>NC_052161.1:14074788-14438593 GCF_902713615.1 Scyliorhinus canicula
ACATTTCGGAGCCGGTGGAGGGGATGGGGGAGGTTCTGCGGATCCCGAGGGATTTTGGTAGTTTTTCAGGGTACAAACTGAACATGGGAAAGAGCGAGTTGTTTGTGATCCAGGCCAAGGGGCAGGAGGAGAGACTGAAAGAGCTGCCACTCAGGATGGTAGAGAAAAGTTTTCGTTACCTGGGTATACAGATGGCCAGGAAATGGGATGACCTGACCCGGTTGGTGGAGCAAATGGAAGGGGACTTTAAAAGGTGGGACATGCTCCCGCTGTCACTGGCAGGGAGGGTGCAGACCCTGAAAATGACTATCCTCCCCAGATTTTTGGTTGTCTATCAGTGCATCCCCATCTTCATCCCAAGGCCTTTTTTAAGCGGGTGAGTAGGATCATTACGGGCTTTGTGTGGGCGAATAAGACCCCAGTTTGAAGGCGCTAGAGGACAAATTTAATCTGCCGCCAGGAAACACTTTTAAATATCTGCAAGTACGAGCCTTCCTGAAAAAACAGGTAGTGGCCTTTCCGACGCTGCCGCCACTGAGGATACAGGACAGGGTGGTCTCCGGCACCAGGGTGGGGATGGGGAGCGTGTTGGATATCTACCAGGAACTACAGGAGGCGGAGGAAGCCCCAGTGGAGGAGCTCAAGGGCAAGTGGGAGGAGGAGCTAGGTGAGGAGTTGGAAGCGGGTCTGTGGGCAGAGGTCCTGGACAGGATTAATTCCTCCTCATCATGTGCCAGGCTCAGTTTAATTCAATTTATGGTGGTCCACCGGACACACATGACGGCAGCAAGAATGAGCAAGTTTTTTGTGGTGGAAGACAGTTGTATGAGGTGCAAGGGCAGCCCTGCAAACCATGTCCACATGTTTTGGGCATGCTCGGAGCTTAGACTGTTCTGGCAAGGGTTCACGAGGGCAATGTCCAAGGTGCTTAACACACGGGTGGTGCCGGGTCCAGAGATAGCGATCTTTGGAGTGTCAGAAGACCCGGGAGTTCAGGGGGCGGAAGAGGCCAACGTCTTGGCCTTTGCCTCCCTAGTAGCCCGGAGACGGATTTTATTAATGTGGAGGGACTCGAAGCCCCCCCGAGTGTAGAGACTTGGGTTACCAACATGGCTGGGTTTCTCAGCCTTAAGAAAATAAAGTTTGCCTTAAGAGGGGCTACGCTAGGGTTCTCTCAAGAGGTGGCAGCCGTTCGTCGACTTTCTCTGGAAAAATTTAAATGTCAGCAGCAATCCGTGGAGGGGTGGGGGGGTGAGTGCTTCATTGGGATTGTGTGGGAAGACTGGGTCACGTGGGGTAATGTCTATTTAATTGTTATTGTACATTCTCTTTTTGCACTATGTTAATATTCACTCTCGTTTGTTTTGTTATGTTTACTACTGTTTTATTATGAAAAATTCTTCAAAACCTTAATAAAAATACTTTTAAAAAATTAAAATTTAGAAGTTACTGTGAAAAGCCCCTAGTCGTCCCATTCGGGTGCCTGTTCGGATACACAGAGGGAGAATTCAGAATGTCCAATTCACCTAACAAGCACGTCTTTCAGGACTTTTAATAATAATAGCTTATTGTCACAAGTAGGCTTCACTGAAGTTACTGTGAAAAGCCCCTAGTCGCCACATTCCGGCGCCTGTTCGGGGAGGCCGGAACGGAAATTGAAACCGCGCTGCTGGCCTTGTTCTGCTTTACAAGCCAGCTGTTTAGCCCACTGTGCTTGTGGGAGGAAATTGGAGCATTGGAGCACCCGGAGGAAACCCAAGCAGACACGAGGTGAACGTGCAGACTCCGCACCGACTGTGACCCAAGCCGGCAATCGAACCCGGGTTCCTGGCGCTGTGAAGCCACAGTGCTAACCACTGTGCTACCCGTGCCGCCCGGACGGACAATAATTCCATGTTTTAATTGCCGACCTCTCTACGATGTCACCAAAGGTTATTTTTTCAAAAGGAAAGATGAAACATTGTGAACGGTTGCTGGCCTTCTGGAACCTTCTACTCTTAAAAGGCTTTGTTTGGATGCTGGCGAATAACTGGAGCTTTCAAGACGAGGGGTGATTTTTGCAGGATAAGGTTATCAAGGGAAGTGAGGTGGATAAATGAGGAATAAATCAATCATGATCTAATTGTGTCCACTTTTGGGTACCACACTTTAGGAAGGATGTGAAGACCATGCAGAGGGCATGTGGTTCTAGAAGTGAGGAATGACCAGGTACGTGAAAAATTTGGAGCAACTCTGGATGTTCTCCTCAATAAAGAGGAGGTTGAGATGAGGGGTCGGGATTCAGTAGATACAGAGAAAATGGCCAGGAATTTCCAGCCCTATTGTGGCAATGAAGAGTTGAATGTCTCGCCGCGTCTGCCATAGGGAATAGCCCGGAAGAAAGTTGAATGGAAAAAACCCCCGATAGTACCAGAACATGGGATCATACATCCAAAATCCGAAACACAATCCAGGTGGCACAAGAAGATTGTATCGTGATTCTGACAATTGCACCAGGTGACAGTGAGCAATTGAACGGGCTGGCAGCTGAGTTTGAAAGGGAAATACTTCCTTGGGCCAAAACGTTTATAATAAACCATGATCCCCAAACAACTATTACAGATTTATCAAACTTTTTATCAAGCTATTTTATCAAACTATTTATCAAACTTTGTCCCAAACTTGTCAAGCTAATGCCCTATACAATATCAAAATCTCTAGTTTAAAATGAATTATATGGCTGATGTTGATTTACTGTAGTCATTTATTAATATGCTCATATTTTTCAGGAAATTATATTCCTGAGAACTTCAATCTCAAACAGAACAGCACACATAATTTTGCCGTAAAAATTGTGTCTTCAATGTGAAATATTGTGATATTACTAAGCTGCAGTTCTCCTAGTCTGCATCATCATTCTTTTTTTGTACCTGCAATCATTCAGAACGGAAAGAAAAAAAGCCCTGTGTGTTTTTAGCGAAGTAAATAAATAGCGAGGGGTTTTGGGGCTGTGGTGCGCGCCGGCCTCCTCTTTGTGAGTTTGATCGTACATCAAGGGCTTCAACCAGTGGCAGACAAACTGGCCGAGAATGAAGCACGCAGATCCAACATGAGTATTGATAATCGCCACAACCTGATTGGCAGAAGATCCCAACTTAGGTCAAAGTTCACGTGCAAGAAAGTAAACACATTGAGCGTCACATCCAACTCATATGGTCCAAGGGCAATCAAGCTACCAACACAGCTGGCCCACAGGTGGCTTCCGTCAAAGGTTAAACTGGTTGAGTTGTATAAGATTATGAGGGGTATGGACAGGGTGGATAGGAAGCTGCTTTTCCCCTTACCTGAAGGGTCAATCAGGAGAAGGCATACATTTAAGGTGGGGTGCAGGAGGTTTAGAAGGGATTTGACAAAAAAAAACAAAATTCACCCAGAGGGTGGTGGGTGTCTGGGATTCGGTGCCTGGGAGGGTAGTAGAGGCAGGAAACCGCACGACCTTTAAAAATTATGTTGATGAGCAGTTGAAATGTCATAACATTCAAGGCTATGGGCCAAATGCTGGAAAGTAGGATTAGGGCAGCTTTCGAGTAGTTTTGTTGATGCAGACTCTGTGGGTGGAAAGGCCTCCTCTGTGCTGTATGACTTATCCATGATGCAGCCATGTCAGCATTTAGATTTATTGAACCTAATTTGCTGAAAAATGTTGGGAGGAGGTACTTTTCAGCCAATCCAAGACCAAAGGAAAAGACAGTAAAATCCGGGAAATGAGCATACTGGCCAGAACTAGCATTCCATTTTCCTAAAAGCATAGAATTTACAGTGCAGAAGGAGGCCATTCGGCCCATCAAGTCTGCACCAGCCCTGAGAAAAATCACCCTCCTTAAGCCGACGCCTCCACTCTATCCCCGTAATCCAGTAACCCCATCTAACCATTTGGACACAAAGGGGCAATTTAGCATGGCCAATCCACCTAACCTACACATCTTTGGATTGTGGGAGGAAACCGGAGCACCCGGAGGAAACCCACGCAGATACGGGCAGAAAGTGCAAACTCCACACAGTCACCCGAAGCCGGAATTGAACCCAGGTCCTTGGAGCTGTGAGGCAGGAGTGCTGACCACTGTGCTGCCCAGGTGCACAAGACAAATTTGGACAAGGCAGTCCTATTATTTTCCATCTTTTACTGTTGCTGCCTTCTATGATATAATGTCCCAATTCATAAAGGGACGCTGATATCTTTTCAGACCCAATAGGAAACTAGACTTGATTTTGAAGGTCATTTCTCGGACATAATTGTGTTGGAATATTTTATAATGCACACATTAATAGCGCCCCAACCTCATCTGATAAACGTTCCAATAGCTTACATTGATAAAACACCTTTAATGTCATAAAACCTCTCAAGGTGCTGCAGAAGTCTGCTATCAAACAACATTTGATACCAAGTCACACAAAGGCTTTAATTATATCGCGCCTGATGCACAATCAATGGACACGAAACGTAGATGAAGTCCGAACGATAGGTTTTAATACGCAAGAATTGGACCCAGCAGCAGACGTATAGAAGAATGGCTGGCTGCCGGGAACACAGGTTCTTATACCCCACCTCGTAGGTGGAGCTACCTTCCTCCCAGCCAATCGGCTGAGAGGCACATGATACCTGGGCCAATGGGCAGCGAGTCCTCTGCACCAATGGCAGCTCATACTCTCAGGTACCATAATACCACTAGTCATACTACCACATTCACCCCTTGTTGAGAAAGGAACCGGGGTGGGGGGGTGTGGTGGTGTGTACGGGAAATGCGGACATGGAGGGGGGGGATGCGTGTTCCGTGAGTATGTGAGAGACTGGTGGTATGACTAGAGATGTTGGATCGTACCATTTCATTGATGGTTGCCCGCTGGCCCGCAAATATTTACAAAATGCAGAATACAGTAACTATGTACAGTTTGGGAAATGGGGAGAAAAAAAATAGAGAACAAGCAACAAGAGTCCATCAACAGTTCACATGGATTCGATCAGCCGATCGGGTGCCTTGGATGTCCTGTGCGACCTGCAGAGCTGTGCCGGCGACGTTGGAGTGGTGGTCGTCCGTGACTCCGGGAGCGATGATCCTGTTCTTGCGGCTGTGTCCGTGCCCCTGGTCGGAGCTAGCGGGGGCCAGGCTGGGGGAGGGTCGTCCTGTCCACTAGGCAGCATCTGTGAAGGTGTCGGTGAGGCCGTGGGGAGGGGGCGCGCCTGCCGGGGGCTGTTGGGGTTGGGGGGTGCTGCCGCTGGGGGGGGGGGGGGGTGGCCGGGATCTGGCGGGTGCCAGGTCCCATAGGAATACCGTGTCCTGTTGGCCGTCGGGATACTCCACATACGCGTACTGCGGGTTCGCGTGGAGTAGCTGGACTATTTTGACCAATGGGGTCCGACTTGTGCACCCGCACGTGTTTCCGGAGCAGGATGGGCCCGGGGGTAGCCAGCCAGGTCGGGAGCGGGGTCCCTGAGGAAGACTTCCTGGGAAGAACAAGAAGGTGTTCGTGAGGCATTTGATTAGTGGATGTACAGAGAAGTGACCGGATAGAATGGGAGGACCTCTTGACAGCGGGAGACTGGGAGATTTCTGGACCGTAGGGCCAGCAGGACGGTCTTCCAGACCGTACCGTTCTCCCCCTCGACCTGTCCGTTACCCCAGGGGATGTAACTGGTCGTCCTGCTGGAGGCGATGCCCTTGCTGAGCAGGAATTGACGCAGCTCGTCACTCATAAAGGAGGACCCCCTATCGCTGTGTATGCAAGCTGGGAATCTGAACAGGGAGAAAATGGTGTGTAGGGCTTTAATGATGGTGGTTGTGGTCATGTCAGGGCAGGGAATGGCGAACGGGAAGTGGGAGTACTCGTCAATCACGTTGAGGAAGTACGTATTGCGGTTGTTGGAGGGGAGGGGACCTTTGAAGTCCATGCTGAGACGTTCAAAGGGGCGGGAAGCTTTTATCAGATGCGCTTGCTCGGGGTGGTAGAAGTGTGGTTTACACTCCGCGCAGATGTGGCATTCCCTAGTCAGTGTCCTGACCTCCTCGATGGAGTAGGGCAGGTTGCGGGTCTTTATAAAGTGGAAAAAGCGGGTGACCCCCGGGTGGCAGAGGTCCGCGTGGAGGGTTCGGAGGCGGTCCACTTGTGCGTTGGCAGAAGTGCCGCGGGACAGGGCATCGGGAGGCTCGTTTAGCTTCCCAGGACGATGCAAGATGTTGTAGTTGTAGGTGGACAGTTCGATCCTCCACCGCAAGATCTTGTCATTCTTTATCTTGCCCCTCTATGCGTTGTCGAACATGAAGGCCACTGACCGTTGGTCTGTGAGGAGGGTGAACCTCCTGCCAGCCAGATAGTGCCAGGGCTTTGCAATGCCTGCTGTGATGAGGCTAAAGGCCTGGTGGGCCTCCATCGACAGGGTAAATGTGATTGATTGGATGAGGAGATGGGCTTTGTCGGCGTAATTGGGGACCCATGGGGCGTAATATGAAAAGAAGCCCAAACAGCGCTTGAGGGCTTTGAGGGAGTGGGGGAGGGGGAGCTCCATCAGGGGGCGTATGCATTCCAGGTCTGGGCCTATTACTCCGTTACGCACTATGTAGCCGAGGATGGCTAGACGGTCGGTGCTAAACACGCATTTGTCCTTATTGTAGGCCAGATTCAGGAGTTTTGCGGTTCGGAGGAATTTTCGGGGGTTGGTGTCGTGGTCCTGCTGGTCGTGGCTGCAGATGGTGACGTTATCGAGATAGGGGAAGGTTGCCCGTAAACCGTATTGGTCGACCATTCGGTCCATCTCTATTTGGAAGACCGAGACCCCGTTTGTGACACCGAAGGGAACCCTTAAAAAGTGGTAGAGTCGCCCATCCGCTTTGAACGCAGTGTACTTTCGGTCACTCGCGCGGATGGGGAGCTGACAGTAGGCGGACTTGAAGTCCACCGTGGAGAAGACCTTGTACTGCGCGATCCTGTTGACCAGGTCGCAGATACGTGGGAGAGGGTACGCGTCCAGCTGCGTAAACCTGTGGATGGTCTGACTGTAGTCTATGACCATCCTATTTTTCTCCCCGGTCTTTACCACCAGCACTTGTGCTCGCCAGGGGCTGTTGCTAGCCTCGATGACCCCTTCCTTCAGAAGCCGTTGGACTTCGGACCTGATGAAGGTCCGGTCCTGGGCACTGTACCGTCTGCTCCTGGGGGCGACGGGTTTGCAATCCGGGGTGAGGTTTGCAAACAAGGACGGGGGATTGACCTTGAGGGAAGCGAGGCTGCAGACAGTAAGGGGGGGGGCATAGGGCCGCCGAATTTGAATGTTAAGCTCTGGAGGTTGCACTGGAAATCTAACCCCAGGAGTGCTGCCGCGCAGAGGTGAGGAAGGATGAATAGTTTGTAGTTTTTAAACTCCCTCACCTGGACCGTGAGGTCCACTATGCAGCACCCCATGATCTGTACCGAGTGCGAACCGGAGGCCAGAGCGATTTTTTGTTTGACTGGGTAAACAGGAAGAGCGTAGCGTCTTACCGTGGCGGGGTGGACAAAACTCTCTGTGCTCCCGGAGTCCAACAGGCAGCTTGTCTCGTGGCCATTGAGGAAGATCTTCGTGGTCGCTGCCGCGACTGGTCCAATGTGACTGAGGCGAGTCGTGGCAGAAACTCCGAGTCATCATCAGGCAGAGAGTAGGTCATAGAATTTACAATGCAGAAGGAGGCCATTCGACCCATCGAGTCTGCACCAGCTCTTGGAAAGAGCACCCTACCCAAGGTCAACACCTCCGCCCTACTCCCATAACCCAGTAACCCCACCCAACCCTAAGGGCAATTTTGGACACTAAGGGCAATTTATCATGGCCAATCCACCTAACCTGCACATCTTTGGACTGTGGGAGGAAACTGGAGCACCCGGAGGAAACCCACGCACACACTGGGAGGATGTGCAGACTCCGCACAGACAGTGACCCAAGCCGGAATCGAACCTGGGACCCTGGAGCTGTGAAGCATTTGTGCTATCCACAATGCTACCGTGCTACCAGCAGTAGTCACCTGCGGGGTCCTCGGTGTTGATCCAAGATGGCAGCGCCCGTCGGCCGCACATGGTGGGGGGCGACAAAATGGCGGCGCCCAGGGATCGCACGTGTAGTCGGGGTTCCAAAATGGCAGCGCCCGGGGATCGCACGTGGCGGTGGGGGGGGGGGGGGGTCGGCGGCGAGGTCCGCAGGCCGCACAGGGCCCCTGAGGAGAGTGGGGAGAAGGACCCGCGGTTGCTGCTCGGGACCGCAGCGACCGCTTTAGATTGGCAGACGGCCATAAAATGGCACTTCTTGCCGCAGCCCTTGCAGGTTGCGAAGCGGGCCGGGCAGCGCTGACGGGGGTGCTTTGCCTGGCCGCAGAAATAGCAGCGGGGCCCTGTGGGTTTTTCAGGGTGCCCTGCGGCGCAGGACTGGGGGGGGTGGTCCGATTCCGTAGGGGTGAGGGAGGTTGCGTTCCACGCTGCCCAGGGGGCCGCAGCGCAGTCAGGGGCATACACGCGAGCGTTCTGATTTGCAACATCTAGTGAGGAGGCGAGGGCCCGTGCCTCCGTGAGGCTTAAAGTCTCTCTCTCTAATAGTCTTTGGCGGATCTGCGAGGACTGCATACCTGCAACGAAGGCGTCTCTGATCAGAAGCTCGGTATGCTCAGCAGCAGATTCCCGTGAGCAGCCACAGTTCTTACCCAGAATGAGGAGGGCACGGTAAAATTCATCCAGAGACTCACTAGGTATCTGCTGCCTCGTGGCCAGTAAGTGCCGAGCGTAGACTTGGTTCACCGGCCGTATGAAATGTCCTTTAAATTAGTCCATAGCCGCGTCATAGTCGGTCGTGTCCTCTATGAGCCTGTACACCGCGGTGCCGACGCACGAGTGGAGGATGTGCAATTTCTGTTCCCTTGTCGGGAAATTTTCGGCTGTGCTCAGGTAGCTATTGAAGCAAACCAGCCAGTGCTTAAATGCTGCTGTTGCATTTGCTGCGTGCGGGCTGAGTCGAAGACACTCCGGATTGATGCGAAGCTCCATCCTTTAAAATCTTGCGTATTAAATTGATGCACAATCAATGGACATGAAACGTAGATGAAGTCCGAACGATAGGCTTTAATTCGCAAGAAGTGGACCCAACAGCAGACGTACAGAAGAATGGCTGGCTGCCGGGGAACACGTGTTCTTATACCCCACCTCGTAGGCGGAGCTACCTTCCTCACAGCCAATCGGCTGAGAGGCACATGATACCTGGGCCAATGGGCAGCGAGTCCTCTGCACCAATGGCAGCTCACACTCCCAGGTACCGTAATACCCCTAGTCATACTACCACAGCGCCTTCCAGGGCCCCCAGACTTTACAGCCAATGAAATACTTTTTGAAGCATATTCACTGTCGTGATGGAGGAAACAGCCGCCATTTTATGCGCCGCAAGATCCCACAACAGTGATGTGACAATAACCAGATAATTTGTTTTATTCTTGTGATATTGATTAAGGAAGAATTATTGGCCAGGACACCCAAGGATAGCTATTGTTTATCTTTGAAACATTGCCATGGGATCTTTTATATCCACCCGAGATGGCAGACAGATGCTCTCAGGCCCGGATTTCCGGGCCTCCCCTCCGACCACCACCGGCGGGCATTGTTGCGGGTGGGAAAGAAAAACCCAGAGAACTGTTAACGTTTAACAGCCCTCCAAATTTTCCCATCTCGCCCACGACAAAAGCCCGGCAGTGTCAGGGTGGGAAAATCCCAGCCTCCGTTTAATATCTCGGGCGCGATTCACTGCTCCCCACGCGGCCTGGGAGAATCGCGGGAGGGCCCCCCGACATTTTTTACGCCCCCCCCCGTTTGGGGCATCTAGGGGCCCGATTGGGACGGGAGCACCACTACTGTGCTCGGGAGGGGACAGGCCCGCGACCGGTGCCCACCGATCGTCGGGCCAGTGTCCAAAACGGATGCACTCTTTCCCCACCGCCGCCCGGCAAGATCAAGCCGCCACGTCATGCCGGGCGGCTGAGGAGAAAGACGGCCACCGCGCATGTGCGGGTTCGTGCCGTCTGCGCGATAAAGTCATCCGCGCATGCGCGGGTTGGAACCGGCAACCCGCGCATGCGCGGATGACTTTGCATTCTTGGCGTGACGAGGTCGCTGCCGAGAAAGACGGAGGCCCGCTCCTAGCCCCCCGGGTGGGGGTGAATTAGGTGCAGGGAGCGGGCTCCGAGGCCGTCGTGAACCTCGGCCGAGTTCACAGCGGCCTTCACGAATTCGGCCCCCTGCGGAAAATTCCGCCTCTCATTTGAAAGAAGGCACCCTCCACAGTGCAGCACTCGAGTGTCAGCCTCGGCTGCTAGATGTCAGTCTTGGGAGTGGGGCCTGAACTCACAATCGTCTGACTCACAATCAAGTGTATCCTTACCCTGAAGCCTCTGCTGGAACACATAGCGTTCAAAGCTCTTGTTGACTTCGATGTCGAACTTCAGCAGGACTGTTTTGAACTTTGTCTTGTCCTCACCTTCAGCAAAGGTGAGGGAGTTAAAAATGTGGATGGCGTGGAGAGGAAGAGAGCAATTTGTCTGGCATCCGATGCGGCTTCGAGGTCAGTGGCTTCAAGATAGAGCTGGAACTTCTGTTTGAAAATCTTCCAGTTTGCACCGAGGTTGCCGGCGATGCGGAGCGGCGTGGGGAGGGTGGACGCTGTCCATGTTACCGGATGGCTAATCGCTGGTCAAAGGCAGACTATCTCAAGGTAGGTCCGTCAACCTCGAACATGACTCACTGGTACCATGATGTGTTGGGTAAGCTGGGTCTGCGAGGACTGCGTTTACTGCAGCAGTGAGAGAGACAGGCTTACAACACTTGGAAGAAGTGCAACTCTATTTTATTGAACTCTTAACTATTAAACATACTTTAACTGTGGGTTGACCTGAGACCTGAGGCTAACCTGACCAGACTATCTTCCTACCACATGGTGCATGTTCTAGTTGTTGCTCACGGACTTTGACTGTCTCAGAGGCTGGATCCCGAGAGAGCGGGAAAACTAGTGCCCTCTGGCTTTATAGTGGCCGTGTCCTGTCTGGTGATTGGCTGCTGTGTTCTGTGTGTTCATTGGTCATCCTGTGTGTCAATCAATGTCTGTCTGTGCACCATCATATACTTGTGTGTATATTATGACAAAGTGCACCACATACTCCACCACAGCTAATGGGTAGCAATGCGTAGATGAGGAAGGCTTGAAGGAGGAAAGTGAGCGAGTGAGACGGAGGGGTTGAGGGCAGGGATTCTAAACCTCTGGGTCTGCAGGCAGCCGCAAACCCATCCAATGTCAGGGCAGTAAAACTGGTAAATAAAAGTTCCCTCCCTTTTTCTTTCTGAAAACTCTTCAATCCTTCTAAGTTATCAGGTAAATCTAACACTGAGAGATTTGAGATCAAATCATCTCTCGTGGTCAAGCTGCATTTTTATTTGCTTTGTGTGAATTTTAATTTTTGACTGAATTCATGTATGTTGACGTCTCTCAGTTGCAGGGAATTTTCAACATTTGAAACAGTGGAAAATTGATGTTTATGCCTGTGGTGAATCACAGTAGCGTAATTCACACTGTATTACTATGTCTCTGTAAGCTCGGCACACGAGCAGTTGTGCTGCTCTGCCACTAGGGGGAGATGCACTGGGAGTGTACAGGAGTTTGTACTGGGCTCCACCCTTGGCTCTACCCACGGCTCCTCCCCCTAACCGGAAGTATAAAGGTTGATGCTGAGAGCCTGCCTGCCAGTTCATCTGGAGTTCATCTGGTCACAGACGATTGTAAGACGATTAAAACCACTGTTCACTTCTAACCACGTGTCACGTGCATTGATGGTCTCATCATTGCCCCCAACACCTCGCCCCCCCCCCACCCCGCCGACCCTTGCAACAATATATCTACACATCTGGCCAGGAATCTGCCACTGGATTGAATGATGAGATATCAGTATGAATGGTGTGAGGCTGTTGTCAACTGTCTTGAGCTCCATGCTAAGTTTTGTCTGAGGTGGAGGGAATAGAATTTATATCCAACATTCCCCAAGTAGGCAGATCGTGTCTCATGTCTGTCCACAGAGATAAAATAAGATTGACTCCTGGAAAACTGATTAGCGTTAAGGGCTCCTATGAGTTAAGAAATCGCACTCGAATAACTGACACAAATTGTGCCTGATTATGTTGTCCGTTTAGAGTGAACAGCTTGCATTGTTTAATCCATAAATAATGAGTGAGGAGCAGGCGCTTGAAAAATCAAAACATGAGATCAACCTGGATTGCATTCCAGCGCTGCCTCTGACTTCACCGTGGTCTCACTTGAATATATGTCTCTGTTTCTGGCCCGCAATCTTCTAGGGGAAAGCTCTCTTGCAGATTAGCCATTTCCTCCACCACTGATGATGCATTTTCAGCATATCACCGATGTAAAGCAGACTCACTTTCCCTGTTGGACTTATAAGATAACTGAAGCCAGACTGCAGAGCGCCGGGGCCCAACTTGGGGCCTTGGTGAGTGAAGAGGCGTCAGAGGGCAGAGTTTTGAGTGGGGAAATAGTAACCCAGCTATCCCTGAATTGACTATTTAGTGGCCAGAGGGTAGTTCTCACTATTTAATTAAGAAGAGCAGGTGGGCACTCAAAGCTGGAGGGATGATAGGGGGCCCTGAAGCGGGAGAGGTGCTATGTCTATCATTGTATGTAAGAGTGAGGGGGTGGAGGGCTCCATCATGAGACACCCTCTCAGCGTCTTTTAAAACTTTTCGACACTTATAGAGTTTTGGGGCAGCACGGTGGCACAGTGGTTAACACTGCTGCCTCACGGCGCCAAGGACCCTGGATCAATCCTGGCCATGTGTCATTGCCCGTGTGGAGTTTGCACATTCTCCCCGTGTCCCACAACCCTAAGATGTGCAGGGTAGGTGGATTGGCCACGCTAAATTGCCCCTTAATTGGGAACATTTGAAAAAAAGAGTTATTGAGTTTTACAGTACAGAAAGAGACCCTTTGGCTGAACGTCTCTACACGGCTATCAAGTACCTTCTTTTTCTAATCCCATTTTCCAGCATTTGGTTTGTAGCCATGGTCTTTCAGGTGCTCATCCAAATGCTTCTTAAAAAACGTGAGGCCGGCCGTCCACCCATCCATCCATGTCCCTCACAAGTCCGTACACCTCAATCTGGTCCCCTCGTGCACAGCCTCCTGACATGACCCCAGCCTAGCCAAGCTGTCATCATATCCGAAACCCTCCAGCCCGGGCAACATCCTGGTGAACTTCCTCTGCACCCTTTCTCGCACAATCAACATTTTAAAACGCCCATTTCGGCCAGTCCGCCACCACGGAGGGAAAAAGAGTTCCCTTTATTTCAAAATGTCAGCCACAAAATATTATTTGTTTTCTTTCTTGCGCAGGGGCTTTTTTTGTTCAATTTGCCCCATCACTGCCCACTCGTGCCAGTCAGTTCTCCCCCGGACATAAGTCAAGTCAAGTTGAATTAACCTCGGACAGATTATTGGTGACTTCAGACTTACAACACTGTGCTTGGCCCTGTTCCCATCGGAAGGACACTGATGCATTGGAAGAGGTTCAGGGTTGAGCTCTGGGCTCACAGAAATGAAAAGCGACCCGCTGGGCCGAGCCATATTTTCATTAGGAGAAAAGAAGATTGATAAAGGAACATGGTCCAGGTTGTTAAAATGCTGTGGAAAATGAATAATATTGCTGGAGGCTCATTATTTAATGTGGAATGTAAACATTGAATGCATGAATCCAAAAATAAGAGTTTCCGATTAAATAATGAGAGGAATAGTGGTGGATGGAGCAACGGAAAAGGGGCAAAACATAACAATCAGGATTGTTGAGGGGACAAAGGCTTTGGATTATGAGGAGAGGATATGACAGTTCAACTTATTGACACTGGAAAAGGGAAGGTTTACAAGTGATACAATGGTTGCTATTAGGATTCTAAAGGAATTAGAACATCTCGATAGAATTTAAAGTATTAAAACTAACAGAATTAAAATAATTAAATCCATCACACAAACAGGCCTTCCGGCCTATGTCTCCAGGCTCTCTGATGTCTTGGAACCCCGACTGACAACATCACTCTGAGCCCTCACCTCCACTGCTGCTGATGACCCACCCTCCGCCCACAATCTATCTCTCATTCCCTTCCTCCTCCGCTCTCACTTCCCAGTCGTGGCCTGGTGACATCGGTCGACCCAGCTGGCCGCCGCCAAGCAAGGGCCAGATCCTGCCACGAAATTCAGCAGAAACTGAGGGGGGAATGTTATCTGACCGACCCCTTTCCACCACCAGATCATCACCTCCCAACCCACCCTCACCTCCACTCCCTCCTTGCTCCTCTATAAATATCGGTGGCATAATCTCAGTGAGTGAGTGGTCAACCTGTGAGCAGAGGCTGCACAGGCAGATGGTTGGAAGCAGATAGCATTGAATCATTCGGATGCAAATGAGATAGATTTCTTTCAGAAAGTAACCTTTCGGGACACAGTATATGAATAATTTGAGTTGTGCCATATGGTAAGGGGAGCAAACCTTAGAAGGAAAGGTGACCTTAAACTATGTGTTCCCAGAGCTCCCAACCACTGGTGTTCCTTGCCTCGTGTCTGGATGTTGTTGTTGACTAATTGAGAGGGATTGATTGCGACGATTAGTCACCAAATATTATTGTGTCACCCAGCTATCAGGATAGTAAGAATCAAACTGGATGAATCTTCATCATTTTGCATCTGTTAATTCCTATCCTGTGCCAATTGAGGACTCAGCCTCAGAATGTTAATGCATGGGGCCACATTTCCATACGATGCCTAACTGAGAGATGGGGTAAAATTACTCTGATGAAGCAGCTTGAAATCTACAAAGTGAGTGAGTGGGGCGAAGTATGTTAGCGGCCAGAACCGACAGATGGGATTTAGCATAGGGAGGTGTAACGTATTTCACATGGGAAGAAAAAATTCAGCTTTGAACTTACCTCATGAATAACTATGAGTGAAGTTGAAAGAGAGACTCATTTAATCAGCACCTTATTTATTGTGCTAATTGGAAATGTCCCAACGAACGTCACAGTCAATGAGATGCTTTCAACTGCAAACTGTCGTCACAAACTGTCGTCAAGTCACCAAATGTGGCAGCCATTTTGTACAGCGTGATTTCCCTCAAACAGTCACGGCGGATCGGCAGCCTGGTGTAGGAAGTATTTGAGATGAGAAGTGGCAATGCTGTTCCAAATGGAAACCGTATGGCAGCTTGAAATTCAAAGCCAAATTGGGAAATTGTGAGAGTCCTCCCTGTTTATTCTCTGATTTCCCCTTTCTTTTTTTTTGCCGTTATCATTGCCGATCCATGGATGACTAATGGACATGTGTCTTTAAGTCAAGCAGCAGAAGAGAATGAGGCATTCAGAAGTTAAAGGAGAGAACGCTCTTCCACTCTCTGCTAGTTTGAACAGGAGCTTCTGACCTTTCGGCACCAGAGAGCGAGATGGGAGGGAAGGGGGGAGGGGGGGTATTGGATTGGATTGATTAACATGTGGGCAATAAATTGCCAAAAGACCATACTCTGCACGGTAACAGGTAATGATTAGATCCTATCCCAGTGGGTTGGTTCTCAGAGACCTGAAGGAGCAGTTGAGTCTTAGACACGGAAAGACAAGGACTGGCTTCCTCTTCCAAGAACCACAGAACCATAGAAAAGTTACAGTACAGAAGGAGGTCATTTGGCCCAACTTGTCCATGCCAGCCCGAGGACACCCAGTTGCCCTTTCTAATCCTACCTTCCTGCACCGGGGTCCAGAGCCCAGAAAGGCTGTGAATGCTGCATTTCGGAAACTATAGGGACCTGAAGGAACCTACACTAAAACCTCAAACTGAACACAAAGTTTGAAGAGGAGTAAGGTGCGAAACCACCATTAAAAACAAAGATTATTTTTTCCTCTTACTTATGATTTTTCCCCCTTTCTTCCCCTCTGTGTTTGTGTCCCTTGCCTGTGTGTTTGTTTGTGTGTGTGTGCGTGTGTGTATGTGTAGAGGGTGCCGGGGGGGGGGAGTTAAAGTTGGGAATTAGGAATGAGATAATAGTTAACCAGTTGCATTTGGCGCATATTTCATGATAGCTCTTGTTATTAATAAACAGCAATTGTATTTAAACTTACAAACCTGGTGACTGTAATTATTGGGCAGTCAAGGGCGAAATACTCTGGGTATTTTTCAAAGAATTATTGGTTAATTTAATTGGGTTGCCACTCCGGATCAAGTGGGGCTAGAACTGACGCGCTGCTGCCCAGGGTGTCGTAACAAATGATGCAGAGAGACCCCAAAGGCTGTTTTACGCAGTTTTCCCTCAATTGAAAGGCTCATTGCTCCTGACTCGGTTACGCGACAAGGCCGTTAAATCTCACAATCTCTCGCGGGATTTGCCACGCTCAGAACGCTTCATGAGATCTAACGAGATCTCACGAGACGTCATGAACTGGACCTTGCGCTCACTGGGAGAGATCCAGGTTTAAGTGAGCCATTAGGCTTATTTAAATATGTCTGCAGCATATTCTCCCGGGCCCTGGCAACTAACGCCTGCGCTTGGAAGTCGCGCCATGGCGCCTTTAGCACTGGTCCACACAAACGTGGAACAGGCGTAATGGCACCTTGGGAGGTCTCCCAGGCCATCGGAGGTCCCTGGGTGGTCGGGCTCTGGGCAAGTTGGTACCCTGGTACTCCCTCTGACACCAGGGCACCTTGGCATTGCCAGCCTGGCATCTTGGCACTCCCACTTGGGCACCCTGGCTGTGCTACCCTGCCACTTCCAGAGTGCCTGGGTGGCACTGCCAGGATTGCAAGGGCACTGCCAGGGTGGCAGTGCTAAGGTACCTAGGTTCCAGGATGCCCGTGCCAGGGGTTGGGCTTGGGGCTGTCCTCCCCTTATGAGGTGGGATGAAGGGGGTCCAGAAGACCCCCTAAAAGGTAAGGGGCTGGTTTAGCACACTGGGCTAAATCGCTGGCTTTTAAAGCAGACCAAGCAGGCCAGCAGCACGGTTCGATTCCCGTACCAGCCTCCCCGGACAGGCGCCGGAATGTGGCGACTAGGGGCTTTTCACAGTAACTTCATTGAAGCCTACTCGTGACAATAAGCGATTTTCATTTTCATTTCAAATACATTTAACCCCTGGACAAAGGGTTGTGAGTCCAGGTCTCCTTTCAGAAGCAAAACGAAATCCAGGCTGACACTCCAGTGCAGCACTGAGGGAGCACTGCACTGTCACAGGCGCTATCTTGCAGGTGAGGCAACCCCATCTGCCCTCGCAGGCTCACAGCGTAAGAGATCCCGAGGCACGATTTCAAAGAAGAGCTAGGGGATTGTCTTCGGAGACCCGTGCACCATTTATTTCTCATTCAAAATCACAAACAAAGCAGGTTGTCTGGCCATTAGCATATTGTTGTTTGTGGGAGCTTGCTGTGCCTAAATTGGCTGCCGCAATTTTTCCATTAAAACAGTGACTACACTTCAAAAATACTTCATTGGCTGTGGGGATTTCCTGAGGTTGAAAGTGATCATAGAATCAACAGTGCAGAAGGAGACCACTCGGCCCATCGAGTCCTTACCAGCTCTCGGAAAGAGCACCCCACTTAAGCCCACACCTCCACCCTATCCCCACAACTCAGTAACCGCACCTAACCGTTTTTTGGGCACTAAGGGCAATTTTAGTGGCCAATCCACCTAACCTGCACATCTTTGGACTGTGGGAGGAAACCGGAGCACCCGGAGGAAACCCATGCAGACACAAGGGGAAGAACGTGCAGACTCCGCACAGACAGTGACCCAAGCTGAGAATCGAACCCGAGACCCTGGCGCTGTGAAGTGACAGTGCTAACCATTGTGCTGCCACTGTGCCACCATGTTGCCACTGTGCCACTGTGCTGCCACTGTGCCACCATGCTGCCACTGTGCCACTGTGCTGCCACTGTGCCACCATGCTGCCACTGTGCCACCGTGCTGCCACTCTGTCACCATGCGATATCAATGCCGGTCTGCTGCTGGTAGCAATTCAGTTCCAAGGGTTGACTGGATCACCTCAATCCTGCTTGCAATTTGTGACTCTGTTGGGAGCCACTTTTCCCACCGGCAGCACACCCTCGCCGGCGGGTTTCCCGGTGGTGAATGGCTTCAATGGGAAATCACATGGACAAGTAGCGGGAGTAGAGAATGACGCTGCCAGGGAATGGCGCGCCGCTGAGATACGCGACTGAAAAATCCCAGATGTGATGAACAATTTGAATTATGGTCGCTGTCAGATCAATCAATTATCACCCAGTGACCATAAAAATGGGGCAACGGTTATTGCAGTGCCAGTAAAATATAATCATTGGAACCCAGTACCTGAAATGACAGCATGAGATTCTTGTGTCCAAATACTTCTGGGAAATTCAATTCTCCACTGTTTTAATGCAGAATTACATCCAAATATTTTAAACTGGTAACTGACTTCATTCAAAAAACAGAGGAGGGAATTCCGGAAGAGTGTATTAGCATGTCACAGTGTCAGCTCAGAGCCAAGGCCAATTGGATACGTTTCAAATGCAACTTGCCAACACCTTTGCCGAGCTTGCTGGGAGCGCTAATCAAAAAAATCACATACGTGCTTTGCCAACTATTGAAACTAACAAAATCATTGCCGCACACCCGCAGTTTCCCAACATTCCCAGCTGGAAAGACACCTCAATAGAGCCAAATTGGGAAAATGGGCCTTTGTTGTGAACACAGTGTGTATCACTTTGAGCCCATGTGTTTGAACTTTAGACCTGCTGTCTCCCTCACTGTGCCGACTGGATTAGTGCTAACCCGAGATCAGTTTTGCGAAGCTATGTGCCCATGGGACCTGGATTCATCTTGAAAGCAGCAGGGACATCATTTCTTGTTCGAAGTACATGGAGTTCCAGTTCATTTGGCAGGCGAATAGTTCACACTGCCAACATGTCTGAAATCATTTCGCTTAGGACACAAATCAAAGGGGAGCGGACAACATCTCCTACCGGGTTTGATTTTAACTACATTCACATTTGAATTCCATGCAATGGTTCAGAAGATTTAACCTGGAAAAGTCAATGCGCTCAGGGTGGGTGGGGTTAGAATTAGGGTTTAACTGTGTGAAGATTCTATTTCCCTATTCGAACCCACTGTTTAGCTAAGGTTGGAGGTGGCCAGGCGAGCAAACCCCCGCCACTCCAAGGAGAGAGGGATGCCACTTTAAATATGATAATGAAGCTGCAAACCTCAGCGCCATCTTGCTTTTCAACTTTAACCCCTGCTCGGCCCCATTTCCCAGCAGCAGGAGATCCAGCGACTTCATTAAACTGGGGACTTGGTGGGTTCAGGAGGTGAGTGCCCACACACCTTCCTCATGGGCCCAGGGACCTGCCCGAGGAGGCACCATAATCGCGGTCCTCCCTAACCAATCTTCCCCGGCCTCCCCCCCACGCCCCCAGAACATAGAACATACAGTGCAGAAGTAGGCCATTTGGCCCATCGAGTCTGCACCGACCCACTTAAACCCTCACTTCCACCCTACCCCCGTAACCCCACCCAACATTTTTGGTCACAAAGGGCAATTTATCATGGCCAATCCACCTAACCTGCACGTCTTTGGACTGTGGGAGGAAACCGGAGCACCCAAAGGAAACCCACGCAGACAAGGGGAGATCGTACAGACCAGCGGGGAATGGAACCTGGGACTCTGGCGCTGTGAAGCACAGTGCTATCCACTTGTGCTGCCCAAATCCCACTCCGCAATCCCACCCCATCACCCTTCATTCCCAGACTGCCAGGAGACCCCTGACCTCTCACCACCATTCGGCTCCCGACCCGTCCTTCTTGACCACCCCCTCTCCCACACCCCCAATCGATCTCTCCCCTCCATCCTCCCAACCTTCACAAATCACGGAGATTTTGCTGACGTTTCCATCAGGGTAAATCTACTGTAACATGGGCTCATTTGAACTGAGTTTAACCTCCATTCCTCGTTCACATTGTATTAATGTCTTGAATTGTTCTAAATAGTTTTTTTTTTCAAAACTGGATTGAGGAAGGCTGTGTGTGGCTAATGCAAGGGAGCTGGGGTCAGGAGGAAGCTTAAAGAAAGAAAAACGTTAAGTGCGGAAGGAGAAAGAATTATAATTCATCAAATTGAATGCAGACACAGAACTGGGACAAGGACACCCTCTGCCCCTCCCCCACTATATGGGCTCAGCTATTGAACAGAATGCCTCAGTAGACAATCAGGAGAGACCCGGAACTGGGAAGCAGCTGTAGGAAACTATCATCCTGGGTTTCAGGGTTTCAAACATTCTATCTCCTGGCCCCCGATTGGGTGTTCCTCCTACTTCACCACTTCTTTAAAATTCTTGACTTGAGCTTTCGCCACCATTTACTTTCCACGTGAGGTCCGGACAGATTGCACAGTCAGGTGCACGTCAGGACCGCAGGCCTGCCTGCTGCAAACTGGTTGGGAATCCGGGAAGTGGGATGCGAATGCCATAGCTGAGCCAAAGAGCCGGCGCAAAACTCCGTCCACTCACCCGTGGGATTTCAACCTGAATCCGGCTTCCCCCAGCGAGACGGGTACATCATTCAGGCCCAAATGTTCTAAAAATAGGGAATGTTTACATCCACCTGAGTAGAGGAGGTTTAGTCTCAGCATCTCACCTGAAAGACAGGAACCTCTGACAGTGCAGCACTCCCTCACGCGTCAGCCTAGGCTTTGTGCTTGAAGCCACTGCCATGGGGCGTGAACCAACTTTCACCCCAAGAGCTGACGTTACAGTGCAGAAAACGTCTGCCTTAACGAATCAAACTGGGATGTGTGTACAAAGCTTTCTACCCCAGTGCATGGCAGCCAAGAGATTGATGGAGATGCTGCAAAAGTGTGAGCTGTCTCTTCCAGAAGCACAGTATTAAAATTGGCAGTTTTGAATGTGTCTTCGAACATTGCTGTCATCAGGGGAATTGGCTGGCAGGATTACGAATGTCTGTCTGTAATGTTATGTTCTGACTTCTCAATATTTGAAATCGTTCTGGCAGGTTGAATGGGTGATTTCTGATTAAACCTTTCTTTCCCTCAAATTGGTTTGTAATGGAATGCTGAATAGAGAACTGCAGGAATGACTTTTGATTCTATTCAACATTGGGCAAAGTACTGGAGATGGCTGCTGGCAAGAGGATGGACTAGATATCATGGTTTTGCCTCATTGCAATTCCATTCACAAGCAGATCAAGCCTTTTCAGCATCTTGCCAATGAAAAGGGAACTGAAAATCAAGGGGCGGCTTTATTGAGGTTGGAGATCCCACTGTGGGGATCAATTTAAGTTGAGGTAGAGAGGAGCCATGAACAATCATCAGAAGCTTTTACTCGCCTGCTATGGCCTCTTTAAAGATCACTGCAAAGTACCAAAAGAGTGGAGTGCGCACAGCACACGATCTGCCCACTGGTAATTCAAAACTGCGCCAGGGGTCCAGTTGATGTCATAGGGCTGTAATATGTTTCCGCAAATGATGCTCCAGCCAGAAAGCTCCTGAACATCCCATTTCAAGCCTCCCACCAAGATGGTAGCGACACCAGGATCATTGCGAATGGAATTGACAGTATCCTTTAGGTAAGTCAAGTTTAGTAACAAACTTCACTTGTCACACCTTTTCAGCCATCTCCCAAACAAGGAATAGGATACAAATCTGACTACATAACTGCATTGGCTTTTCTATTATCCACACGCACCTAACCTTCCTATGTCCACATTTATAAAATAAGCTGCTGACTTCTGACTTATAACAGTGTAATTGGACCATCTTCCCGCGAGATTGCATTTCCCTGCAAATTCCTCAAAACGGTTTTTTAAAACATTTTCACCTGGATGGTTTTTGTTTGTCATTTGCTTTTCCTGAAATAAGCAACCTCCAAAATGAAGGTCCAGAGAAAACAAGATATTTAAATCGAAGGTCAGTTCACAATGACGTGATTAAATGTATCTATTGAGTCTTCTTTCACGGCCTTTAATGCAAATTTCTACTTCAATCCCAAAGCTCGGGCTTGATTCTCCTGCTTTGGGCGCTAGAAGGAATAACTGCAATTGGGTGGAGAATTTCACAAAGTTTTAAAAATCTGTTTTGCGCCAGGCGCCAAATCCGACGGCAGGCTCCAGTTCATCATTGGCGGCGATATCGAGGTTTGCGCCCTGCGCCGGTTGATCTAAGCAAAGAAGTCATTTGTATCGATTTTAATATCATTAATGGCTTGGACATGTCATGCTCCAGCTCTCCGTGATGCTCAGCCTCCCTTAGCCGGAAGTCTCGTGGGCTGCCTGTGCCCTTTGAATGGTCATCGGGGAGCCCACCCAGGCCTCTTCTCTGGACACCCTCATACCTCAGCTGTTTCATCAAGGAGATGGCTGTGGCCAAGCTCAATCAGGGGCCCGCCAAGTGTTGGCACTCCTCAGAAGCGCTACCCCACTGCAGAGAAAGCAGAGGATCAGCAGGAACACGAAGGGTGCAATTCACCCAAAAACTGACTGAGTACCGTTTTTGGCAGCTCTGCTGTGATGTTTCCCACCGGCTTTTTGGGTGACGTCTAGCCCTGGATTCACCCACGCAGACGTTTTCTTGGGGGCTTGGGGAGTCTCTCACCGGTCAATCCGGGGATTTGGGAATCAGTGGGGAACTAAACAAGCTGGCCAGACCGGCTCCTCCGAGATTGGAGGATCTCAAAGTGAGCTTGAGAGTCCCCCACACCCCCCTCCCATGGACAATATGACCCCTGCAGATATGGGCAACACCCCTTTAATAACCCACAGAGATGATCTGATTGAACTGTCCAAGGGGCTGGTGGTACATGAGCTTCCCCACTGGGCGAGATGGCCTTGCAGCCGAGACACATGAACCAGGCATTTCAAAGCAGTCCTGGATTGGGACCGGAGATTGATAGTCCCGGCTGGCACTGATATACCCTGTGCTGCGTTGTGCTCTTATTTCTTTGACTAAATAAACATTTATGGTTAAACCTTCTCAGGACTCCTGTGGATATTGCAACCCCAAAACCTCGAACCCTGAGGGACCCCCAAAACCTCGAACCCTGAGGGACCCCCCCCCCCCCCCCCTCCCATCAATAAAAGTAAGCGTGAGCCCACCCTCCACCACCACCCAGGCTTGAGGTTAATCCTGCCCCACACCCATCCATCCCCGCTCTGGGGTCGCTGTGGGCTCCCCCACCTTTAGGGCCCGCCCTATCAGTCCTCCCGCATTCAGACCTCTCCTCCACTTTCAGGAACCCCCATTCACCCCTCAACCTTCACACCCCTCCCAACCTCCACAGTCCTCCTTCTGCCCTTCATTCCCTCCCTTCACACCCTTTTAATGGGCATGGCCTCCTCAGGCCCTGCTCCTTGGCACTGAGAACCTGACATGCTGGCATTGCACCAGCACCCTGGCAGTGCCAACCTGTCACCCTGACGGACAATTCCAGGTCACTGCCCTGCCCTATCCCCAACCATCCAACAGACTCCAATGGCTTCTGAGATCCTGGATGACCATCATTCCTGGTCTCCGCTTGTAGAGACCAGTACTAATCAGCGCTCAGGTGAGGCCTACCCAGGGGTGGGAGACTATGGCCTCAAACCGGCCTTGCACATTTAGATGAACCATGCGCCGTGGGTCAGGTGACTCGTCCATGGCTGAGCGCCTGGCGCGAAGCCCCTTTTGGGCCTCTCTCATCATGCACCTAAAGCAAAAAAAAAGGGCAGCACAGTAGCATAAGTGGATGGCACGGTGGCTTCCCAGGTTCGATTCCCCGCTGGGTCACTGTCTGTGCCGAGTCTGCATGTCCTCCCCGTGTCTGCGCGGCTTTCCTCCGGGTGCTCCGGTTTCCTCCCACATTCCAAAGACGTGAAGGTTAGGTGAATTGGCCATGATAAATTTCCCAATTACCAATGCAATCATTCATTTTGTATTCTGGAAGTGGCCATCCCAGAGGGCTACACCATGTCTGGCAAAAAATTACCAGATCGTCGATGTATACCGCACAATTGGGTTATCCTGAAACAACTGTGTTAGTTAACCGTTGAAATGTGGCTCAGGCATTTTTCATGCCAAATGGCGTAACTTTGAATTGGTATATACCATCTGGAGTCATAAAAGCTGAAATCTCCTTCGCCCTGTCGGATAAAGGTACCTGCCAGGAACCTTTGAGTAAATCCAATTTGGAAATACAAGCTGATTGTCCCACTTTCTCAATGCAATCCTCCAAACGTGGGATAGGATAAGAGTCCATTCTTCTTACTGCATTAACCTTTCTGTTGTCCACACACAGCCATTGGGAACCGTCCGGTTTTGGTACCA
Organism: Scyliorhinus canicula; assembly: GCF_902713615.1. NCBI lineage: Eukaryota > Metazoa > Chordata > Chondrichthyes > Carcharhiniformes > Scyliorhinidae > Scyliorhinus > Scyliorhinus canicula. The sequence goes on from NC_052161.1 coordinate 14,099,200, forward strand.
TCACGACGGGTGAGCTCCATTGGCTGCAGCCCACTTCAATTATGCCATTTTTGAGCATACTTTCAATCACTTTGTTAACCTGTGTCAATTTTAAAGGATAGAAGCCTTACAACACCAGGTTAAAGTCCAACAGGTTTGTTTCAAACACTAGCTTTCGGACCACTGCTCCTTCCTCAGTGAAATGGAGCAGTGCACAGGAAGGAGCAGTGCTCCGAAAGCTAGTGTTTGAAACAAACCTGTTGGACTTTAACCTGGTGTTGTAAGACTTCTTAATAATAATATTTTTTATTGAGGTATTTTAGGTATAGAAACAACAACAAAATAGACAATATACATGAAACCATAAACATCGTGCAAAAACCGTTTACCTTTCGGTACAGGTCCCACCCTCATTACCCCCTACTCTAACCTAAATTACTCCCCCCCCCCCTCCCCCCCGCCCCCTTCTGCTGACGATTAATTTTCCGCAAGGAAGTCGACGAACGGTTGCCACCTCCGGGTGAACCCTAGCAGTGAACCTCTCAAGGCGAACTTAATTTTCTCCATACAGAGAAAGCGAGCCATGTCCGATAGCCAGGTCTCCGAATTCAGGGGCTTTAGGTCCCTCCATGCTAACAATATCCGTCTCCGGGCTACCAGGGAAGCAAAGGGCAGAACACCTGCCTCTTTCTCCTCCTGGATTCCTGAATTTTCCGACACCCCAAACATCGCCACCTCTGGACCCAGCACCACCCTTGTTTTTAAACCTTGAACATGACGTCCGCAAACCCCTGCCAAAATCCCCGAAGCTTTTGACATGTCCAAACATGTGGACATGGTTCGCTGGTCCTCCCGCGCATTTTGTCTTCCACCCCGAAGAATCTGCTCATCCGGGCCACTGTCATGTGAGCCCGGTGAACAACCTTAAATTGTATCAGGCTGAGCCTGGCACATGTTGCGGACGCGTTGACTCTACTCAACATGTCTGCCCATAAACCATCCTCTATCTCGCTTCCCAGCTCCTCCTCTCACTTACGCTTCAGCTCCTCGGTCTGCGTCACCTCCGACCCCATAAGCTCCTTATAGATGTCCGAGATGCTCCCCTCCCCTCTGGAAATTACTCTATCCTAAATCCCCCTCAGCGGTAGGAGCGGGAAATTGCCACCTGTTTACGAAGGAAGTCCCGCACCATCAGATATCTGAATTTGTTTCCCCTCGCCAGCCCAAACCTTTCCTCCAGTGCCCCCATACTCGGAAAGTTCCCCTCTATGAAAATATACCCCATCCACTCAATCCCTGCTCTCCGCCATACCCGGAACCCCGCATCCATACTCCCCAGGGAAAACTGGTGGTTATTACAAATTGGGCCCAGACCGATGCTCCCACTGCTCACACATGCCGCCTCCACTGGCTCCAAACTCTCAGGGCTGCAACCACCACAGGGCTGGTGGAGTACCGCGCCAGCGGGAACGGCACAGGTGCAGTTACCAATGTCCCCAGACTGGTGCCCTTACAAGGAGCCGCCTCCATACGCACCGACGCCGACTCCTCCCCCACCACTCACTTCCTGATCATGGCTATGTTAGGTGCCCAGTAATAGTCGCTAAAATTTGGCAGTGCCAGCCCGCCCTCTCCACGGTTCCGCTCGAGCTTTACCTTCCTTATCCGAGGGGTCTTGCCCGCCCAGACGAAGCCCGTGATCACCTTTTTGACCTGCTTAAAAAAAGACCGCGGAATAAAAATGGGGAGACATTGAAATACAAATAGGAACCTCGGGAGGACCGTCATTTTCACTGTTTACACCCTCCTAGCCAGCGACAGCGGGAGTGCGTCCCATTTCCAGACATCGACCTTCATTTGGTCCACTAGCTGGGTCGGATTCAATTTATGCAGCCGGTCCCATTCCCGCGCCACTTGGATGCCCAAGTACCTAAAACTACCCCCTACTGACCTAAACGGCAGCTCTCCCAGTCGCCCCTCCTGTCCCCTCACCTGAACCACAAACATTTCACTCTTATCCAAGTTCAGCTTATACCCCGAAAACCGGCCGAATTCCCCTAAAATTTTCATGTTTTCCTCCATCCCCTCTGCTGGGTCCGAAACGTACAGAAGCAGATCACCCGCATAGAGCGAAACCCTGTGCTCCGTGCTCCCCCCCCCCCCCCCCCCCCCCCCCACCGGACCAGTCCCCTTTTGCCCTTTGACTCTCTCAGAGCAATTGCCAATGGCTCTATAGCCAGCGCAAACAACAGTGGGGAGAGGGGCATCCCTGTCTCGTCCCCCGGTGCAGTCTAAAATAGTCCGATGTTGTCCTGTTCGTCCGCACACTTGCCACAGGAGCCTGATACAGTAACCTGACCCAGTCAATAAAGCCCCGGCTGAATCCGAACTGTCCCAGTACCTCCCACAGATAATCCCATTCTAACCGATCAAAAGCCTTTTCTGCATACATTGCGATCACTACCTCAACCTCCCTACCTTCCGGGGGCATCATGATCACATTTAAGAGCCTTCTTACATTGTCCACCAACTGCTTACCCTTAACAAACCCCTCTGGTCCACCCCAATAACATCCGGAACACAGTCCTCAATCCTGGAGGACAAGATTTTGGCCAGCAACTTGGCATCCACATTCAGCAGGGAGATCGGCCTGTGGGACCTACACAGCTCCGGGTTCTTGTCCCGCTTAAGAATCAGCGAAATCATTGCCTGTGACATCGTCGGGGGCAGCACCCCTCTTTCCCTTGCCTCATTGAACATCCTCAACAACACTGGCCCAGTATCCCCGGGAACTTTTTATAAAACTCTGCTGCGTACCCGTCCGGACCCGGGGCCTTACCCGCCTACATGGCCTTCAAGCCCTTCACTATCTCTTCCAGCCCAATTGGGCCCCCAGCCCTTCTACCTGCTCTCCGTCCACCATTGGGAAACTCAGTCCCTCCAAGAAGCGCTTCATCCCCTCCGGCCCCGTAGGGCGTTGCGACCTGTACAGCCTGTTGTACAAATCTCAAAACGCCTTATTCACCCCGACCGAATCACCAACCAGGTTCCCCTCACCCTTACTTTTCCTATCTCCCCATCTGCCTCCCTCTTCCTAAGCTGCTGTGCAAGCATTCTGCTGACCTTCTCCCCATGTTCATAAATCGTGGTCAGCAAGCTAAACTCCGTCTGAAGCCTCCACTGTTCCCTTAATAGCCCTGCCTCTGGGGTCTCTGCATACCTCGATCTGTAATATCTCCTTAACCAGTCTGTCCGTCTCTGCCCTGTCAACCTTCTCCTTATGAGCCCGGATCGAGATCAGCTCCCCCCTTACCACCGCTTTGAGTGCTTCCCAAACCACCGCTGCCGAAGTTTCCCCGGTGTTATTGACCTGCAGGTAGCTCTGAATGCATTGCCTCAGTCGCTCGCACACCCCTTCATCCGCCAAAAGTCCCACATCCAACCTCTGGCGAGGGTGCTGATTACTGTCTTTACTAACCTGCAGGTCAACCCAGTGTAGAGCATGGTCTGAGATTGTACTCGCCAAATACCCCGTGTCCACTACCCCAGCCAGAAAGACCCTGCTCAAAATAAAGAAATCAATCCGGGAATACACTTTATGCAAGTGTGAGTAGAAGGAGAACTCCTTCACCCTCGGCTGCCCAAACTTCCATGGATCCACCACCCCAATCAGCCCAATAAACCCTCTTAGTTCCTTTGCCATTACTGTCCGTTTTTGAGCTTGACCGGTCTAAGCCAGGGTCCATAACTGTGTTGAAGTCCCCTCCCATGACCAACTTATGCGAATCCAGGTCCGGTATCTTGCCCAGCATCCTCTTTATAAACTCCACATCATCCAAATTTGGTGCATAATGATTGACTAATACCACCTGCACCCCCTCCAGTTTCCCACTGACCATAATACACCGACCTCCCACGTCCGAGACTATTCTACCCGTCTCAAACGCTACCTGCTTATTGATAGGGGTCGAGACCCCTCTAGGCTTTGAATCTAGTCCTGAATGAATGATCTGACTGACCCAGCCTTTCCGCAGTCGAACCTGGTCCGTTACCTTAAGGTGCGTCTCCTGCAACATTACCACATCCGCCTTCAATCCCCTAAGATACGCGAACACACGTGCCCTTTTGACCGACCCATTTAACCGTTGAATATTCCAGGTGATCAGGCTAGTTGGGGGGCTCATTGCCCCCCCCCCCCCGCTCCGCTGATCAATCATCCCCTTTTTTTCGACCTGCCACCAGCCCCTGATCTGCACCTCCACCTTTCCATCCCCAGGCAGCCGCTGCCCCCGACCTCCTCCCTGTCCCTCAGCCCAAGTCCCTCCGTCACCAGCAGAACATTCATCCCCCTCCTCCCCCTGCAACAACACCCTGTAACCCAATCCCTTTCCTAAATCAAACATATGCACACCCCCCACTGCGCTTCCGAGAGCTATCTCACCCAGCTAGCTTGGTGCCCCCACCCCCGACGCCAGATGGTCTCCCACCAATTGTTCCCTCACCACTCTCCCCCCGGCTCATGCAAACAAACTCCAACATCAAACAATCCCCACACAATTGCCCAACTGAAAAACACCAAGACAAAACAAACCCACCTCCATCCCCCAACAGTGCAAATGAAAACCTAAACTCTCTGAGCTGTACTGCTGGTTCCAAGCAAAATGATAAACTCTTTACAAAAACAGAGAAACAAAACAAAGAAAACAGAAACACGAATGTTGCCACCAAATTCAAAAGTTCTCAGTCCTTCATCAGCCCTTTCATTCTTGCAAAGTCCAAAGCGTCCTCAGGCGACTCAAAGTAAAAGTGCTGATCCTCATGCGTGACCCAGAGACGGGCTGGGTATAACAGTCCAAATTTCAACTTTTTCTTGAAAAGGATCGCCCTGGTCTGATTGAAGCCTGCTCTCCTCCTGGCCACTCCACACTCAGGTCTTGGTAAACCCGCAGGATGCTATTGTCCCACTTACAGCTCCGTGTCTGCTTGGCACACTGCAGAATACGCTCCTTATCCGAGAAACTGTGGAATCTCACTACGATAGCCCTTGAGGGGTCTCCCATTCGTGGCTTCTTCGCAGGTGCTCTGTGAGCCCTATCCACCTCCAAGAGCCGGGAGAATGCTCCATCCCCCAGCAGCTTGTCAAACATGCCTGCGACATATGCCCCAGCGTCCATTCCTTCGGACCACTCCGGAGGCCCGACAATTCTTAGGTTACGCCGGCAGGACCTATTCTCTTCTCCAGAAGCTTTTTTTGCTGGTCCCTCAGCATCCCCACCTCCATCTCCACCGAAGTCTGATGCTCCTCCTGCTCAGCCAGTGCCGGTCGGGGGGGGCACTCTACGTGGCCGGCCAGCCGATTCCCAGCCCGGGATGGGCCGAGCAGCCATCGTAAAAACACTGAGTCCCGCCGGCCCGGCCACACCTGCTCTCAGCCGGCGGGACCTAGGCATGGAAGGGTCGGGGGCGGCCTGTATAGGGGGGGGGCCGCCGATGTGTCCTAGCCCGCGATCGGGGCCCACCAATCTGCGGGCCGGCCTCTCTGGCTGGGCACCTCGTTTCTTCCGCGCCGGCCCCTGTAGCATTGCGCCATGTTGCGTCGGGGCCGGCGCGTTGAAGGAAGCCACTGTGCATGCGCGCATGAGCACCAGCGCCACTGTGCATGCGCGGATCCCGCGGCGCACAGTTCGTGCCGGTATCATCAGCTGGAGCGGCGTGAACCGCTCCAGTGCCATACTGGCCCTCGGTAGGGGCCAGAATTAGTCGTCGGGTCGGCCCGTTTACGCCGTTGTAAAGTGCGACGGCGTTTACGATGGCGTGGCCACTCTGCCTCGGGGTTAGAGAATCAAGCCCCATGTATGTTTGACCAAATTCTTTCCTGCAATTTCTAAACCTTTGTCTGTAGGCTTCAGGCACCAGTTCATATGCACCAAAGATGGATTTTTTTACCTCCTCATATGTCCCAGATACCTCCTCCGATAGCGATGCAATCACTTCACTAGCCCTCCCGAGCAGGTTTGCTTCAATCAGCAATACCCACATGTCCTGTGGCCATTTCATTTCTTTAGCTACCTTCTCAAATGAAATGAAAAAGGCTACTACCTCCTTCTCATCAAACCTTGGCACTGCATGGACATATTTAAATAGATCCCCACGAAGCCTTCGATAAAGACGCTCCTTCTCACTATCCTCATCACTATCCTCCAACTGTACCTTTCAATTTAAGTCTGCCAATTTTAACTGACTGTCATGTTTCATGGCCATTTTCTGAAGTTCAAACTTTCTCTCCTTATCTTTTTCCCTTCCTCTTTATCTGTATCTCCCTTTTCCTTTCTTTTTGATAGTCTTTAGATGGCAGAGATATCAAAATCACACCTTCTTTGGCTGGCTTCAGCTCCAACACTAAAACGAAACCAAGAAACACAGACACATCCAAGCTTTGCCTCAAAGTGAAACTAAAAAGCAGAGCCAGAGCTCAGCTCCACCCACACTCTCACATCACTGCAGCCAAACATTTATTTAAGTGACATTCCCATGACAAACTATATCGTGAACAGTTATCAGGGACGCACTCTGGGGATTGAGGAAATTATCCTGCGTTATGGATTGTGAATGTAGTCTCTAAGCATGTTAATGTTGGCGGCTGGGTGAACAATATCTGGTGCATCTGCCGCTGACACTCTCGTCCCTGCCTTTGTTATCTTCAAACTTGATTATTCTCCCAATCACATGACTGGCCTCTTATTTTCAACACTTCATAAACTCCAGCTCATCTAAAACTCTGCTGTCTCATATCCTACCTTGCAGCAGGTCCCATTGCCTCATCTCCCCTGTGTTCACTGACGAACATTAGATCCCAGTCTATATCTGAACTTTAAAATTCATTATCAAATGGCTCTGTATCCTTGTCCCTCTGTATCCCCACAACACAGATCAGCTACTACCACCTTCCCGATCCCAGGATAAGCTACTACCACCTTCCCGATCCCAGCAACTGTCCCTGGTCCCTGCAACCCGACTTACCTCTGTAATCTCCTCCAGCCCATACACCCTCCCCATATTTGTAACCTTCTCCAGCCACAACAGCCCTCTATCTCTCTAACTTCCTGCAGCCCCTGCTTCCCTCCCCATTTCTGTTACCTTCTCCAGCCACAATCGCCCCACGATAACTGTAACCGCCTCCAGCTTTTACAAAGCTCCCTATCACTATAACTTTCTCCAGTCCATACAAATATTGATTCCTCCAATTTTTGCCACCTTCCTGGAGAATTAATTTTGGAATGTGTACCAACATCAATATAATGTCTATTATCATGTCCCAAGTAGAAATAATGATCTTTGTTAGTGTCACAAGAAGGCTTAAATTGACACTGCAATAAAGCTCCTGTGAATATCCTCTAGTTGCCACACTCCGGCGCCTGTTGAGGGAAACTGAGGGAGAATTCAGAATGTCCAATTCACCTAACAAGCATGTCTTTCTGGACTTGTGGGAGTCATCATACTGCACTCCTGAAAACTTGTGAATTTGATGTGAAATCAAACAAAATTAACATCACAATTCTGAACACCCTTTTTCGAATCAAACGTGTCTATTTGAAACATAAGTCACATTTATCTATTTTCGTTGGAATTACTTGACAAACCTGAAGACCAGGGATGTCCTTCTAAGGCTGTATGAGGCTCTGGTCAGACCCCATTTGGAGTATTGGGAGCAGTTTTGGGCCCACGTCTAAGGAAGGATGTGCTGGCCTCAGAAAGGGTCCAGAGGAGGTTCACAAGAATTATCCCTTGTCGAATGAGGAACGGTAAGAAGTCTTACAACATCAGGTTAAAGTCCAACAGGTTTGTTTCAAACATGAGCTTTCGGAGCACTGCTCCTTCCTCAGGTGAATGGAGAGGAACACCATGAATGAGGAACGGTTGAGGACTCTGGGTCTGAAGTCATTGAAGGATGAGGGGGGATCTTATTGAAACTTACAGGGTACTGCGAGGCCTGAATAGAGTGGCTGTGGAAAGATGTTTCCACTTGCAGGAAATACTAGAACCAGAGGACACAATCCCAGACTAAAGGGACGATCCTTTAAAAGAGATGAGTGGGAATTTCTTCAGCCAGAGGGTGGTGAATCTGTGGAACCCTTTGCCGCAGAAGGCTGTGGAGGCCAAATCACTGAGTGTCTTTAATAATCATTTTTGTCAAAAGTAGGCTTACATTGCAGTATTAATGTAAGCCTACTTGTGACAATAAAGATTATTATTACATTGCAATGAAGTTACTGTGAAATGCTAGTGGCTCATTCCGGCGCCTGTTCGGGTACACAAAGGGAGAATTCAGAATGTCCAAATTACCGAACAGCACGTCTTTTGGGACCAGTGAGTGGGAACCGGAGCACCCGGAGGAAATCACGCGGACACAGGGAGAACGTGTAGACTCCGCAAAGAGTGATCCAACCAGGAATAGAACCTGGGGCCCTGGCACTGTGAAGCCACAGTGCTAAATATTGTGTTCCCTTGCAAGTCAGAGATAGATAAGTTCTTGATTAATAGGGGGATCAGGGGTTATGGGGAGAAGGCAAGAGAATGGGGATGTGAAAAGTATCAGCCATGATTGAATGGCAGAAAAAACTTGACGGGCCGAGTGACCTAATTCTGCTCCTATGTCTTCTGGTTACACACAGAAGACAGGTAAATTGCATTGATTTCCTAACATGCCAGGTGTTTTTAATTATTTTTGAAATGTGCAGGGGCATATTTTCCTAAACCCTCAGCGTGTGTGAACCGATTTACCAATATTCGGAGCTACCATTAATCTGTGCAATTAGGGCAGCAAGGTAGCACAGCGGTTAGCACAGTTGTTTCACAGTTCCAGGGTCCCAGGTTCGATTCCCCGCTGGGTCACTGTCTGTGCGGAGTCTGCACGTTCTCCCCGTGTCTGCGTGGGTTTCCTCCGGGTGCATCGGTTTCATCCCACAGTCCAAAGATGTGCAGGTTCGGCGGATTGGCCACGGCTAAATTGCCCGTCAGTGTCCAAAAGGTCAGGCGGGGTCACGGGGTTAGGTTGGAGGCATGGGATGAAGTTGGGTGCTCTTTCCCAAGAGCTGGTGCATACACGATGGGCCCAATGGCCTCCTGCACTGTAAATTATTTGTTGTGTGTAAATTCTGTGCAGTTTGGGATGGATTCTTTCAGCTGCTGGGAATCAGGCTGGCGGGGTTCACTTGCAGCGTGGGAATCAGAATGGCGGCATTCACACGCGTCATCAGGGGCGACAGCCCCGCCCCATAACCGGCTTTGGGTCACGTGGCATCATAAGGAGGTGGGGCCAAGGCTTATATGGGCTGGGGAGCGTCATCAGTGAGGTTGGTGTCGTCAGCAAGAGACTGCGCTCATGAGGAGGCGGGGTCAAACCGTCACCAAGGGGTGTTGTCCTAGCCGTCATCAGAGATTCGGATTGACGACGTCAGGGGGTGGGGTCTGTGCCACTGGGAGGCTGATTGTGTCGTCAAAGGGGATGGGCCCTGTGCCCCAATAAGGAGTGTTGTCTATGTGGCGCTGGGCTGGATTGTGTCGTCACAGGACCTGTGGCGTCATCAGGCTGTGGGTTTGTGTCGCCATCAGCTCCGACAAGTGAAAGGCAGCGGCGAGTCATCGTTCCTGCAGAAGGTGGGGTCAATCGGGCATCAGCCAATGGGGCTTTGCCGTCCTCGGGGCAGGGCCTGGGAGACCAGCCGGCTCGTCAATGCCGGATGAAAGGTCAGCGGGCGGAGCCTACCTCGGGTCAAAGTGCGATGGACCCGCCTAATGCCCCCTCCGCAAACATCAAAGTGTGGAGGCCGGCGAAGAGGATGAAGACAGACAGCTGATCGATCCTGGGATAACCTAAACCCAGATGATCGATCCTGGGGGAGTCACAGATGCCTGATGATTCTGGGATAACCTAGACCCAGATGAGCGACCCTGGGATAACCTAGACCCAGATGAGCGACCCTGGGATAACCTAGACCCAGATGAGCGACCCTGGGGGAGTCACAGACGCCTGATGATTCTGGGATAACCTAGACCCAGATGACGACCCTGGGGGCATCAGTCCCAGCTGATCGATTTGGGGGACTACGCCGGGACTGGGGAGGAATTGGTCCAAGTTCTTTCAGCCCTGACTTGACAGAATCCCATTTCCAAGTTGAAGCTAAAGCAGCGCATGGAGGTCGCCATGCCAATCGGCCCACAGGTAAACCATCAACCCTCCCAGTAACCACCGACACCCTCCCTGAATTCCCAGTAACCACTGACACCCTCCCTGAATTCCCAGTAACCACTGACACCCTCCCTGAACCCCCCGTAAATACTGGTGTACTCCCTTAACCCACCCTGTAAACACTGGATGCATCCCTGAACACACCCTGTAAACATTGACAGGGGGCTCAAGGCATGTTGTCAGTGTTTGCATGGTGTGTGAGTGTTTGCATGGAGTTTGCATGGTGTGAGTGTTTGCATGGTGTGTAAGTGTTTGCATGGGGTGTGAGTGTTTGCATGGGGTGTGAGTGTTTGCATGGTGTGTGAGTGTTTGCATGGGGTGTGAGTGTTTGCATGGGGTGTGAGTGTTTGCATGGCTTGTCTGTCTGAATGGCTTGTCACTGTTTGCTTCGCTTGCTGTCACTGTTTGCTTCGCTTGCTGTCCGTGTTTACTTCGCTTGTTAATGTTTGCATGGCTTCTCTGTTTGCTTCGTTTGTCAGTGTTTACATGGCTTGTCACTTTGCTTCGCTTGTTAATGTCTGTCAAAGTTTGCTTCGCTTGTTAATGTTTGCTTCGCTTGTCAGTGTTTGCGTAGCTTGCTTTCAGTGTTGTCAGTGTTTGCCTGAACCCCGAGTCAGTGTTTACAGGGTGGGTTCAGCAAGTGCGTCAGGTTTACAGGGTGGGTTCAGGGAGTTCGTCAGTGTTTGCAGGGGGGTTCATGGAGTGTGTCAGTGGTTACTGGCAGTTCCAGGAGTGTGTCACTGCTTACTGGGAGGGTATGGGTCGATTGATCCGGTGACCTTCATGACATCTAACCAAACTGGGATGACGTACTGTCAGGGCTGAATCGGACCAAGTTGTCAGCACTGTTGCTCCACAGCGCCAAGGACCCAGGTTCGATTCCTGGCTTGGGTCACAGTTTCCTCCCGCAAGTCTCGAAAGACAAATTGGATGGCGACTATGGGATTTTCAGTAACTTCAAGCCGACTTGTAATACTAATAAAGATTATTATTATTACTGTGCCACGTCTTTCATTTAATGGCAATCCTGTGATGGTTTTAGGCCATTTAATATTGATTAAACTTGGGTAAATGCTAAATAAGGTTCTAACATAAAAACAAAACTCAAACCACCTTCAGTAATGAACACAGGTATTTCAAAGTTGGATAAACTTGACCATTCAATTGGGTTTGTTCATTGACTATAAACTTCTAAATTATAAACACACATTCGCTGAGCCCCCGTAAACATTGGCACATTCCTTGAATACCCCCGTAAACACTTAGACTCCTTGAATGCACCCGTAAACACTTCCACTCCCTGAACCCGCTGTAAACTCTGACACATGACCTGAACCCTCCTGTAAACACTGACACACTCCACACTGCAGGACTGAAGAAAACTTAGAAAAAAGTCCAGCACATGACAAAAGCATAAGTACAAACGAAATCACTAAACACAAAATAAGAAGATTCAAGAATTGATAAAAGAACCTCGACCACGAGGTCCTATTTTTAATGGAGTTCACATCGCTGGTTTAACCCCTCACTTGCATCATTGGCTTCTAATTCTTAGCTGGGACCTCCCGGTTTGTTCAAATGATTGGCTGTTACTTTGTGGATAACTTGTTAATCAAACAGTGGATATTACTTGAGATTAATTGGTGACTCAAAATTAATTTAGTGTTTGCGTGGACTGGACTGTCTTAGCAAAAATACTGGATGTTTTCTCACACTTTGCCATGTTTCATAGCTTGGCAGCGACCTAACTAAAATTGAGTGCAGGTTCATCAAAGAAGGATAAACTTGACCATTTAGTTATGTTTGTTCATTGATAATAAACTTCCAAATTACAATGACACACTTCCTGAACTGCCCCTGTAAACACTGACACACTCCTTAAGTCCCCTGTAAATACTGAAACTCCTTGAACCGCCACCCCCCCCCCCCCCCCCCCCCCCCCCATTGCAAACACTGACACCCTGAACCTCTGCATAAACACTGACACATTCCCGGAACCCTTGGGTAAACAGACACACTCCCTGAACCCTCTGTAAACACTGGGACAGTCCCTGAACCACCTGTAAACACTGACACACTCCCTGAACCCCCTGTAAACACTGGTACAGTCCCTGAACCCCCAGGTAAACACTGGCACATTCCCAGCGCCCCCAGGTAAACACTGCCGCACTCCCTGAAGTCCCAGGTAAACACTGACACACTCCCTGAGCCCCCAGGTAAACACTGCCGCACTCCCTGAAGTCCCAGGTAAACACTGACACACTACCTGAGCCCCCAGGTAAACACTGGCACACTCCCTGAAGCCCTGAAAACTGACACTCCCTGAACTCTAATGTAAACATTGGCACACTTGCAGGAACACACTCTTTAAACATCGACACACTCCCTGAACACACTGTAAACATTGGCACAGTCCCTGAACACACCTTTTAAACATTGACACACTCCCTGAACACACTAAACATTGACAGTCCCTGAAGACACTCTGCAAACATTGACACACTCCCTGAACACACTGTAAACATTGACACTCTCTGATCACACCTTGTAAACATTGACACACTCCCTGAAGTCCCAGGTAAACACTGACACACTCCCTGAGCCCCCAGGTAAACACTGCCGCACTCCCTGAAGTCCCAGGTAAACACTGACACACTACCTGAGCCCCCAGGTAAACACTGGCAGACTCCTGAGCCTCCAGGTAAACTCTGGCACACTCCCTGAAAACTGACACTCCCTGAACTCCAATGTAAACATTGGCACACTCTCTGAACACACCTGTAAACATTGACAGACTCCCTGAACACACCTGTAAACATTGACAGACTCCCTGAACACACCTGTAAACATTGACAGACTCTCTGAACACACCTGTAAACATTGACAGACTCTCTGAACACACTGTAAACATTGACAGACTCCCTGAACACACCTGTAAACATTGACAGACTCCCTGAACACACTGTAAACATTGACAGACTCTCTGAACACACTGTAAACATTGACAGACTCTCTGAACACACCTGTAAACATTGACAGACTCCCTGAACACACTGTAAACATTGACAGACTCCCTGAACACACCTGTAAACATTGACAGACTCACTGAACACACTGTAAATATTGACACTCTCTGATCAAACCTTGTAAACATTGACACACTCCCTGAAGTCCCAGGTAAACACTGACACAGGACATCTCTAATCACCATGGTGGCAACATGCACAGCTCATCGGCTACGAGGGGAATCACGCAGACGGGGATTGACTCACACAAGCATGCATGCACTCTGACACACACACTCAGTCACACAGAAACTCTCACATATCACACACACACATGTACTCTGTGACAGGCACTCACCTATACATCACCCACACATACATGCACTCCCCCACAAATAAACATGCACCCACCCACATCAATGCATGTCCTCAAGTCACTCATAAACATGTAGTCAGTCACTCACTCACTCAAACATGTTGGGCGTGTGAGTCGCTGAGAGTGAGTGCATGTGTGAGTTACTGAGTGCGTGTTTGTGTGGGTGTGTGACTGAGCATGCATGGGTGGGTGTGTGAACGTGTGTTTGTGTGTGTGAGTGCATATGTGAGCGTGCATGTTTCGGTGTCAGTGTCACTAAAAGTGTATGGTTGGGTGAAAGCATGTGTCGCTGTGCTTGGGTGTGTGTGTGACAGAGTTTGAGTGTGTGAGTGACAGTGCATGTTTGTGTTTCTGGCTGTGAGCGTGCATGTTTGTGTATGTGAGTGAATGCATATGTGAGTGTGTGGTCCTGTGGGTGACTGAACGTGCACGTTTGCATGCACTCTTGTCACTCACACTTACAAACATCCACTCAGTCGCGCACCTGTTCACACCTACCAACATGCACTCTCAGCGACTCACTCACACGCACAAAATCATGCATTCAGTCACACACACCATTCACCCACAAACACGCACAAGCAAGCACTTTCAGTCACTCATATAGCCACGCATACAAACACGCACGCACAGCCTCGCCCAATCCACTCTCAGTCACACACTCACTCACCCAACATGCACTCTCAGCTATTCTCACCCTCACCCTGGGTGGAGGCCTGGGTTTAAGTAGGGTGCTCTTTCCAGAGGCCGGTGCAGAATCGATGGGCCAAATGGCCTCTTTCTGCACTATAAATACTATGATTGTATCACACGTAATCATGCACTCAGTCACCCACTCACACACAAAGCCCTCTCAGTCACTCACACATGCTCTCAGTCACACACACTCACACGCAACATGCACTCTGTGCGACGCACGCACACACCCAACATGAACTCAGTGACACACACACACCCAACATGCACTCTCAGTCACACACACACATGCCCACTCAGTCGCTCACTCAGTCGCCCACACACTGACTCACTCACAGAAGAAAATAGCTTACAATTACCCCTTAAATAATGCCACTTACCTTTAAAGAATGCCAATCAGACTTCCAGACATTTGGCAGCTCCCACTTGTGGCGGTGTTTTGGGGCCTTTTCCCTGATTAAAGGGCAGATGTTTTGATGAAATAAGGTGCAGGACAGGTGAAGGAAGAGTTTATTTCACCGGTGGATGGATTCGTGGACCAGAAGTGGCTTTAAGCAAACGGAGTTGTCGGAGCAAGATCTTTCCCTGCGTCACAGAGAAAGATGGCGGAGGGCAAGATGTTGGCCCGACCATCTCAATGGTCTAGGGAGCAGCTGGTGGACTTCTTGAATGAGAAGTTCATCCAGCAGAGAAAGGAATCTCTGGAGGACCTGGCGAAGTCGGTGGACCCGCTTAAGGCAGGGATCAACTGCGTGGAGCTGAGGTTGGAGACTCAAAGCCAGGTGATCTAAAAGGTGGAGGAGACGGTGGGTGAGTATGAGGAGCAGCTTGCTTCGCTGGCACCCAAGCTGGGGGTGTTGCGAGATACCCAGAAGCGGCTTCAGGAGAAGGTAGAAGTACTGGAGAGCCGATCCCAGAGACAGAACCTGAGGATTGTGGGGTTGTCGGAGGGCATTGTGGGAGCAGACGCTTGCTCTTATGTTTGTTTTTTTCTTATGTGAATGTTTTGGCTGTAATGTTCTTGTCTCCCTGATGGGAGGGTTTGGGGGGGAACCTTCATTGTGGGGTTTTTGTTTATTGACTGCACTCGGGGCTGTTTTGAGGGGATGGGGGAGGATCGTGGGAGAGTGCATTGGGTCCTGTTTTTTTCTCTGGGGGCTACTGTCCTTTGTTCTTCTGGGTTTTTTTAAATCTGTCTTTGAATGTTGGTATTGTTGTTTGCACCAGGGTAGTGAGTGAGCCATATGGGGAGGGCGGGGGAATAAGTGGTGGTAGGATACTAGGCACCAGGATGCTAGGCCCCCGGCCAGGCTGATCAAATGGAAGGTGAGAGGGTTGAATGGGCCGATCAAGAGGACCCGCGTGTTCGGGCATTTGAGGAGCTTAGGGGCGGATGTGGCATTTTTGCAGGAAACGCACCTGGAGATCGGGCATCAAACCAGGTAAAAGAAAGGGTGAATAAGTCAGGTCTTTCATTCAGGATTAGATTTGAAGACGAGGGGGGGTGGCAGTCTTGATTAATAAGCGGGTAGCATTTGAAGTGGGGAACATAATGGCAGATTCTGAGGGGCGCTTTGTTATGGCAAGTGGGAAATAGGTGGGGAAGCCGATGGTGTTGGTGAATATTTACGCCCCGAACTGGGACGATGTGGAGTTTATGAGGCGGGTGCTGGGGAAGATCCTAGACCTGGACTCATATTGGCTGATAATTGGGGGGAGGATTTTAACACGATTCTTGAACCAAAATTGGATGGACCGAGTTCGAGGTTAGGGAGGGCATCAGCGGTGGCGAGGGAATTGAAAGGGAATTGAATGGAGCGTATGGGAGGACTGGACCGTGGAGGTTTGGTAGGCCGAGGGTGAAGGAATTTTCATATTTTTCCCATGTACATAGTGTGTACTCCCGGATCGACTATTTTGTGCTGGACAGGACATTGTGGTCGGTTCGGAGTACACGGCAATTTGGGGGGGGGGGGGGGGGGGGGGGGGGGGGGCAGCGCCCGCAGTGGAGGTTGGATGTGGGACTTTTGGCAGATGAGGAGGTTTGTGAGTGGTTCAGGGCTGCTATTCGGGGATATGTGGAACGGAATGACACGGATGAGGTTTCAGCCACCACGCTATGGGAGGCACTGAAGGCAGCGGCGAGGGGGGAGTTTATTTCAATATGGGCGCATAGAGACAAGTCCGAGAGGGCGGAGATGGCGAGGTTTGTGGATGAGATTCCGCAGGTGGATAGGAGGTATTCGGAGGCCCCGGAGGTGGGGTAGTTGAGGGAGCGGCAGAAACGTCAGATGGAGTTTAGACTGACATCTACGGGTAAGACAGTAGGGCAGTTGAGGAGGGCGGTCTATGAATACAGGAAAAAGCGAGTAGGATGTTGTCTGATTCTGCCATCTGTACAGCGTGTGTATGAGCCCAGTGTGTGTCACATGTGAATGGTGCCTGCAATTTGTCTTTTTATTAATTCAAGAAAGTTTCAATAAACGTATCTCATTGTTTAACATAAGAAAACCTGTCTAATTTTTTACAATCTGCAAGTGTATCGAGTGGTACCTCTGCAACATTGACAAAAATTTCACAAAAAGAAACATGTTTTGGTCAGACCCGGGGAAGAAGAATAGGGCAGTCATTTCACCTCTTGTCACGTGGTCATTACGACATAGCGTCTAACCAACTGGGATGTACACAGCAGGCCCTCAGCTGGACAAATCAATTTGAATTTTAAATCCACAAACAAGCTTATCATGAGCGCTATCGCGTCCAACAAAATGCGGAAGGTACATATGTGTATTGATACTGCTATTTTGTACAATAATCTTTATTGTTGCAAGTAGTATTACATTTAACACAGCAATGAAATTACTGTCGCCACACTCCGGCGCCTGTTCAAGTACTGAGGGAGAATTCAGAATATCCAATTCACCTAACAGCACATCGTTTCGGACTTGTGGGAGGAAACTGGAGCACCCGGAGGAAACCCACGCAGACACGGGGAGAATGTACAGACTCCACACAGACAGTGACCCTAAGCCGGGAATCGAACCTGGGACTCTGGAGCTGTGAAGCAACAGTGCTGCCCACTGTGCTACCCCGCTGCCCTTATTTTGGGTCTTTGGGTAGCTGTGTAGTTCCCAATATGGATGTCAACAATTTAGTACACGTGCAGAAAAGGACACTGGGCAGGCAGTTTCTTCTGGTTTGATGAAGACCGTTAACAGGTTTTATCACTGAAACTACTCTTTTTATTCAGCTGCTGTCGATTCTTTGAATGTTTGAAATTTACGGGAAGGAATCATACATTCTCAGTGGAGAGACATTTCATTTCACAGACATCAGTGTTGTTGCTTGGTTAGAGTTTGATCTGATCGACCCTTGCGTACTGTTAGAACATAACAGATGCGATAGTATCTCTGCTCCAGCCGCACATACAGAATCTGCATATCTGAAATACATCTGATGGTGTCTGATGCTCACGTGTTCTGAAGGGAAGAACTTGCAATAATCTAGCACCCTTCACAACCTCCAGGCACCCCAGAGTGCCAATAAAGCACATGCTGTAAAGTGTTGTACACGAAAGGTGTACAGTCAAGTTACACACAGCAAGATCCCACAAACAACAATGTTACAATGTTGGGTTAAGGGATAAATACAGACCAGAATGCTGGAGAGAACTATCCTCTTCTTCCATGCTAAGCACCATAAGGTATATGGAATATGAATAGGATGGGAATGGAAGGTTACGGACTCCGCAAGTGCATACGGTTTTAGTTTAGGCAGGTATCATGATTGGCACAGGCTTGGGAAGCTGAAGGACCTGTTCCTGTGCTGCATTGTTCTTTGTTCTTTATTCTACATCAACCCCAGAGGACATATGGGAACTTGGTATAATGATTCGTTTGAAAGATAGTGTGGCACTCTCTCCGTACGAGACTGAAATGTCAGCTTGTATTATGTGCTCAGTTCTCCAGAGTGGGACTATGAACACACAATCTAATGATTCAAAGGCAAGAGTGCTTACACTAAGCCATCGCGACGCACGAGCCTTGACATGTCAAACAACACTCGCTGGCAGGTAGAATTTTAACGCATGCATCCACTGAGATCTGGACCTTTTGTTTCGAACTTGTAAAACTGAGCAACACGCTGGGAAAACAAGAAGGAATGTGACAGCCTGTGGTTTATTTTTGTTTTTGGCTGGTTGATGGCTGGAGGGCTAAAATCATTTGTCTCGCTGATGTCATCGAAGGCACTCTGGCTAATAACTGGCCTCATCTTACTGCTTACCTGTCACAAAGCATATTGAGTTCATATCTTGGCTTTTAATCGTTAAACCAAAGAGTTCCAAAGCATTGTTTACACTATCTGCACAAATTTATTTTGTCAAAGTGCAAGCAGTCCTCCAGTCTGAGCTGACCTTACTGGAGTTCTTTGTTAAATAGATGTGGCATTTCTTAGGACTCTGGGATTTGCACAAGGGAGTGAATGAAAATTGTCCTTCAAATATATTTTCCCTATTGTCTCTTCTATATTTGTACTGCAGCCAGAGCCCCAGGAAAGTAAACTAACTGAGTGAACAGCCAGTCTCCATTTACACCTGAAGCATTGATGGCCTCCTATTCTGAACAGGCCAATTTCAGTCAGTGCACATCCGCGTACAAAGGGTGGGATCTTGCTGAGGTAGCGGCGCATTTGTCAACCAACTGGTGAGCCGACCAAAGATTTAGGTCTCCTCATTCAGTAAGCCAATCAGCCAGTGGTGAGACCACCAGCGAGAATTCCCCTGGAATCAAAGTCATGGGGGCAGAGGTCTCGCCTACGAAGAGTTAGCGGCCAATCAGAGGCCTGCAGCTCTTGTGCTCAGCAGTGCCACAGGGGAGGCGGTGGCTGCTGCTGGAAGGACAGGCACCGGGGTTCCAGGATCACAGGTAAATAATGGGGGCGGGGGTTGCAAGGTGGGGCTCATGGGGTTGGCTACAAGAGAAGGGGAGTGGCCAGTCCCTGGGCTCCATTCCCCAATGCTGAGTTCCGCGATAAGCCGCTGAAGGAAAAGGCCTCCCCGCCCCGACCCCAGAGTTGACAAGCTGGCTGTCCAGTTTTCACTGCCCAGTACACAGGATGGTGACAGCGCCGCTTACAGCTGTGTTAATACCCGCGGTGGTGCGATAGGGCCCATAGGTGGGCATTAATTGGACACTTAAGGATCTAAATAGGCAGTGGGATGGCAGTGGTTAACCCTGAGCCTTCCTGCCCAGAATCCAATTCTGGTGAGGGCAGGAAAGTGGCAGGGTTCCATTATGCCCCCAGCATCGGATTGATCCAAGGTGATTTATTTCAACTTATATCTAGCTGCCCCAGGGGTATTTGTCTGACCTGTGCACATACTGCCATCCCAGAGTAAATCTAGTATATCTAGCTGCCCCAGGGGTATTTATCTGACCTGTGCACATACTGCCATCCCAGAGTAAAACTGGTCAAATTCACTGAGGATGGATTCTTCGCAGTTGCATTACCTTTGTTTGTGTGGGATGAAGACAAGAATGGCAAATTACTTCTGGTGGCAATTCCCCTCTAATTGCAGGAGAACATTATACAGCTCTTACCTTCTTATGCGTTAACTTGCAATGTTGCCTGCAAGTTAAGGGCAAACAAACAGATTGACTTGTGGTGGAGTCATAAGGCAGACAGAATGGCGTATGGGTCTTTGGAATAGTATTCAACTTCGAATAACACAGCTAAGGACAGGGGAATGCAGGTAAGGAGGAGATGAATCGAAGTCCTGGATTTGGAGATTTGAGTCACGCAAGCAGCAAAATAAAAAGGCAGTAGGGAATTTAGTGATAAAAAAATCTTCATCGTTGAATTGTTCAGCAGCAAGACTTTTATTCAGCTTATGCCAATAAAGTCAACATGAGGAGCTGAGACACAGCTTGCTGAACGCAGATATAAATCCTTTCGGTGGGATCCCTCCCTCATAATCAACATCCTGAGGGTGACCACTAATCAGAAACTGTACTGGATTAGCCGTATCAACACGATGGGAAAAGGAGCAGATCAGAAGCTAGGATCGCTGCAGCTCACTCCCTGACTTCCCAAAGCCTGCCCACAATTTACAAAATGTGGTCGTCACCACTGTTTATATATTACGTATATGAGAGGTAATACGGTAAGGCTCCTGTACAGCAGCTGCAGGAGGAAACACGTCTCTGCTTAATAAATTGCATCGCTACTTAGCACTGCAACTAATGAAACCCCCCATGAACGTCTCCTTGCCTTCCTTAGGAAGTCCACCTCCGAGGTTTGGCTCCCAACGTGGCTGGCAGCCCCAGGACCCATCCTCCTCTGCAAGCACATGCGGCTCCACAAGGCGGACCCGTTGGTCGAAAGGGTACAGCTGCTACATGCGAACCGGCAGTACGCCTACATACTCCAATTGCCCCGGCGCTACCCACCCTCCCCCCAATGCAACTCACAACAGCCCCCGCTCCAGGACGATCCGTCCTCCCATTGGTTCCACCCGGGGATGAGGATGAGGACTACACGCTCCCGGAGTCACAGGCGACCAAGCCAGCACCTGCATCACCACCGGGACTGCGGCGCTCAAAACGGAGGATCAATGCACCCGACCGGCTAAATTTGTGAACTTTCACCAAACTGTACTCTTTAAAAATGCTCACATACCATGTAAATAGCTTTTTAAAATGCTCACATACCATGTAAATAGTTTTCCACCACCCCCACTGGACTCTTTTTTTAACAGGGGGTGAATGTGGTAGTCACCACTGTTTGTATAATACATATATGAGAGGTAATACGGTAAGGCTCCTGTACTACAGGTACGGGGGTAGATCCCTGCCCGCTGGCTCCGCCCAGTAGGCGGAGTATAAATGTGTGTGCTCACTGAGCTGCAGCCATTTCGGCAGCCTGCAGGAGGCAACATATCTCTGCTTAATAAAGCCTCGATTACTCTACTCTCGTCTCGTTGTAATTGATAGTGCATCACAAAATACAAGTCAGGAGTGTGAGGGAATATTCACTACTTGCCTGGATGAGTACACCTCCAATAACCACTTGATTGGCACCCCATCCACCAACTTCATTATTCATTCCCTCCACCACCAATGCACTGTGGCAGCCGTGTCTACCATCTACAAGATGCACTGCAGGAACTCACCAAGATTCCTTAGGCAGCACCTTCCAAACCCCCGACTGCCTAGAAGGACATGGGCAGCAAACACACCACCCTTGACATCCAATGGCGTTGCCATCACTTAATCCCCCACTATCCACATCCTGGGGATTACCATTGACCAGCAACTGAACTGGGCTAGCCATATAAATACTGTGGCTACAACAGCAGGTAAAAGGCTAGGAATCCTGTGACGAGGAACTTACCTCCTGACTACCCAAAGTCTGTCCGCCATCTACAAAGCACAAGTCAGAGTGTGATGGAATACTCCCCATTTTCCTGGATGAGTGCAGCTCCAACAACACTCAAGAGACTAAACACTATTCAGTACAAAGCAGCCCACTTGAGTAGTACCTCATCCACAGATATTCACTCCCTCCATGACCAATGCACAGTGGTGGTAGTGTGTACCATTTAAAAGATGCACTGCAGAAACTCACCAAGGCTCCTTCCAAACCCATAGCTGTTCCAATCTAGGAGGTCAAGGAAAACAGACACTGCGAACATCACCACCTGGAGGTTCCCCTCCTAGCCACTCACATCCTAACTTGGGAATATCAGCTGTGGGATTCTCCTTCAGCAGGATCCTTCGCTTTGCCGGCAGCCCATCCACACCCCGCGGGTTTCCCGACAGGGTGGGATGGCCACATTGGTCGGCTACTGCAACAGAGGATCCTGCTGCCGGTGGGGGAGCACCACACTGGAAAACAGGGTTGGAGGGAAGGAAAATCCCACCCCAGTTCTTTCACTGTCGCTGGGTCAAATTCCTGGAACTCCCTCCCTAACATGGACTGCAGCAGTTCAAGAAGGTAGTTCACCTACTCTTCTGACGGATAATTAAGAATGGGCGATAAATGCTGGCCTTAGCCAGTGGCGCCCACATCCTGTACTCTATCATGGCATCACTCGCAAGGGCCAGCATTTGTTGCCCATCCCTAATTGCACTTGAACTGGGATGTTTGCTGGGCCATTTCAGAGGGAGGTTAAGAGTGAACCACATTGCTGTGGCCTGGAGTCACATTTGGGGGAGAACAGGTACGGACAGCAGATGTCTTCACTGGTAGATTTTTATGACAATCAATTACGATTTCCTGATCACCATTTCAATTCCCGACATATTAACTGAATTGAAATTCCATCGGGAGCTATGGTGGGATTTGAACCCACGTCCCCAGGGGCCTCTGGATTAATCGTCCAACAAAATTACCACCACATCGATAACTCCCCTGAAAGAAAAGAATATAAGGCATTTGACATTGTACTGATTTGTACTGAGGAAATTCAATCCCCCATCGGAATTCAGTCATCCGATCTATTTGGAACTTCAGCAGGGGATTGTCGTTGACTTCAGTAACCGTAGGCTGGGGAAATTCCTCCAAAAACACAGCATCTTACAATTCTGTCCCTTTAGCATCCTCTGCTTCCTTTTCATCAACATTGGCAGCCAAACAGGTACAGCTCTCTATTTTGTTGCATAGACCTGTCTGCCTCACACACCTTTAAATATATAAAGTGGATCATATGTTCTTGTGATAATACTGAGGGCTAATCCTCTGAAAAGCCCCCCAGCCCCATGTTCTAATTTTAATGGGGGTAGCTGCACAGCGGACAGTGGTGATTGAGTGGAAGCTTTGCTACAGAGAAAGCATCTCCTGGTTCTTCCATCAACTGTTTTTGGGATCTTTCCATTGATTTCTCTGGCTCAAAACCCTCTTGTTAGTTGCTTCACAGCAATGGAATTAACCAGAGCAATCTGCCAAGTTCACTCCATCCATCAGCAATCAGTGGCATGTTGAAATGGGATTAATCTCATCCTGAATCATCCCGTCACAGCTTTATATTGACCTCTTCCCTCCATTTTGTTTCCTTCACTGAATAGACAAGGAAAACGTAATGCTTTACCTTAAAAAGGCCACCATTGCGCATGCCCTTGTGTTTTGCGATACTTTGCTGCAATGGATTTTATGAAAGCTCAAGCAAACCGAGAAGGTGATTCAAATGTAGGCACTGCTGCCTCACAGTGCCAGGGACCCAGGTTCAATTCCAGTCTTGGGTGACTCTTTGTGTGGAGTTTGCATGTTCTCCCCGTGTCTGCATGGATTCCCTCCGGGTGCTCCGGTTTCCTCCACAGTCCAAAGGTATTTAGGTTAGGTAGGGCTATGGGCTTGGGGTGGGGGAGTGAGCCAAGGCGGGGTGCTCTTTCAGAGGGTCGGTGGTGACTCAATTGGCCAAATGGCCTCCTTCTGCACTGTGGGCATTCTATGGTTCTATTCTATGGTAATGCAGCATACAGCACACGGGTCCCAACCGGGATTGCCGGTCTCAATCCGGACTGGCTTTTAAGGATTGATTCCACCCCCGTTGGACTAACTCACTTAACACATCATGGGACCAGGGAGCTATTAATTCTAACGAACCTGCCTCAAGTGAATCTGCAATGACCAGCAAGCATCCATCCAGCGGCATGGAAAAGATCCAGCCTCCTCCGCAAATCCGGACCTCCGGTAACCTCGGCGCCAACTGAAAAGTCATCAAACAGAAGTTCCTCCTGTATATCGAGGCCTCCGACCTCGAGGCAGCACGGATGCCCGGAAGATCGCGCAGTTCCTGTCGACCACGGGGGATCACGCCATCCACATCTATAACTCGCTCACGTTTGCCGATGGCAAAGACAAGATGAATTTTAAGGCGGTTCTGCTGAAATTCGACAGCCACTGCGACATTGAGAGCTTTGAACGGTACATCTTCCAACAGAGGCTTCAGGGTAAGGATGAACCTTTTCAGTCCTTCTTGACCCATCTCCGCATCCGAGCGCAGTCATGTAATTATGACTCGACGGCTGATTCCATGATCCGGGATCAGATTGTTTTCGGGGTCAAGTCTGACTCCCTGCGGGATCAGCTCCTCAAAATCAAACAATTGACCCTCTCCATCACCATTGAAATGTGCGTTGTCCATGAGCATGCCAAAAATCGTTACTCCCGCATCAGGGCGGCAGAAGCTGCAAAACTGGCCTCCCGTGAGGCAAAAAGGGTGCAGGCCATCGCAAAAATGCAAGGCCTGAGCATCGAGGAGAGTGGCCGTTTCGCGCGCTTTTCCCGGGTCCTGCGCATGCGCGCCACGGCCGGGTGTACGATGAGGCCGAAGACCCTAATGCGCATGTGCGAACGTCGGCTGACCACACTGCACATGCACGATGGCGCACAGAACACGCTGACGTCAGCGTCATGACGTGTTCAAATTGTGGCTCCGCCCATTTAAAGCGCCAATGTCCAGCCAAAGGAAGGCGATGTCTACAGTGTGGAAAGCCTGGGCATTACGCGGCCTTCTGCAGGTCCGCTCCACCGAGCAACTGCCAGCGATCCCAGCTGCAGCGCAGACGTGTCCGCTGCGTACAACAAGGCATGCAGGATTCTGATCCCGACAGCCCAACGGACCCTGATGCTGACTGCCTCGAGTTTCCATATTGGGTGGGCATCTTCACCACATGTGAGCTGGTCTCCACCGCGCCTGAAAACCGCCTTTCAATCCTGAGTGTGGATCCTGACGACGAGTGGTGTGCTGTCATCACAGTCAACCAGTCTCGCATCAGATTGAAATTGGACACTGGCGCGTCTGAAAACCTCATAGCACAGTCGGACCTCGACAGCATCCGAGACTAACCTAGCATTCTTCCACCAGTCTGCCAGCTCCTTGACGACAATGGCAATGCCATTGCTGCCAGTGGATCGTGTCAGCTAGATGTATCTCACAAGGCAATCAAGGCGACATTAAGATTCAAGATTGACCGGCCTGACAAGGCATCCCTGCTCGGTGCTCGCGCATGCAAACTCCTAAATCTGGTGCAGCGCGTCCATGCCATGTCCTCGACACCGGCGACTGCCTCGCCCAATGTGAATCTCCAGGCTGAGATAGACGACATTCTCATGCAATACCACAATGTGTTTGATGGAATGGGCATGCTCCCACATCGCTACAAGATATTGCTCAAGCCAAATGCCACCCTAGTCATCCATGCACAACGTCGGGTGCCGGCTCTTCTCAAGGATCGTCTGAAAATGCAGACACAAGTGCTCCAAGACCAGGGCATCATCTCAAAGGTCACGGAACCAACAGACTGGGTCAGCTCCATGGTCTGAGTCAAGAAACCCTCTGGTGAACTCCGCATTTGCATTGATCCCAAAGACCTGAATCGCAACATAATGCGAGAGCACTACCCGATCCCAAAGCGTGAAGAGCTGACCAGTGAGATGGCTCATGCCAAATTCGTTACCAAGCTGGACGCCTCCCGTGGGTTCTGGCAGATACAACTGGACGAGTCCAATCGGAAGCTGTGCATGTTTAACACTCCATTCGGCAGGCATTGCTACAACCGCATTTTCGGTATCATCTCAGTTTCCGAAGTATTTCATCGCATAATGGAGCAAATGATGGAGGGCATCGAGGGGGTGCGGGTCTATGTGGACGACGTGATCATCTGGTCCACGACACCTGAGGATTACATCGCTCGCCTCAAACAGGTTTTCCAGAGGATTCATGAAAGTGGCCTCCAGCTCAACAGGGCCAAATGCTCATTTGTTAGGTCCGTTATCAAGTTTCTGGGTGACCACATTTCACATCAGGGTGTGCAACCTGACGCTGACAAGGTGCTGGCAATCAATGCCATGAAGACCCCAGAGGACAAAAAGGCGGTCCTCCGTTTCCTCAGGATGGTAAATCTTCTCGGAAAATTAATTCCTAATATGGCATCCCACACCACAGCCCTCCGGCACCTCGTTAAAAAGTTGACAGTGTTCCAGTGGTTTCCCACACATCAAGCAGAGTAGCTTGAGCTGAAGGCGAAGCTCATCACCGCCCCAGTACTGACGTTCTTTGACCCAACCAAGGATACCAAGATATCCACAGATGCAAGCCAGGACGGCATTGGGGCGGTGCTCCTCCAGTGAGACGACTTCTTGTCCTGGGCTCCAGTGGCATACGCCTCCAGGGCCATGACTCCGACCGAACAACGGTATGCCCAGGTCGAAAAGGAGTGCTTGGGTCTCCTGACAGGAATAGTCAAGTTTCATGACTACGTATATGGTCTGCCAAAGTTCACGGTGGAAACAGACCACAGGCCTTTAGTCCACATAATCCAGGAGGATTTAAATGACATGACACCTCGACTGCAGCGAATTCTTATTCGTCTCCGCCAATATGACTTTGAACTCGTCTACACACCGGGTAAGGAGCTGATCATCGCGGATGCCCTATCCCGATCCATCACCACGCCGTGTGAACAGGGCGACTTCATTCGCTACATTGAGGCACAGGTGCAGTTGTGCGTCAGCAACCTCCCAGCGACTGATGAACGAGTTGTCCAAATACGCGAAGAAACTGCCAAAGATCCCCTACTGCAGCGCGTGATGAAGCACCTCGCCCATGGCTGGCAAAAGGGGCAGTGCCCCCAGTTCTTCAACATTAAGGACGAGCTAACGGTTGTTGAGGGGATCCTTCTTAAACTAGATAGAATCATCACTCTCCAAAGCATGCAAGCCATGGTGCTCAGGCAGATCATGAGGGTCACCTTGGGGTCGAGAAATGTTGACATAGAGCTTGGCTGGCAGTTTACTGGCCTGGCATCAGCCAGGACATTGCCAACACAGTCCTCAACTGCACAACATGCCAGAAGTTTCAACCAGCTCAGCCCAAGGAAACACTGCAAGAGCACAAGATCGTGACTTCAACGCGGTCCAAGGTGGGAATAGACCTCTTTCACGCAAATGGGCGTTATTGTGTGCTCTTGGTTGACTACTTCTCCAGCTACCCAGAGAAGTAACTGTCGGACCTCACGTCCAAGTAAGTCATCAAAGCCTGCAAAGAGACGTTTGCCAGGCATGGGATACCACTCACAGTAATGAGTGACAACGATCCATGTTTCTACAGCCAAGAGTGGTCCGACTTTGCACAATCCTACCACTTCAGTCATATCACATCCAGTCCCCATTACCCGCAATCAAATGGGAAGGCCGAGAAAGGAGTCAATATTGTCAAGCAGTTCCTGTGCAAGGCTGCAGACTCAGCCTCGGATTTCAACTTGGCGCTGTTGGTATACAGGGCAGCCCCTCTGTTGACTGGTTTGTCTCCGGCTCAGCTGCTCATGAACCGCAACCTGAGGACGACTGTTCCAGCCATCCATATTCCAGACCTTGACCACCTCACGGTGCTGCAGAAACTACAGTGATCCAGGGGCCAGCAGAAGATCACACATGATGCTCATGCCACGGATCTGCCTGCGCTGGCTCCAGAAGATGTTGTTCGCGTTCAGTTGCCTGAGGGAGGTTGATCAGCCCCAGATGTTGTCGTCAGACAGGCTGATCCCAGGTCTTTTGTTGTTCAAATGGCTGATGGCTCCATTCTACAGCGCAACAGGAGGGCGCTGAGCAAAGTTCCCTGCCCATCACCCGCCCGCACTTCTCCGCATGTCACCATGCCTCCTCCGGATATCTTACACCACGAGGCCACCGATCTGGCAGCGATCCCACCTGTCCATGAGGCCACCAAAATGTCAGCAATCCTGCCTGTCCAGGTGCCGCCGTCCCCCCCTCCACCTCTGAGGCAATCGACAAGAATTTGTCGCCCACCACAAAGACTGAATCTATAGACTTCAATCTTGTAAATTTTGTTCAGTTTGCTCTGTATCTGCATGATAGACACCTTCCCATGTATATATGTTCATTCATTCACCACTTGTACATAGTCATGCATATATTTACAGCCAAGTTCCAAAATTTATTTTAAAAAGGGGAGATGTCATAATATCCACTCATGTATATAATGAGATGCAGACAGGCAGTGATTGACACACAGGATAACCAATGAACACACACGACACAGAACAACCGATCACCAGACAGGACACCACCACTATAAAGCCCACGCGGCATTATGACTCTCCCTCTCTCACAGGACACGGCTAGGGAGATAGTCGCAGTGCACAGGCCAATGAACATCATCACCATGTGATAGAGAGCTAGTCTGGTCAAGCCAGTAGGAGGTTATCAGTTAGGTTAATAGAGTGTCAACCCACAGCAGATTATGTACAGCAATCAACAGGTTCAATAAAACAGTGTTGGACCATCTCCTGTGTCGGAAGCCTGTTTCTAGATTCACTGCATCCAGTTGCAGTCAACGTTGAACTAACTCACTTAAGACATCAATAATAATGTTAATCTTTATTATCGTCACACGTAGGCTTGCATCAGTATGTACTTACATCATAAGTGTGCTGAAACCTCAGATACAAAGAAAGTCCATTTCTTTGGATTCCATCCCAAACTACATTCCCTAGCTACTGACTTCAACATTCTCGCTTGCACCTGTCTGACACTGAAGCAGGCAGCGTGCAATCTTGGTGTCATGTTTGACCCTGAGATGAGGTCCTGGCCGGATTATCCATGCCATCACTAACACTGCCTAACTCTCTGTGCAACATTTGTCTGAATTCGCCTTGCCTCAGGCCACCGACTGCTGAAACCCCCATCCATGCCTTTGTGACCTCTCGAGTGGACTATAGCAATCCCAGCTGGCCTTCCACGTCACACCCTTCATGAACTGGAGCTCATTCAAAGCTCTGCTGCCCATGTTCTGACTCACACCAAATCTTGTTCACTCAGCACCTTGGGCTTTCCGTTCGACAAAGGCTCTTACTTTTGCAATGACTCAGTTTTGAAGTTCCCAGCCTTGTATTCAAATCACTCCCTGGCATGCACCCCTCCCTATCTTTGTAGCCACTGCCAAATTCCAATAGCTGCAATCCGACAAATGTAACATCTTGAGAACCCCCAAGTTCCTTCTTTACATCATAAGTGGATGTTGCTTCAGGGCCGAAGCTCTGGAACGCCCGACCTCAACAGTGTCACCTTTCTTCCTTATGTTCCTTCTTCAAGACAACCCTTGAAGCCTGCCTCCGTGACCCAGCTTTGGTATCTGCCCTAATATAGAAGACTGTGGCTGTGCCATATATCTGACTACTTTGAAGGTGCTATGTCGATACAAGTCATTGGTGATGGTGGTATTCTCGACGGAGTGCATTTTAATGTGCTTTTTTTAACTGAAGCTATTTTATAACTGAAGGAGTAAATGCTGGCGTGGTCGAAATCCTACTTCCTGTCTGCAGAAAGGGGACCTGCAGGTGTGTGTTTTAGCCACTTCGAGGAGCAGTCAGCCATTCTTGCTCTCGTTGCCCACATTCTCATGATGTGTTTGATTGACCGGGACTTTACGGCACCATCGTGGAGGGACCAGCTGTGGGAGATTTGGCAGCCCAGCCATAAGCTTTGGGCAGGACTGGACGATCCTGGCGGTGGGTGGGTCTGGAAAACCCTACCCATTGTCCCATTCCCAGGGAGAAACCGAGAAGCTTTCAGCCTGGATACTGATAGAGAATTTTATGAAAAGTATGTACACAGGCCCACACCGTGTGTGTAAACTGTAAGGGTTGCTGCCATTTTGCTCATGGTGGTAAATAACAACGAGGAAAGGCGCAGATTGATGAAAAAGGAATCACAGCCTTGGGAGTGTGGCAAACAAGAAACAGCAGAATGCGACATTCAACAGAGAGAAAACACGAGCAAAATCTTAATTCCATTGAATAATTGTGTGTCTGTAAGAGAGGCAGAATGGACTATTTACTTCAAAGGTCAAATGTGTTCCACAGTTTGAACATTGAAAAGTTGCAGGAAGTTAATACAAGGGACCCTTCAGGGGGTTAGGCTTGGTTGGAGGCCTGAAGTGTTCCAGGTCAGAGGTCGCCACTAGGCCGGGGGCCAGTGAGGGGCTTTGCATCTGTCAGGCCTGATGCGACCATCAGTTCACTCGGAGACACGAGTCGAAGTAAACAGTGGTTTTAATCAGCTTACAACTTTGCCTGCCTGCGACTGGTACATTACTGAAGGCAGTCCCGCAGGTCTGCTGCTCTTATACTTCCTATAAGGGGCGGAGCCATGGGCGGCGCCCGTACATGCTTCACATCTCCCCCTGTGGGTGAAGCCACACAGTGGCTCATAGATGGAGCCCACAGGGTTAATGGCATGGCATAATGCAACACAGTATACTGGTGAATTACTAGTGCTTATACATTCACCACATTCATCCCCTGTAAAAAAATTAAGTCCGGTGGGGGTGACGGGTTCACAAATTCAGTCGGTTCGGCGCCCGGATCGTACATTGTGACCGCCGAAGCACTGGTGTCGCAGACATTTCGGGTGGCTGTGGAAGTGTGTTCGGTGCGGGCCCAGTGGTGGACTCCGGGGGTGGTTCTTCCGGAGCTTCGTTCCTGCGGACTGGTGTGCCGGGTGGAAGGGAGCGCGGAAACCAAATAGGTGCGGGGGCGCAGGAC
This sequence comes from Scyliorhinus canicula, assembly GCF_902713615.1. Taxonomy (NCBI): domain Eukaryota; kingdom Metazoa; phylum Chordata; class Chondrichthyes; order Carcharhiniformes; family Scyliorhinidae; genus Scyliorhinus; species Scyliorhinus canicula. The sequence goes on from NC_052161.1 coordinate 14,130,070, forward strand.
TCGGGGGGGGGGGGGGGGGTTGGGGGGGTATAGTGTGGGGGGTACATTAGTGGTAGTGGTGGAGGAGCCTGCGGGTGCCAGGTCTCGGAGGGACACAGTATTCTGCCGGCCATCGGGGTGTTCTACGTATGCGTAATGTGGGTTAGAGTGCAGGAGCTGGACCCTCTCTACCAGGGGATCGGTCTTATGGGTCCAAACGTGTTTCCGAAGGAGGACAGGGCCTAGTATCCTCAGCCAGGACGGAAGCGAAGCCCCTGTGGTAGTTCCCCTAGGGAAGCTAAACAAGCGGTCATGAGGAGTCTGGTTTGTGGCTGTGCAAAGGAGGGACCTAATAGCGTGGAGCGCATCTGGGAGGACCTCCTGCCAGTGGGAAACCGGGAGATTCCTGGACTGTAGGGTCAGCAGGACGGTCTTCCAGATCATCACGTTCTCCCTCGCCACCTGCCAGTTTTCCCTGGGGTTGTAACTGGTAGTCCTGCTCGAGGCGATGCCCTTACTGAGCAGGTACTGACGCAGTTCATTGCTCATGAAGGACGAGCTCCTGTCACTGTGGACATAATTGGGGAAATCAAACAGAGTAAAGACACTGTGCAGGGCTCTGATAACAGTGGGGGTGGTCATGTTGGGGCATGGGATGGCAAACGGGAAACGGGAGAACTCGTCTATAATGTTAAGGAAATAGGTATTGCGATTATTTGAGGGGTGGGGCCCTTTGAAATCAATACTGAGGCGTTCAAAGGTCAGGGAAGCCTTTACCAGGTGGGCCTTATTTGGTCAATAGAAGTGCGGCTTACACTCCGCACAGATTTGGCAATTCCTGGTTACAACTTTGACCTTCTCGGTGGAGAAGGGCAGGTTGTGGGCCTTGATGTAATGGGCGAGCTGGGTGACCCCCGGGTGGCAGAGGTCGTCGTGGATAGCCTGTAGTCGGTCATCTTGCGCGCCGGCGCATGTGCCGTGGCTTAGGGCACCTGGGGGCTCGTTGAATTTCCCAGGACGATATATTATATCGTAATTATAGGTGGAGAGTTCGCTCCCCCACCTCAAGATCTTATCATTTTTGATCTTGCCCCGCTGCGAATTATCAAACATGAAGGCAACCGATCTTTGGTTGGTGACGAGGGTAAACCTCATCCCAGCGAGGTAGTGCCTTCAGTGCCGCACGGCTTCCACGATGGCTTGAGCTTCCTTTTCAACCGAGGAGTTTTGAAGTTCAGAGGTGGAGAAGGTACGTCAAAAAAACGCTACCGGCCTGCCTGCTTGGTTCAGTGTGGCGGCGAGAGCGACTTCTGAAGCGTTGCTCTCCACCTGGAAGGGGACAGACTCGTCCACCATACTCAAGGTGGCTTTGGCGATGTCCGCCTTGATGCAGTTGAAAGCCTGGCGAGCCTCGGCTGGACAGTGGGAAAAGGGTGGCTTTAAATAGTGGGCGGGCTTTGTCTGCATACTGGGGGACCCATTGGGCATAATAGGAAAAAAATCCAAGGCACCTCTTGAGGGCCTTGGGACAGTGAGGGAGGGAGAGTTGAAGGAGGGGGCGCATACAGTCAGGGTCGGGCCCCAGGACCCCGTTTTCCACGACATAACCGAGGATGGCTAGCCTGGTAGCGCGGAAAACGCATTTCTCCTTGTTGTAAGTGAGGTTAGGTTTTTGGGCGGTTTGGAGAAATCGATGGAGGTTGCCGTCGTGGTCCTGCTGATCATGGCCGCAGATGGTGACGTTGTCCAAGTACGGAAACATGGCCCGCAGCCCGTACTGGTCCACCATTCGGTCCATCGCTCGTTGGAACACCAAAACCCCGTTCGTGACGCCAAAGGGGACCCGGAGGAAATGAAAAAGGCGGCCGTCTGCCTCAAACGCCGTGTAGTGGCGGTCCTCCAGGCGGATTGGGAGCTGGTGGTATGCAGAATTCAGATGCACAGTGGAGAACACGCGGTAGTGTGCAATCTGATCCACCATGTCTGCAATCCGGGGAAGGGGGAACGCATCAAGGTGCGTAAACCGGTTAATGGTCTGGCTGTAATCAACCACCATCTGGAACTTTTCTCCGGTCGTGACGACCACCACCTGAGCTCTCCAGGGGCTATTGCTGGCTTCTATGACTCCTTCCCGCAAGAGACGCCGGACCTCGGACCTAATAAATGCCCTATCCTGCAGACTATACCTCCTGCTTCGAGTGGCTACTGGCTTGCAGTCCGCGGTGAGGTTACCGAAGAGGGGAGGAGGGTCGATTTTTAGTGTTGCGAGGCTGCATATAGTGAGCGGGGGCAGGTGTCCACCAAAACTAAGAGTTAGGCTCCTGAGATTGCACTGAAAATCGAGTCCTAAGAGGAAAGTGGTGCAGAGGTGTGGGAGCACGTACAATTGAAAATTGGTATACTTGGCGCCCTGTATTGTTAAGGTTGCAGTAGTGCGCCCTTGGATTTGTACTGAGTGCGACCAAGAGGCGAGGGAGATTGTTTGCTGCGTCGGGAATATCGGGAATGAACAGCGTCTTACCAGATCCGGGTGGACAAAGCTCTCGGTGCTCCCGCAGTCGAACAGGCAAGGTGTCTCGTATCCGTTAACCCGGACAGCCATCATGGAGCTCTTGAGGTGCTTGGGTCTTGACTGGTCCAAGGTGACTGCACTGAGTTGGGGATAGTCGGCGGCATGGTCGGAGGTGCTGGGGCGGCCCCGCGATGACTGTCTATGCAGATCGTGTGCATCGAGCGGCGTAGCGGGTGATGACCAAGATGGCGGCCCCCGTTGATCGCACGTGGCTGGCGGCGATTGGGGTGGTGCCCAAGATGGCGGGCCCCATTGATCGCACGTGGCGGGCGGCGAGGAAGATGGTGCCCAAGATGGCTGCCCCCATGGGTCGCACGTGTTGTGCGGAGTCGGGGTCAGCAGACACGCTGCCACATTACGGGGTCTGCTGGCCTGAGAGTTGGTGGATCGAGTCTGCGAGTTTGAGTGTTTAGGCTTGGCCAGGCAGACCTTGGCGAAGTGTCCTTTTCGCCCGCAGCTGCTGCAGTTCACGTTGCGGGCCGGGCATTGTTGCCGGGGGTGTTGGGGCTGGCCGCAAAAATGGCAGGTGGATGGGTGGCCGCGCTGCGCAGGCCTGGGGTAGTCTCTGGTCGGGGGCCCACGAGGGGGTCGCGTGATCGGCAGGGAACCCAGTGAGACTCTGAAAAGCGACCTCCAGCGAGGTTGCCAGTTTTACCGTGTCCTCCAGGTCTTGGGCCCCCTTTTCGAGCAGGCGCTGCCTCACATAGTTCGATCGGACCCCCGCAACGTAAACGTCTCGGACGGCGAGTTCCATGTGCTGAGTGGCTGTATCGGCCTGATAGTTACAGTCGCGCGCGAGGGCTTTGAGGTTACGCAGATAGTCATCTAGCGACTCCCCGGGGCGTTGGTGGCGAGTGGTGAACATTTGTCGCGGGTAGACTTCATTCACGGGCCGCACGTAGATGTGTTCGAGTGTCGCGAGGGCCTCAGTATAGGAGGTGGCTTCGTCGAGTTGGGCAGAAATGCGATGGCTCACCCGGGCGTGGAGAAGATTCAATCTCTGTTCATCCGTGACAGATGATGTCGACGACACGGCCAGGTCGGCCTTGAAACACCGAAGCCAATGCAAAAAAATTTATTTCGCCTCCGCGGCCTGTGGATTGAGTTCCAGTCTGTCAGGTTTGAGGGCTGACTCCATATTAGTTCGCTAAGCTGATTAAATTGATGCGACCATCAATTCACTCGGAGAAACGAGTCAAAGTAAACAGTGGTTTTAATCAGCATACAACTTTGCCTGCCTGCGACTTGTACATTACTGAAGGCGGTCCTGCAGGTCAGCTGCTCTTATACTGCCTATAATGGGTGGAGCCATGGGCGGAGCCGTACATGCTCCACATTTCCCCCTGTGGGTGGCCCATTGATGGAGCCCACAGGGCTAATGGCATGGCATAATGCAACACAGTATACTGGTGAATTACTAATGCTTATACATTCACCACAAGGCCTTCAAGCCATCTTCAAATATTATGGAGACCCATAACAGGGGCAACGACAGCTGCAGCCTGTCTGTCCTCAAAACTTTCCCAGGACAGATCCCTGCTGTGGCTTGCATCTTGAAATTCAATTTCACCCCCTTTGACTATGAGCAGCCTCTAGCTTTGCAGCTGTAGGCTATTTACAATGAAGAATTACCCTTGTTAGTTGTGAGAGCACTTTATACTCCTCAACTCTCAAGTGCCTTCTCAAGCACACATGTGTCATGCCTCAGGGGATGACATGCCTCAGAGGATGATTAGTGCACTGCATGTCAAGCAACCTTTGATGCCTGGACAGTGTGTTGGAACTCGAGGAGCATCAGCACCATATAGGCAGCTGCCCACAATAAAACACTAAAGAACAGGGCTTCAGCAGTGAGGATTCTCTCGCTGCCAAAGGGTAAGTCTGTGGATCAGTGGAGGGTGGCTGAGCACAGCCTCCCAAATGTTCCCAGCAGAGGTCCGGGGTCTCGGGGCTCCTCATGTGGCTAGGGTGAGTTTGCGGAGCAAGGTTTGCCAGCACAACTGGCTTGCTGGATGGCATTCTGAGAGAAGGTAGGACACGTAAGGATGGAGGAGGCTTCGGGGATTTGAGGATCCCAGGATGGAAGCCCAAACTGAATGTTGGTCTCTCACCTTCTCTAATCCCTTCCAGGTAGAACGATGTTTGCTGGGGTCAATCCCAAGGAGACTGCCCTTGCATTGCCTGTGCCAGACAGTGGAGACAGCAGCAACTCCGATGCAGGCTGGAGTGGCACCACATGTGCAGGGGAGCGCCACAAACCCTGAAGACCTGGCTGCCCATCAGGCTGAGGAACAACCCAGAAGGAGAGGCCAGCGATGGCCCAAGTTGTACAGGTGGCTTTGGTCATTCCATGAGCTGGCGAACACCATGTGACATAGAAGACTCCATCTCAGCAGGGAGACAGTGCAGCACCTGTCCACGTCCTTGTGGACTTGGTACCCCGTGGGGGAGGAGGACACCTGATCACGGTGGCTGTGAAGGTCACTGCAAACTTGAACTTTCATGCCACCAGGTCATTCCAGGGCTCAAGTGGACACCTGTGTGGCATATCACAATCTTCCACCCACAGGTGCATCTGGGAGGTGACAGATGCTCTGTATGCCCTGGGCATCTGACTATATCACCTTCGAGCTGGCCCAGGCCCACCTAGGTACCTGGGCTGCAGGGTTTTATGCCATCAACGGGATGCCCCAGGTCCAGGGATGATTCATGGCACTGCGAGCACTGGGGCATCAGGGAGGGCCCTATATTAACAGGAAGGGGTTCCATTCCCTGAATGTTCAGAGTGTGTACTACCACTGCTGCTGATTATGCGGATCCGATTTCTTTTTTAAAAAAATAATTTTTATTCAAAATTTTCATAAAATATCAACAACAAAAAGTAACAAAAGGTTTTACAAAGAACAGGAAAAAAAACAGTTACCACCCCCCTCCCCCCGCGCATACACAAAGGAAGAGGTAAATTAACACCCGCCATTCGCACAAAACACACGCCCGCCCCTTCCACAAATCCCCTCCCGTGTATACATAGAGAAAGAAATAAATCAACGGCAGTCATTAGCATAGAACAACTAATCCCGTCCCTTCAGTCCAAAACAAAACAACAAAACAACCCCCCCCCCGGGCTGCTGCTGCTACTGGCCTTTTCCTATCGTTCTGCCAGGAAATCCAGAAATGGCTGCCACCTCCTGAAAAACCCCTGCACTGATCCCCTTAGGGCGAATTTCACCTTCTCTAATTTAAGAAACCCTGCCATATCGTTGACCCAGGCCTCCACGCTTGGGGGCCTCGCATCCTTCCACTGAACGGATCCGATGTCTTGACCGCTCTGGTGGTGCCCCGCAGTAAACCCCACAGATGGTCTCCCGCTCTGTGGTGGTCTGCTACGCCCTACACAATCTGGCACAGCAGCAGCTGTCATGCTGGAGGAGGAGGAGCAGCAGAGGCAGAGGTCGACTTCCCCGTGTCCTGGGATCCAGCAGACCTTTGACTGCTGCCGTCCTTGGATGTTCCTGCCCATCAGCAACTGTGTGGCGCTCACCAGATGGTGTCCCAGACGCCTGTCCACTAATGTCGTCCACTGAAGTGTGTGTCGTTTCGCTGATGGAAGGTGCTGGTGATAGCTGTGATGTCTCGCCGGTGCTCTCCTGGAGTTCTCCTCCAAAGTGGTCTCTTGTGTGGCGATGGCCCGGCCTCATCAGATGGTGATCCTGCGAGAGAATGGACATGTGGTCAGTGAGAGGGAAGGATCATTTTGCCTCTCTCTTGAGACAGGTCATCTGGGAAAGGGCAGAGAATACTCACCTCACTGGCACAGGCCAACCTCGCTATCAATGACTGCTCTTTCCTCGGCCAACCCCGTGATTTCCAGGGCCTGGTCCTCATACGGTGTAAGGACTTGGATATCTGGAATCCTGCACCCCGTCTTGCCCCTTTTTTGCTTATTATGGGCTATCGTCCCCTGCGGGGACAAAAAGAGGGCATTGTGAGACGCATGTTTGATGGGTCAGGGGGTCACTAGCAGGTGGCAAGTGTGGGCACCACACCAGGACATGATGGGGTTGTGCTGATGGGTGTTAGGGGGTTCTGAGGAACAAGCACAAAGATCAGGGCCGGGATTCTCCCCTACCCGGCGGGGCACGATTCCCGCCCCCACCGAATCTCTGGTGGCGGAGAATTCGGGACACGGCGGGGGCGGGATTGACGCCGACCCCGGGTGATTCTCCGACCCGGTGGGTGGTCGGAGAATCCCACCTTAGATGTGGGGAGGGTGTGAGGTGTCAGCCAGTGATTTGGGCTAGGGTTTGTGAATTTCAAGGGGTGGCAGACGGAACTGATGCCAAGAGAGAGGTGGTAACTTGCCCCTGTGACTCGTTGGATGTTGTTTGTCTTCTTCCAACATTGGAAGGGGGTCCTCCTTGTCAAGCTGCCCATGCTGACTGCCACTACCAATGCCTCCCAGGTGGCTTTGCTGGCCCTGTGGCGATTCCTCCAGCCCCCTTGGAGGGGGAACAAGGTGCTCTGCCTCTCATCTACAGCGTCAAGAAGCCTTGTGAGGTTGGCTTCCCCAAAGCAGGGCAGGTCTGTGCGCTGCCCCGCTTGTGGGTTGACTGGGAGTGTGTGGTGAGGGAGCGTTTAAAAGCAGCTCTCCCTTGTTAACGGAGCTGCTGAGGTGTGAGTTGAGCGAAGCAAACGCTAAGACAACCAGAAATGTTGAGAATCTTGTGGGGGCTCATCGTTGGCACTAAGTCCCGTTGAATACGGACTGTGATATCGCCAAAGCAACCAGCGTGAAACAGCCAAATGAGCCCAAAACCGGACTTTAAATTTTTCTGTTGAATTGCACCCAAAATGTGATAAATTGAATTTTGCTCTGTCAAGACTTTTAATAATAATAATCTTTATTGTCACAAGCAGGCTGAGATTAACACTGCAATGAAGTTACTGTGAAAAGCCCCTAGTCGCCACATTCCAGCACCTGTTCGGGTACACTGAGGGAGAATTCAGAATGTCCACATCACCTAACAGTCTTTCGGGGCTCGTGGAGGAAACCGGAGCAGCCGGAGGAAACCCACGCAGACACGGGGAGAATGTGCAAACTCCGCACAGTGACCGAGCCGGGAATTGAACCTGGGACCCGAGTGCTGTGAAGCCACAGTGCTAACCACTGTGCTACCGTGCTGCCCGGTGTGGTGCCCACACTTGACTTTACTGGCCCTGTGATTTTTTTTTAGCATATTGTCACACATGCACATGTGTCCCTTTGGGGAATAATGGGGAAGAATTCCCAAGCTGATTATCAGCCCAGTGAGCCATGTTATGAACGTTCCTTCCATGCCAACAAGTCCAGGCATTGGACATGAACCCAGAGCTTCTTGTCTGGTATTCAGGACACTGTGACTGCACCACAAGGCCTGCCCTGTGATACAGCAGGGTCTGCTTGGCGTGACAGCTTTCTGTTGCCAATTTTCAAGTTTTTTTTGCACATAATTGCGTAAAAAAGAAAGGCTTGGATTTGCAGCACTTTTCAAAATGTTCAGACGCTCCAGAGCACTTCTCAACGGATCAAGTGCTCTTCAACTCTTGTCCCTATTTTATTTACCTAGAAAACTGAGCAGACAAACAGCACGCCCCCATGAACAGCAATATGATAACAACCAGATCATCTGTTTTTGCTGTTGATTGGGGGAATTAATGTTCGCCAGGACACCGGGGAGAACTCCCCCACACTTCTTCTAAACAGTGCCAAGGGATCCTTCACGTCCACCTGTAACAGCAGACAGAATCTCACTTAAATGAGCGGCACAGTAGCACAAGGGCAGCACGGTGGCACAGTGGTTAGCACTGCTGCCTCACCGTGCCAGGGACCTGAGTTCAATTCCTGCCTTGGATGAATGTGTGGAGTTTGCGCTTTCTCCCCCCCCCGTGTCTGGGTGGGTTTCCTCCGGGTGCTCCGGTTTGCTCCCACTGTCCAAAGAGGTGCAGGTTAGGTGGATTGGCCGTGCTAAACTGCCCCTTAGTGTCCAAGGCTGTGTAGGTTAGGTGGGATTACAGGGATAAGGCGCGGGAGGTAGGGTGGTCTTTCGGAGGGTTGCTGCAGACTCGATGGGCCAAATGGCCTCCTTCTGCACTCTAGGGATTCTATGATTCATGCGAAAGACGGCGCCTTTGTCATGTTGGACATGAATCTCGAGCTTCTGGTCCAATGCACTGAAGTCCAGCCTGGATTATGTGCTCTCAGCATTGCTGTGGGCCTGTTGCTTCCCCCTCTTCTAGTTTTGTAAAACCAACGCTACAACTGAGACTGAAGAAAATGATGCGAGGCGGGTTCATCGACCTCCATCGAGCCAATAATTCCCGACTATTGACACTGGGCGGGGAACGTGGAAAAAGCACGGGGAGAATGGAGAAATAGTCCACTCCACAGCTCACTGAGGTAAGAGAAGGGTAACTGAAACTGTGTCCTGGAGAACTATTCGGAATTTATAAATCAGAATATAGATAAGGATGGACAGAAATGACATGAAGGACCAGAATTCAGTTTATAATCTGTATTTCACCAGATGATAAGAACAAAATTAAGCCCTACCTCTTACTGTGCGAAAAGGAGAAGGGAGCTGAATGACGGGTTGAATATCGGAACCTAACCGCAATATGAACTCAAAACCATTCCAGGGATACAGAAATTGTGCTGATGATTTCAATGTGAGTAAGTGAGGAGAGGAAATCTTCCCTTCCACCCCCCCCCCCCCGCCCCCACTTCACCTTTCTTTCACTTTCAGCTCTCTCGACCTGTTTTATGTCCCCACTGCGCTTGTTGCTTTGATTTTATTGTGACTCTGCAAGCTGGCAAATTAATTTCTTGGTAATGTATGAGAGACTTATTACACAATCTTCACTGCAGCAATTAAACAAGTACTCAGTAACATTGATTCCTTCCTCTATTGTTTGGGATCTCGGCGTCTCAATCCCTAATTTTCCATTAAGCAGCTTTAAGTTTCATAAATGGCCATTTCCAGTCCCTCGTGGCTACTCCAATCCTTGCTCTCCGCCTAATGTCAGACTCGCAAATTTGGTAATTACTGCGCCACCAACACCCTGAAGCACTCTTTAGTTGCACAGGCCATTCATTTGAAGTGATTGCCGCATGAAAATGCAGTTTCCAACTCCACCGAGCCTCTTCCAACAATCCCAGGCAAGTCCCACAGCACCAACCTTCCCGATGCCACAGTTCACGTGATATGCCGTCGCCTTTGTAGTTTAGCTGATCAGGTTGGCAGGGGAGGAGGGGCATGCCATCAGTCAGACAGGAAGGACAAGCTGAAGTGAACTGCCAGAAGGTCTCGCCAGCATCTCCAACAGTGGAGTCGTTCTCCAGCGCCAGTGGGCCTTGTTTACCTTCAGCTCGGCACATTAATTGGACCATCATGCCCATCGCTTTTTGATGAAAAGGTCAGGGTTTGATGCAACCACGAAAGCTAGCAGTGGAATTTGGGCAATACAAAAATGGCCGTGCCCACAAGGGAATGGCCTCCCAGTCACCAGGGGGCGATAACACATAATGCCGCTGCACTAGAATGTCAGCTTAGCTCATGTGTGACTTGAACCCATGAGCTATAGATGGAAAGGCATGGGCACTAACTGTTATATTACCTCGAGTGGTAATATGTTGTACTCTTTGCCTTTTCCTCCAAGTCGGCCGATGTAGTGTTGACAAAGAATATGCCAATCAAAAGATTGAATCAAACTAATTCATTATTACACTACTAATTAAAGGAAGTTCGCACACCCTACTGAGTTACAGATAATAAACAAATGATACTAAATCTATACGATCTAACTACTAAACTACACTATGACTTGACCTCGTGCTATATATCTCGATTCAACTTCCACTCAGCTCTCTCCATGTTTCTCCTTCCAGCTTCTCCCAGAATTCCTAGAGAGGTTGTCTTATATACAGTGAATTAATGACGCCCTCTAGGGTTTGATTTACACATAGATGCAATTATTAACCCTTCACTAGACTGAAAAATGTACATATCATTATACTAACCACTAACCCAACCCTATTACTTAAGAATGCAGCATTTTTCTATTTATGTTTGTTGAATGTGAACAAATGTGTCTTGCCCTTCATGATGCATAGGGCAACAAACCTACAAGCAGCAGGTTAGATGGACCAATGCTTCTTTTACTGTTCGTTATCTTTGTGTATCCGTCACTTTGTTTGTTTTGTTGCTTTTTGTTGGTGTGAATATGACAAGTAACCCTTGAGCCTTACTTCATCATTTCATTGGTAAGGACATCAGTTGCCATGGGAACTGCTTGCGTGCAGATTAATCATCGAGGACTGCAGAAAAAGTGGTGAGCTAACTATAGGAAAACATGGTTAAGGGATATTCACTGAAGCAGGATCATTTAATGAGGTTGTATCCCAGAGGTCCCTGTGTTTCCAGTTTGCTAAGTCCAGCATGAATTGTCCATTTTCAGCAGCCACTAGGGACAGGCTTGATACTCTTCCCTCAATGCAGTGGGCTCCAGCAGAGACCATATAATCTTATATATGAAATAGAGATCGCCCTCCATACCATCCACGTCTTACCTTGATGATTTTAAATATGGGCCTAAAAATTATGTCCGTCAGGTTGCCGCCTTCGGTGGGCCTGAAAGCGGGTGCAGAGCGCACTTGCAGTCAGCCCCGGAACGCAATTTCACATTGGCTGGCCAACTTACAGGCCGCTTCCATGACACATGCACTGGGCAAGGCCAAATGCTGCCGGGGGTGCTTCGCATGTGCCTCCCTCAGGGGGACAGCCGCTGTGGAGCCATCTCAAGGAGCTGCAGACCTGTAAAAAAAATAAAAATTGCGATGGAAGAACTACACAAAGTGTCCAGGCAGTTCGTTCAATCACAGGCCTCAGCCCCCAGACAACCTTTTTTTGATCCCGCCCTGGATAATATAAAGGCTGCCTGGCCATTCGTCCCGCCCGCCAACCGTTAAAGCAGACTGTCCGCAAACTATTGTGTCCAATTGGCCCCTGCTTGATTGTTGGCTGGTGCGTTTCTGACTCTCGTGAACTTGCGCGATAATGGCGGGACATACACCCAACATCTTCCCGCGTAATTTCACATGCTTTCAGGTGGGGGACGCGCCTGCCCAAGCAACATAATATTCTGCCCATTGGCTTGAGGTCAGAGGCTAGCAATTCTGCACCGAGTAACTCAACTTCTGACTGCCCAAAGTCTGTCCACCATCTACAAAGTACAAGTCAGGACTCTCCACTTGCCTGGATGAATGTAATTCCAGCAGCACTCGAGAAACTTGACACCATCCGGGGCAAAGCTGCTCATTCACTATAACATACATTCACTCCCTCCACCACAGTGGCAGCGCTGGGAGCCATCTCGATCCCGATCATCTCCGGTCATTAGGAAAGCCTAAGAAGGAAAAGAGTACCATGTAACAAGATGCACTGCAGCACCTCGCCAAATCTCTACAAACTGCACCTTCCAGACCCATCTCCTTTACCACCTAGAAGGCCAAACGCAGCAAATGGTCCGTAATGCTCTTTAGTGAAGGAAATGTGCCCTCCTTGCCTGGCCCAGCCTATGTGTGACGTCAGACCTACAGCAAGGTGGTTAACTCTTAACTGCTGTGTGAAATGGCCCAGTAAACCACTCAGTTCAAAGGGAATTCAGGATGGGCAACATGTGATGAATGTTATCAGTAGCTGATATAACGGTACCTTACCTTTAATGCATTGGCCCTTTAAGACCGGGCTTGGAACCCTGGGGGACTCCGCCTCTGGCTCCGCCCCCAGGAAACGGTATATATGATAAGGCTCACTCAGGCAACATGTGATGAGCACACTTCTCGGCTGCTGTACAGTTCTCAGATGATTAAAGCCTTTGAATCATCTATCTTCGCTCCTGTGTCGTGATTGAGGGTATCTCACAACATATGTTGGTCTGGTCAGCCATGTCCACATCCCAGAACAAACATATATTTCTGAAAATGGGAACACCGCCACCTGTAATTTCCCCAACAATCCACGCACCATATGTGTTGGATTATGATGTTAGCCCCCTTTTTTGGGTCATTCCCAGATCAGGTGGAACTCTCAGCTGATCCGCTCAATGTTAGTTTGAGAAAGACAGACCCGTAAGACATTAAATAGGAATTCTGCACCAATCTATCTTTCCCCAAAGGAAAACAGCCCAATGAGACTATTACCATCGTCCAGACTGTCTTTTAACAAGTTTCAGCCAGATTATAATACTCGTATCTCATTCCAGTCTGGCAATAACTCCTCAGTAATGCATCCCCTCACTAAATAGGAGATGGAGTTGAGTTCATAAGTTACCAATACAGAAGGCAATATAAATTCTAAACTGTATAGATGTTTATTAACTGAACTGTACCTGCAATTCACAGTCTGGGCAAAACAGTCAATCGCAACGTTAAATACATTTTAGGAAAAGAGAGAAAAAAGAATCCTATTTCTAGTAGAGAATCGAATTGTTAAATGCAATTATTGTTCCTGTAAAATATTTAATGTAGGATATCAATGAATTATTAAAGTAACATTTATCTTAATCCCCGATTGAAGACTACAGAGTTAACAAGGTGACCTGTCCCAGTTAGGGAGAGAATTATTGTCACTGAGGCCCAATATTCGTAGTTTTACTGTGAGAGATGGTGTAAGGAATTCAGGGAATCTAAAATTCCAACGTGTGCTCTCAAAATATTGTGTTTCATGAAGTTGCGTGACTCGTTTCTTACGTATATGGGTTATACCCCTCATTGTAATTTAGTCCAGCTCCTTTATGTCTCTGATGAGTATTGCACCACTGCTAATGTCTACGCAGATTTCCAATTTTTGTCCACCGTGTACGCACTGTGTACGTTTCCTTGGCCGCAGAAAATTACTTTTCACTGTGCTTCAGTACATGCGACAATAAATTAAATCAATCAATCAATCAAATGGTCCTCTTTAATTTCTAAAAAGGTTTGTTCTGGAAAATACAGAATGTGTCATTTGAAACATAGAGGTCTGCCAATATCTGGTCTGGGAGAGTGCAGGGAAAGATCCCACAAGAGGTTGGTGGCAGCTGAAAAGAGCAGAAACTGGCCAGCTCTTCTGTCAAAAATGCAGTCAATTTCAGTCTGTCAGAATTGTTATTACAAACCAGCAGCAATGGGGAGGACAGAACACAGAGAACAGAGAAAACAGAGAAACAGCAACAGGAGAGAAGGGGAGGAGAACTACAAGAGAGAGAGAGTCTGAAGGTCCCTACAACAAACCAGCAGCATCCAGAATCACTAATCGTTTTTCCTTTCTGTAAAGAAAGTGTTTGCAACTTAAAGGAAAAAAAAGTATAATAATAAAATAACTTAACCTGAAAAAGTGGTTATTAGCTTACTTCACTTCCTTAATAACGCAGGACCCAGGACATCGATGCTATTAAGGGGTAAGTAGGTAAAATTCTTCAGTGAAGGTATGGGTTATACCGGGGAATAACTTGGAAATATAGTTTGACCTGAATAGCACCCACCGAAGCCTGCATCGGAGTCAGGGAGTGAGAATCCCTGTTCACCATTTGGAATATCGGCCCTTTTTGGTTTAGGGGGAATTCTAAGACAGAGTGGTGAATTTACAAAAACAGGTTGTATAATTGTTCATTTCCATGTAAGGTCCATTCTTCATTGATTCCAAGGAAGTCAGACTGCGAGGGCTCCTGATGGTCTATTTTCCATAGTGACCATTGGATTGGGCTAGTTTTGTGCATGTTTCAGTTGAGTGTGGTTTAAGGCTAAGAGCGTAAAGGCTTATCAACTGCTGCACTGTGGTCGCCCATCTGCAAAAAGATTATTTTACTCTGTGACGTTAGGTGTAGATCTCTCTTACCTGATGTTCCCTTGTTGCTGTAACAAGAGGCAAATCCCTTCATGCAGCAGTCCATAGCTAATGGAGTGTGAACTGCATTTGACCTTTTTTTTAAAAATGAACCCTTCTTCAATAATTTTATGCTTTCAAAATGTTTTTAGACTTATAACTCCTCATTATGGTTGGGTTCCTTCACACAGGATTCCCTCCCAATCGTGATTTGGAATCATATTCACTCTTGATGAGTCAAGATCTCGGAACTCCCTTCCTAACAGCACGGTAGGTGTACCTACACCATATAGACTAAGTAGTTTAAAGAAGACAGCTGACCTCCGCCTTGTCAAGGGCACTAAGGGATGGGCAATAAATGCTGGCCGGGCCACCGTCGCCCACATCCAAGGAAAGAAGTTTTTAAAATGTCTTGGCTGCTCCAGGCTATACGTTTTGTCCATTTGGTTTTCCCGCTATGCGAGTGAGAGTAAAGTGAAATGGAGAAAAAGACTCCCCTCAACAGGAAATGTAGACCGGGATTCTCCAGCCGTTGGATTCTCTTTTCCCACTGGCAGCGCGTCACCGGCCGTAGGTTTCCCGGCGGTGTGGGGTGGCTTCAATGGGTAATCCCATTGACAAGTGGCGGGGAGGTAGAATCGCAGAGCAGTTCGATTCCACAGCACTGATCAGATACAATAACCAACAAACCTGATTTTGGACATAGGGGCCGAAATTCTCCAGCCGTTGGAATTCCCATTCCCACTGGAGCGTACCCCCCCCCCCCCCCCCCACGTGTTTCTCTGTGGCGTGGGTGGCTTCCATGCGATACCCCGTTGAAAAGCGGTGGCAGTAGTGAATCCTTTCACCGGCGAATGGCGCGTTGCCAAGAAACACATGGATGGGGACCGGAGAATCGAGCCCAGGATATATTTTGGCAAGGACGTCTTGAGAACTCCCGGTTCTTCTTTGAGTAAAGCTGTAATCATTGCGTTCAACTGAGAGACAGAGATAGAATGAGAAATGGAGGTGGAGTGAGGAATGGGAGAGAGCAATGATAGGGTATGGGAGAGAATGTGAGTGTGGTGGAAGAGTGGAGCAGAGAGAGAGAGAGAACAGGGTGGAAGAGAAGGTGAGAAAACACGAGGGGGAGAGAACAAGAGAAACTATAGACCTCTCCTCAATAGTCTGACATCCTCAAAGTACTTCCATTCCACTCAGGTACCATGACGTGACCCATAGGCCTTGTTATGCCTGACTTGGGACCTGACCAGGCCGGTAAATCTCGCGAGAGGTTTCTCGCAAGGTTTACCAGCCTCGCCATGCCTCGTGACATCTCACGAGATCTTGCAATCTGGATCCTGACCGCGATAAGTGAGCAGTTAGTCTCACTTTAATATGTCTATGTCAGATCTACCCAGCAGCAGGGCCTTGAGTCCCCTCGCCTTGGAGACCCCGGTTTCCACAGAAATGGGCCACACACCGGAACGTGGTGATAGCGGACCCCTGGGTGGTTGGGCTCAGGACATGGTGGTACCCTGGCACTCGCCCCATGCCACCTAGGCTCCCTGGAAATGCGAGGGTGCCCAGTTGGCACTGCCTGCCTGGCCGGGGAACTCCCTGCTGTGCCAAGGTAGCCAGGTGGCATCATGCCCATGCTCTGGATCGGGCCCCAGGTGCCCCCTGCCTTGATGCAGCTGGCTGCAGGGGGGGGCTCGAAGACCCTCTAATTAGTGAGTTGGGGGGCCTAAAGATCGAAATGGCGCCCCAATCTCATCCTGCACTGGCGAGCAGAGCAGAGCAGGAAACATGACTAAGTGTGACCTCAGCAGGGCGTTCCTCACATGGCCCAGAAACGAAGAAGAGTCGCTTCAAATAGCGGGGTCGTTAACAATGCTGCCAGAGCCGGGAAAAACCCGGCTAAACGCGCTCGACACGGGACTCTGTTTCACTTCCGTTAAATCACGCCCCATATGCTAACTATTCCTCTGCAACTGACTTACCATTACCTCATCCTCAAACATTCCCATATCCTGGAACCTTCAGCCCCAAACCATTCCCTGCCAACATTTGTCACTTCCTCCTTTCACCTCTGCCCTCAATGTTTATACCTTGACAATATTCCCAATGTCTCCACCACTTTCCCTATTCTTACCCTGAAACCCATATCTTCTCAGCCACTGATTTTCCCTATACCACCCCCCCATAACATTGATCAACTTTATTTACCCATCTTTCCGTGCTTTCCTGCCAACCATTGCTCTTCCTGCTCTCAGCTTACATCCCTCCACAACATGCTGTTCATGAGAATGGCAGAAATGTAGATTTGCCCCTTTGCTTCCCCATTAAGCAAATTCCAGACCACAGCACGGCTGACGCTAGGAAAGCCAAGTTTAATGTAGTACTTGTCCTTCGGAGCAGACGTAAATTAAAAATTAATCAATCATCGGAGAGTGCGTCAGCCCAGGCCCCAGGCCCCTCTCAACCAGCTCTTAATATACTCTTCTCACACATGCTGAGAGTGTGAGCAACAACTCCCGCTCAGCATTTTAGCAGGAGGAGTCACAGAAGGACCTAAAGGAGCAAAAAAAATCTAGATTGATGTGTTTGCATCTTTGCCTATTCAATAATTGTGGTGGTTAATGTAGACGTTGGTATGCTATGACTGGCAATAATCCAACACTTAGGCTAATTAGCAATGCTTTGCACTTTTGACTTACTGTAGCAGCTGGTACATAACACTGCATGTTTCATAAAACTCCAATTAAGGCAATTATTAGAGAAGGTTCCCATTACAAAAAGTGAATCTGTTTGGCCCTGAAATTCTGACCTCAGGAAAAATGTAAAGATCTTACTAGACCAGCCAATATAACTTTTGCAATCCTCCCGACCCCTGATTGCATCTTTTTTATTCTTTCACGGAATGCAGGCATCGTTGGCTAGGCCAGCATTTATTGCCCATCCCTAATTGCCATTGAGAAGGTGGAGGTGAGTTGCCTTCCTGTCCCGCTGCAGTGCCTGTGGTGTAGGTACTCCCACAGTGCTGTTCGGGAGGAAGTTCCAGCATTTTGACACAGCAACAATGACGGAACGGCGGTATGTTTCAAAGGATGGTGCGTGGCTTGCAGGAAAACCTGTAGGTGGCGATGTACCTATACACCTGCTGACCTTGTCCTTCGAGCAGGCAGTGACCGTGGGTTTGGCAGGTGCTGTCTCAGCAACCCTCGCGGGTTGCAGTAGTGCATCTTGTGGATGGGACACGCGGCTGCCACTGTGCATTGGTAATAGAGGGTGGGGCGAATGTTCAAGGTGGAGGATGAGATGTCAATCAAGTGGGCTGCTTCATCCTGGATGGTGGTGAGCTTCTTGACTGTTTTTGGAGATGCACTCATCCAGGCAAGTTGAGAGTATTCCATCACACTCCTGATTTGTGCCTTATGGATAAGTAGGCAGGCTGTGGGGAGCCAGGAGGTGGGTTACCTGATGCAGAATTCCCAGTTCTGACCTGCTCGTGTATCAGCAATATTTATATGGCTAGTCCAGTTAAGTTTCTGATCAATGGTAATGCCAAGGATGTTGATAATTGGGGAATCAGTAATGGTAATGCCACTGAATAACAAGGTGCGATAGTTAGATTCTCTCTTGTTGGAGATGGCCATTGCTTGGCACTTATGTCCCTTGACACTTATCAGCTCAAGCCCAAATGTTGTCCTGGTTTTGATGGATATAAACATGGACTGCTTCAGTGTCTGAGGAGTTCTGAATGGTGCTGAACATTGTTCAATCATTAGTGAATATCCCCACTTCTGACTTTATGCTGGAGGGAAGGTCATTGTTATGGAGCGAGTGAGAGAAAACTGCTGAAATCTTTTTCCCTTCCCAACTTTCAAACAGGAAGTTTTTGAAAGGAAGATATGCGTGAATCTTCAATCTGGTGTGTGCAAATAGCCAGCAGCAAGTTTCTGTGGGTTTAAATAAAGAGAATTGTTTATCCGCACACCCACCCAGAGTTCCAGTTACGACAGTCACCCACATTCTAGGAAAGTACAGTGAAGAGAATAGTGCACTTGTGCAGGATAAAGGCAAAAAGGTCAGTTCATAAGTAATGTAATTGTCCTCTTCTGGAAAACATGCGCTGCAGCCCTGATGGAAAAGGCATCTTCCTTCCTGAAATGTAGTTTAATAAGTTCAACAGGCAAATTCACATGGTTTTCAGGATTCTCTCAAAGAGTTGGTTTTGTGCAGGTCACGAAGCCAGTTGCCTATAGTCTTGGTGCCTTAAGGTCAGTATGCAGCATTGGTGGACCCAAAATAAGAACACGCTTAGAGACCTTATGATGTTACAGTCTTTGGTTCTTAAATCATAGATGTTGCTGCCTTTTCTGCTGCGGCTGTGTTTTTCTGGAGACAGCACATAAAGATTAGAAGGAGGCAAACGTGGCTGGCCTACCATGTGGCTTCTCAACATTCCCTTTTCCAAATAGAGTGCGGACTTAATATAAGTGACCATATCCTGGTATATTGTTTAGCTATGATCCGCCGAGGGACCAATAACTTTCTGTTTGAAGTAGACAAAGTGTGAAATTTTACTTACCCACTTGGAAAATCAAACTACAAGATTTCACAGTTTTAAACAAACATTATAAACTTTACTAAGCAACGTCAGTAAAGTAAAATAACCTACAATATCTATCTTGTACTGTAACATTCAGAATTACCTTGAGGTAAGTATGAATTAACAGGAATACAGTGGTCGAACACGTCATACAACATGTTAAATGGCAGGCGAAACCAAGACAGATGTCTCAGTTTTCTCACACTGAGTTCAAAATCCCATTAAATCTCTTACCCCTCGTGAGGGATTTCAGATCTTCACTTTTGAAGATCGAGCCTCTGGGCTGGATTCTCCATTATTGAGACTATGTCCCCATGCCGTAAAAACAGGGGAGTTTTACTCCTGAAATTCCTGCAAAAAAGTTAAATGAATTCATAGCCCTGCAGGGGGCTGGCAGGGACCCGGTGTGAATCTTGCAGATTTTGCTGCAGATATGGGCCCCCGCACCTCTGGGTCAGAGGCCGTGCATGCGCACGCCATGCTCCATGACGGGCACGGACCGCAGAGCCAGACTGAAGAAAGAAACCCCCCGATCGGCCACGCACCCGAGCCCCAACCCCCGCACATTAAATCCCCGGCCGCCTATAACGCCCTCCCCTGGTCTCCGATCTGCCCACCCTTGACCAGGCATCCCGACCCGCAATAGGTGGTTAGTTCCACGCCATCGGGAACTCATCCGGCCGGGAGCAGAGGAACATTTATGACTTAAGCAGAGGATTGCTGAGCGGGCCTCTGGCAATGGCTCCCCCAGCTGCGCGGTGTACTCCATAGTGACACCGATTTTTGGTGCCTAGAGAATCGCCAAACCAGTGCCGGACCCATTACGGCGTCAAACTAGAATCTCCGCCCCGCTGCCAGCTACGATTGAGGCGTCGGGCTGGGGAGAATCCATCCCTCTGAATTCCCGCAGAAGCTGCTTCGACTCACATTGTCTCAATGACTGCTCACCTCCCAATGGTTCAACCTCTCCTCCTGAGACTGCATTACATAGAATTCACAAAGTTGCACTCCCACGTTTAATTACCAACACGCTTTCAACTCTTTCGCAGACCACTAGCTTCACTGAGCAGGTTTCTCCAAATTTCTGTTTGTACTGTGCTATAATTGGTTCCCAGGGCTTCTCTGAGCCCTAACCATCTGGCATAAAGCCAACGAACTTCACCACTTCTCAACACCCTAAGACCTCTCTCCGAGTCAAAAACTACATGAGGTCCAAACTACAAGAAACCCACCGATTCCTAGCAGACACAGAAAACTTGAAACCAGAGAACCTACATAAGCTCCAAACGTATCCATGACGACTTGACCTATCAGAGCTCACTGAATCTTTAAAAAACTTATTTAGCTCTAACTGTCAACACAAGACATCTCTCTGGACTGTATTTCTTTGCAAGCATTGTTGGCATCATGTCTCCAGTTCTCTGGCTAAGTAAGTGCCCCTGCTATTTTATGGCTTCATCTCTTCTATTCTAACTCAATAGAAACAAACTTTGGTAACCTTCTGAACTGTCAGTTTCATTTAGGTATACTGGCAATCTCTAAAGCCCAGCATTTTAGTCACCTTACCTTCACAGCAACAATCATCCCAAAATTAAACATTTCCTCGAAAACATTAAACTGAACTATGAACTAGAAATTCGCCACTGTTTGAAAATATTCATCCAGAGGGGTTTTTAAGGCAACCACCTTCTTTGTTTCAGAAAACTGCAATCAATTGAAGAATGTATTTTGAAAGGTCTCAGGATATGAGTAGTTGGGATCCCTTAGTCTGGAACGCATCCTTTTGTCCATGTGAGAAACTGTGACAGTTTTTGAATTCATAAACCGGGTTAGATGGCCTTCATCACCCAGCTTTTGCAGCACACATTGTCCATTTTTCAGTTCCGAAAGATTCCACACTGAATAAAGTTCAGTTTTATAAAAGTTATAAATATGACATGCCTTTCCTGAGCATGACATCTTTGGACATGATTGAACTTCGGACACGAACCTGAGAGACTCCTGAAGAGATGTCCTGGGACTGAGATGATTGACTTCCAACAACCACACTCATCCTCCATTGCGCTAGGTATGAATCCAGCCTGTGGAGAAGATCCCCCCTGATTACCATTGACTCCAGTGTTGCTGGGGCTGCTTGATGCCCTACTCGGTCAAATGCTGGCTTGATGTCACGGGCAGTCATACTGAATTCACCTCTTGAGTTCAACGCTTTTGTCCACATATAAATCAAGGCTGTACTGAGGTCATGAACTGGGTAGCCTTGATGGAACACAAACTGAACATCAGTGAGCAGGTTATTGCTGAGTAAGGGCAGCACGGTAGCATTGTGGATAGAACAATTGCTTCACAGTTCCAGGGTCCCAGGTTCGATTCCGGCTTGGGTCACTGTCTGTGCGGAGTCTGCACATCCTCCCTGTGGGTGCGTGGGTTTCCTCCGGGTGCTCCGGTTTCCTCTCACAGTCCAAAGATGTGCAGGTTAGGCGGATTGGCCATGATAAATTGCCCTTAGTGTCCAAAATTGCCCTTAGTGTTGGGTGAGGTTACTGGGTTATGGGGATAGGGTGGAGGTGTGGACGTTGGGTGGGGTGCTCTTTCCAAGAGCCGGTGCAGACTCAATGGGCCGAATGGCCTCCTTCTGCACTGTAAATTCTATGTCTAAGTGCTGCTTTATAGCACAGTTGATGACCCCTTCCATGCTGATGGTCAAGAGGAGACTGATAGGGCTGTCATTGTCAGGTTGTTTTGTGGACAGGACTCCATGAGGTAATTTTCTACATTGTCGAGTCGATGTCTGTATTGTAGCTGTACTGGAACAACTTAGCTAGGTGCAGCTAGTTCTGGAGTACAAATCCTCCGTACTATTGCCAAAATGTTGTCAAGGTCCATAGCTTTTGCTAGTTTCCAGCACTTTCAACTATTTCTTAATATTGTGTGGAGTGAATTGAATTGTCTGAAAACTGGCATTCTGTGATGTTGGGGACCTCAGGAGGAGGCTGAGAAGGATTGTCCATTCTACACTTCTGGCTGACGGTGGTTGAAAGTAACTTCAACCTTGTCTTTTGTACTGATGTGCCTAAGCTCCCCAGTATTGAGATTGAGGAAATATACGTCGCCTCGGTTCCATTCATTACTCACCTTCCTTGTTTGGCTCTCCTTCATCAATCACATTTATGATGTTCATGAGTTGCTCTCAAATCTCCACCCAAAATGACACCTGAACCTTTTTAGCTTTGACAAAGGGTCATCTGGACTCAAAACGTTTGCTCTTTTCTCTCCTTACAGATGCTGCCAGACCTGCTGAGATTTTCCACCATTTTCTCTTTGCTTTCAGATTCCAGCATCCGCAGTAATTTGCTTTGAACCTGAACTTTGTTGCTTTCCGACCTGGTTCTGGTTTTATTTGTCGAACTGTTTTGCAAAAGGTCTTTTCACAGCTTTCAGTGTTATATTCACATTCCTTTTCTTTTCTCATGGCCCAAGACATCTGGAAATATCAGGCGAGTGTTACGATTCCAGTTGATGTTAAAACTGGATGGGAAGACCCCCAGAATTGAAACCTAGCTCAAAAGGCCATGGGTTAGATTCTCCACTAGTGGGATTCTCCATTGCGATGGCAAAGCACCCACGTCCATGGGTTTCCCGGAGGCATGGAGAGGACGCAATGGGAAATCCCATTGGCAGGTGGTGGGAATGGGGAATCCCACTCCTGGTGAGGTGCACCACCCAGGAAAACGTGACTGGTGGACCGAAGGATCCCACCCCATAACTTGAACTCTTTTTTAGATAAAGTGGAGGACCACTGTTTAGTTTGACCAACAATAAAATAACATTTATTAACCATGAAAAATTAGATTATGCGACAATGCTCCCTTACTCCCCCCTGTACCTTAACAAACATAAACATATTTTATAACTAACATGGATTACAAAGGGCGCGATTCTCCCAAAACGGGAGAAATCGTAAAGCTGGCGTCAAACCCGGGCGGGTTTGACGCCAGCGCGCCCCTTCCCGACCGGGGACCGATTCTGGTCCCCGGTCGGGGCTAGCAGCCCGACGCCATAGGCTCCGGCATGACGGGCTTAACGAATATCGTTAAGCCCGCTTGCCGGAGTTAGCGCCGGCTGACGCGTCATATGACGTCATCCGCGCATGCGCGGATTGGAAGACTCCAACCCGCGCATGTGCGGATGACGTTATCGCGTATTTGCGCGAAACCCGCGCATGCGGGGGCCGGGTTGCCCCTCAGCCGCCCCGCGAATGGATACTGCGGGGCGGCAGAAGGAGAAAGAGTGCGCGGGCATCGGGCCCGCTGCCCGCGATCGGTGCCCACCGATCGCGGGCCCATGGCACCCTTGGCACGGCCGTGGTACTACCGTGCCAATCGGTGCCATGGTTATGAAAAGCGAGTTTGTGACGCCGTTTTTACGAACGGCCAGACCAGGTGTGTTTGCCGTTCGTAAAAACGGCGTAAAGGGCTGGGACCTCGGCCCATCGAACAGCTGTGAATCGCTGCCGGCCGTAAAATAAACGGCGGCAGCGATTCGGGTCGGGAGTTGGGCGGGGGGTGGGGGAGAATAGCGGGAGGGCGGGAAAAATGTCGGGAAGGCCCTCCCGCTATTCTCCGACCCGTCGTGGGGGTCGGAGAATTTCGCCCAAAGTATATCTTAAGTTACAATTGTCTCAGTATCCTTTTAAGCACACAGATTGGCTGTGGTCAAATACTCTCTACGCTGAACCCAAGTGAATGTCCGTGGATTTCTCTCCAAAATTCCCCAAGATGATTGTCACATGAGAGTTTACAAACTACACTCCCAAAAAAAATGCTTTAAAATCTTCTTTCAGCAGTTTGCATTCCGACATCCAGTCCAAGTGTTCCAAATGACTCATTTAAACAGAGGCCCCACTTTAAAAAAAATGTAAATTTAGAGTACCCAATTAATTTTTTCCAATTAAGGTGCAATTTAGCGTAGCCAATCCACCTACCCTGCACATCTTTGGATTGTGGGGGTGAAACCCACGCAAACACGGGGAGAATGAAAATGAAAAATGAAATGAAAATCGCTTATTGTCACGAGTAGGCATCAATGAAGTTACTGTGAAAAGCCCCTAGTCGCCACATTCCGGCGCCTGTCCGGGGAGGCTGGTACGGGAATCGAACCGTGCTGCTGGCCTGCTTGGTCTGCTTTAAAAGCCAGCGATTTAGCCCTGTGAGCTAAACCAGCCCCTGCTGGTTTATGTGCAAACTCCACACGGACTGTGATCCAGAGCCGGGATCGAACCTGGGGCCTCGACGCTGTGAGACAGCAGTGCTAATCACTGCGCCACCGTGCTGCCCTCTCCGCTCCACTTTTAACAGTAAATCCAGAATCCAGGATTTTTAACTCCCCCTTAAGGTTTTATTTGTCTTGACTTGTGCAAACTGTTTTAATATCGATTCCCAGACTCTATAGAAATGACTTTTGATCTACCTCTGAAGTCTGATTTCCCACTTTAATTCTGGTTACTGCAGCTGACTCTAACACAGCACTTTGTCTGATTTTCCCTTTAAAATCTACTCTGAAAAATATCATAATCTCTGTTGTTTTAAAGAATATCTTAAGAAGACAGGTTATGTCCCAATTCCCTGGTTATCATAGAATTCACAGTGCAGAAGGAGGCCATTTGGCCCATCGAGTCTGCACTGGCTCTCAGAAAAGAGCACCCTACTTAAGCCGACACCTCCACCCTGTCCCCGTAACCCAGTGACCCCACTTAACCTAAGGGCGATTTATCATAGATTATCCACCTAACCTGCACTTCTTTGGACTGTGGGGGGAAACCGGAGCATCCGGAGGAAACCCACGCAGACACGGGGAAAACGTGCAGACTCTGCACAGACAGTGACCCAAGCCAGGAATCGAACCTGGGACCTTGGAGCTGTGAAGCAACTGTGATAACCACTGTGCCACCATGCCGTTATCTTGATTGAATATGGGTCTTTGGGAAGTCTGCC
Organism: Scyliorhinus canicula; assembly: GCF_902713615.1. NCBI lineage: Eukaryota > Metazoa > Chordata > Chondrichthyes > Carcharhiniformes > Scyliorhinidae > Scyliorhinus > Scyliorhinus canicula. Next base: position 14,155,108 of record NC_052161.1, read on the forward strand.
TCTTTGCAGCTCCCTTGTTCTGTCCAGTCTTTCTACTCTGGCAGAGTTGAGAGATGTTCACTCTCCGATGTCCTGACTTTAACTACCAACAAATTCAGCTAAAAACTAAATTCAAAAGCCTATAAATCCCTTAAAACTACCTCTGTTTTTTTCAATAACAGAAGTGGCGATTCCACTGACAATAGATCTCTGACCTCACCTGGGGTAAAAGCCTTGGAGATCCTGGGTGACTGATGCCCACAACTGAACATGTCCAAGAAAGTGATGGTTAATGGGAGCTGAGGATTTCTGTGGACCATCTGCAGCTTGGTGTAGTTGGCAGATTGAATATGGATAAAGCCAATTGTCCCAGGCTGGATTCTCAACTGGCGGGATTGTCCGTTACCCCGCAGCGCACCCACATCAGGGGAAACCCCATTGGCCAGCTGACGGGGCGGAGAATCCCACTGCCGGCTGGGGCGCACCACACCAGAAAACTGGGGGCAGGATTCTTCAAAAACCGGCGGGGTGGGCAACTCTGCCGCGAAGGAGTGGCGTGAACCACTCCGGCGTCGGGCCGCCCCGAAGATGCGGAATCCTCTGCACCTTCAGGGGCTAGGCCGGCAGCGGAGTGGTTTGTGCCGCGCCGGCGCGGAAGGGCCTCCGCCGGCCGGAGCGAGTTGGCGCATGCGCAGGAGCGCCAGCACATGCTGGCGTCATCCCAGTGCATGCGCAGGGTGGGTTCATCTCCACGCCGGCCATCGCGGACTGTTACAGCGGCCGACGCGGAGGAATAGAGTGCCCCCATGGCACAGGCCCACCCATGGATCGGTGGGCCAGACCACCATGGGGACACCCCCTGGGGCCAGATCCCCCTGTACCCCCTGAGGACACCGGAGGCTGCCCGCGGAGCCAGGTCCCGCCGGTAAGTACCTGTCATAACATGCGCCTGCGGGACCGGCCGAAAACGGGCGGCAACTCAGCTCATCGCGGGCTGGAGGATCACCGGGGAGGCAGCTGCCAACGGACCCAACCGGCGCGACGCGATTCCCGCCCCCGCCAAATCCCCGGCGCCGGAGCATTCGGCAGCCGGCGGGGCAGGATTCACGCTGCCCGCTGGCGATTCTCCGACCAGGCGGGGGGTCGGAGAATCCCGCCCTGGTGCGACGTGACGAAGAATCCCGGGCGGAATTCTCCGCAAGGCCCGACGCCGTCGTGAAACCCGAAGAGGTTCACGACGGCGTCGGAAGCCTCTCCCGGCCCCCTATTCTCCCCTCCCCGGGGGGATAGGAGGGCCGTACCGGAAAACTCGGCCGGCGGGCCTTGTCCCTGGCTTCAAGGCCCGGCGCGCCAAGAATGACGCCACGGCGGCGCCTAATGATGTCAGCCGTGCATGCGCGGGTTGGACGGCTCAAACCCGCTCATGCGTGGTTGCCGTCTTTCCCCTCAGCCGCCCCACAAGACGTGGTGGCTTGATCTTGCAGGGCGGCGGAGTGGAAAGAGTGCGTCCCCTTGAGACTCCGGCCCGACGATTGGTGGGCACCGATTGCGGGCCCGTCCCCTCCCGAGCACAGTCATGGTGCTCGATCCCCGATCCGCCCCCCACAGGCCCCACACTTACCTGGCGCGCCATGTTCATGATGGCAGCAACCAGGTGTGGTTGCCGCCGTCGTGAACAGGTCGGGAACGGCAGGGCGCTCGTCCCATCCGGGCCGGAGAATCGCGGGCCGCCGTGAAAAACGGCGGCCCGCGTTTCTCCGAGCGGCGTGTCGCACAACCGGACACGCCATTTTGGGGGTGGGAGGGGGTTGGGAGAATAGCGGGAGGTGCGGGAGCGGACCTCCCGCTATTCTCCCACCCATCGTGGTTGCGGAGAATCGCGCCCCCCCCGTCCTTCATTTTTTAAAAAAAGATTAAAGAGCCACCAATTGTGAAATGAAACGATGTGTCGAAGGAATGTGCGCAATCTATATTTCACCCCCTGAAATCAGAGACACTCCAGAAAACCATGACTACCTATGACGCATGACTTTGTTACTTAACTGTCCCACACAGATCAATTAGTCTTAATATCAACCTCCTCAGCAATATTTCAGCTGTCTTCTTACGAAAGAACTGCAGCACAACCATACAAATGATACAATAATCTGAGAGTTCAGCTTCTAAATTTGGATCTACTGACAATTGTACAAGAGTTTCATTCTCTTTTATTATGATGGGATAAGTAATCAGTTAACATTTTGCAGGTACCATTCAGTGATAGAATGAATTGATAAAAGCAGGGGCACAATTTATTTATTTCAAACCGTACAATATCTTGCCAATCTAAAATTAACCACCCAAATACCTGCAGTAGTGGCTGAGTGGGTAGCTCTCATGCCCTGCATTTGGAAGATGAGTGTTCAAATCCCGGCTTGAGCCATGAACTGTGCCAGTGCAGTGCTGAGGGAGTGCTGCATAGTCAGAGGTACTGATATTTGGTGAAATTAAACCAAGGTTTGACTGCCCAGTCACGTGGATGTAAAAGATCCCATGGCAATGCTTCTGAACCAACATCACAAAGCAGACGGTCATTTGTCTCAGTGCCATTTGTAGGAGGTTGCTGTGAGTAAGGTCTGTTGTGACTTTTCCTACATTACAATTCATCTTTGAAAGACCTTCTTTGACCATAAAGTGCTTTGGGACATCCTGAGGTTGAGAAGGGGCTATATAAATGCATATTTACTCTTTTTCTAAACACAGGCAGAGGCAATTCAGGTCGCGGAACATTGTAGAGAGTGAATATATTGGGCTTTGGATATTTTACTGCATTTATATTTTAATGAAGAAATGGTTATTAATTATCTGCAGAGAGAGGAAATGAATTCAGAGCTGATTACTAATATTGAAGTTACCCTCAATCGTTAAATCGTTGGAAAATTAGACTGCATTTTTGATATATTATGTAATTAAAATTAATAGAAATTTAAGAAAAAGTGCAAATACTGGAAATCTGAAACACGAATAACAGAAAACGGTAAAAATATAGGAATGAGGTGAGGACCATTAATTGACTGCGAAAGAAGAGACATTACCTCCTTTTAGAATCATAGAATGTACGGTGCAGATGGAAGCCATTCGGCCCATCAAGTCTGCACCGGCCTTTGGAAAGAGCACACTACTTAAACCGATACCTCCACCCAGTAAGCCCACTTCACCTTTTTTGGACACTCGGGGGGCAATTTATCACGGCCAATCCACCTAACCTGCACATCTTTGGACTGAGGGAGGAAACCGGAGCACCCGGAGGAAACCCACGCAGACACGGGGGGAAAGTGCAAACTGTACAGACAGTCACCCTTTGAACCCGGGTCCTGGAGATGTGAGGCAGCAGTGCTAACCACTGTGCCACCCCAGTGCTGAAAACAGTCAACAGGTCAGCCAGCACCTGAAACACTATTTCCGTTTCTCTCCCCCACACAGGCCGCCAGACTTGCTGAGTGCCTCCAAAAGTCTTTTCTTAAGTTTCAGATTTCCTGCGTCCATCTCACTTTTTCTCTTACCTGATGGCTGTTTTTAGTATTTATTAAATATGAAAAGAAAGTGGCATCTCAAACTCTGATTATTTTGTTTCTGAAAGTAATGGTCCAAGCAACAACCGCTGAAAATGGTCCAAACGTGAAAGGCTGGGAAGGAGGTCCGCAAAGTGAAATATCAGAAACAGTGGACACAAAACCAATTCCACATGCCGTCACGGGCTTCGTCTGGCAATATTACTGCCAGGAGGAGAATGACTAACTGCTTCAGGCACCTTTTGTCAGATTATTTGTGTATTGCAAGGCAGAAGCTGCAATGCAGCGAAGTAAATGAAGATTTTGTGCCAAGGACCTGTTACCTTGGGTACAATGGTCCACAAAAGCATCTTTGGTTTTCGCCCCATTGAATGCTCACAACTGGAGGCGGTGATGACAATAAGTCTGATCCATTCATTTTCTTTTCTTTAACAGAGTGCAAACCAATTCATTTTTGCCATCATTTTGCATTTACAGGAAGACCGAGATTATGCATGGTCTGCAAGAGTTATAAACGCTGGAGCATTTACCCTATCAATCTTCTCTCCTTAAAGAGAAATGCCATCCCAGGAATCAATCAATCAAGTGAGACGTCATTGCATTCACTCCAAGGCAATTTCTTTACTGTGGTATTATCATAACTATCAGCATTGCAAGGATTAATGTAGCGTCGAGAGTAGCCACCAGAGAGAGCTACAGTTACAACTATATAAGGCAGTGGTGCTAGATCTTAGGTGAGGTGTGTATGCAAGAGTTCGCTAGTGAAGGTCAGACGAGCAGATAGTGTAAGTGAGAGCAGATCATAGTTAAAACCAGTAGTGAGATTAGCAGTAGATGAGTGTAGTTTAGATGTTATTAATCAACTGTATATTCTCAAGGAGTATGTGTCGAATCCAAGTTAGTAGTGTGAATACATTTATAGCTTTGTTTAAGTTCAAGATATTTTGTGGTCTTTGTGAACACTATGCCAACCATCCTGAAATAAGCAAAAGCAACATAAAGAGCACCACATTTACAATAAAGACTAACATGTAATTTGCTTTCTTAATTGCTTACTGTTCCTTTTCTTTCTTCCTTTTCATTTTTGGGATGTGGGCATCGCTGGTCAGGCCAGCATTTATTGCCCCTCCCTAATCGCCCTTGAACTGAGTAATTTGCTGGGCAATGTCAGAGGGCATTGCTGGTGGATCTGGTAGGTCAGACCGGGTAAGGATGGCAGATTTCCTTCCCTAAAGGGTATTCGTGAATCAGATGTGTTTTTTTTAGGACAACTAACAAGGCTCCACGGTCATCAGCGGATGTTTAACATCCAGATTTTTTTAAATGAATTCAAATTCCATCTCCTGCTACGGTGGGATTTGAACCTGGGATCCCAGAGCAGTAGCCTGGGTCTTTGGATTACTAGTCCAGTGACAATACCACTACGCCATCCGCTCCCCTTTCTGTGATCCATGAAGAAGTATTGAAAGAAAATTCTCTTTCCTGAAAATTGCGTCCTTCATAACTTGAGCATTCTCAGCGCAGGCAGCTTATTTTCATGTAACTCTGTTCCTTTGACGTGCATCTGTTATCATCCCAACCGAGTAATTATTCTCTATTTTTCTTGTCTGGTACAAAGCAGACCATTAGAAATTGCTCCACAAAGCTAAGAAGCAGTGAGGGATTAATTACTGATGAGAATATGGCTCCTGTATGATTTGGTTTCCGAACTGAATCGGGCAACTTGAAACCAACAGGAGGACACAACCTCCTGGCATTTACTGTGGTTGCCCATTACTCGACAGTAAATTAGACCTGGAAGAATTGTGTCCTTTACATAATGACTGTCACATAAACAGCCACTGCCGAACTAATAATGACACATAAAAAGTCACCAAAGCAGAACTGAAATATTAACTTGCAAGACAGTATTTGCAAACATGGATCTTTTCATTAATGAAATCAGGAAAGGAAATTGTACGTTCGTCTTTATTACAAAGCAATTGGAGTGTAATAGAGTGAAGTAATCTAACTATAACTATACTGAGAATGGTGAGACTCACATAGATTACTGCGTACAATTTTGGTCTTCTTACCTGAGGTTTGTTATGGGCCAGGGTTTAGAGAACCCCAAAGTGTATCACTGAGTTCACCTGACCCACAACTTTGAATAGATTGTGGTATGGGGAGCACACGGCCCACTCTACACGTGTGGGACAGCAGAAATGGAAAAGTATTTTTTAAAGCAAAACAATGTTTATTCTATGAACTCAAGTTAACCTTTTTAAAACATAATGAACATCTTAGCAACCATCAATTCAAATACAACCCCCCCCCCCCAAGGAATACAACACTAAGTAATCCTCAGTAACTTCCCAAACAACATCCAGAAGACAAAAGAAACACCTTTTACCAGAAACACATTAGGTTTACATTCATTACTGAGAACATTTAGAATTCTGAATTCACCAAATGATCAAGAGATAGTCTTTTCATGGCAGAGAGATCAACAGTGCACCTGCTCTGTCTGGCTTCAGCTCCAACACTGAAAACAAAACTAAAACACACCATGCAGCAAACAGCCTAAAACGAAAGTAAAAAGCTGACAGACAGCCCAGCCCCTCCCACATTCTGACATCACTGCAGTAATATGAGCAGCCATACATTTCTTAAAACGACATTCACATGACAGGGAGGACATGAGTAGTTCATTAAAGTTTACTGGGCTAATTCCTGAGATGAGGGAATTTTCGTACGAGGATAGATTGAGAAGACTAGGGCTGGAATTCTCCCATCTGGAAACTAAGTCCCATGGTGGAGGCAGGAACCTGGAGGGTTTCCCATTGCAGAGGCCAGCGGGAAAACGCATCAAATCCTCCAACCCTGACCTCACTAGCAATGTGACCAGATATTTTGCGCTGTATTCCGCGGTGGGGAAGGCCTGGTGGAGTGTAGTCTGCTGTCCCGATCCGAGCGCTCCATTGAAGAGGTGCCCAACATCACTGAGCAGCTATTGAAGGAAGAAGGTGGACCATTTGAAAATGAAGCTTCATCTCTGACTGGGAGCACTCTGAAACCGGAGGATGGACACCCGTTAAAGAAGATGTAGCTTAAGGAACATTCTGAGGCTGGAAGATGGACTTCCTCCAGGACACTGAATCTGGAAGGCCCACCTGGAGGTGCTCTCCCCGCACCCACTGCTGTGGTGCTCTGGGGGTCGAGGATTGTCGCTGGCGTTGGGCCAGGCATTGTTCGGGTGAGTACTGACATCTGAACACCCCATGTTGTTCCAAATGTGTTTCATACCATCCTGTTAGCACACAGAGAATTGGATCTCGGATCTTCATCTGCAACCCATTAATGGAATGCAAATGAGTTTCATGCTGGCTTCCAGCAATTTTCCTTATCCACCACGGCGGACACCAACTGAATATCCAATTTTAAATTCACACCAGCGTAAAACCAATTATTGACTTCCCGCTGAAATCTACCTTCCGCCCGCCCACAATTGAACCTACCCACCTTGAACCTGCCCACCCTTGAACCCACCAGCAGGTGCTTAGAAGGATTCTGCCATAAGACTATATTCCTTTGAGCTTAGAAGAATGAGGGGTGATCTCCTTGAAGCCTATACATCTCATCAGGGTCTGACAGGGTAGATGCTGGAAGAATGGTTATGCGCAGTTCAACTGGAACTAAAGGTTACAGTCTCAGAATAAGCGGTCAATTATTTATTATTAATATAATAACCTTTACTATTGTCACAAGTAGTCTTACATTAACATTGCAGTGAAGTTGCTGTGAAAAGCCCCCAGTTGCCAGATTCCGGCACCTGTTCGGGTACACGTAGGGGGAATTCAGAATGTCCAATTCACCTAACAGCACGTCATTCGGGACTTGTGGGAGGAAACCGGAGCACCCGGACGAAACCCGCACAGACACAGGGAGAACATGCAGACTCCGCACAGACAGTGACCCAAGCCGGGAATCGAACCCGTGTCCCTGGCGCTGTGAAGCAACAGTGCTAACCACTGTGCTACTGTGCCGCCCTAGACTCAGATTATGTGAAATGTCTTCACTCAATGAGTTGTGGATCTTTGGAATTCTCTACCCCAGCGAGCTGTGATTGCTCAATCGTTGAATATATTCAAGAAAGAAGTTGACGTATTTTGGGGTATGCAGGGAATTAAGGGAAATGCCTATAGTGCAGGAAGATGGAGTTAAATTAGAAGATCCATCAAGCCATGCTTGTATTGAATGGTGGAGAAGGCATGAATGGTTGAATGGCCCACTCCCCCTCCTACCCCTTATCTTGTGTGCACATTGGCCCAGTGCCTTGGCCTTGCTGATCAACCTCCCCCAGCCCAACTTCTGGAGTTTGCCACCAGGGCACTCATTGGAAGCTGGTTACATGGTGATAATGTCACTTGACCTGTAAACCAAAAGCTGAGGTTAATGCTTGGAGTGTCGCAGGTTCAAAGTTCACCACTGCACTTGGTGGAATTTAACTTCAATTAATTAATACATTTAATTCATTTGAAAAATCTGGAATTGAAAACCAGTCTCTGGAATGGCGGCAATGAAAACCTGTCATCAATTGTTGGAAAAATCCATCTTGCTCACTAATGTCCTTTTTGAAAAGGGAAATCTGCCTTCTTTATGTGGTCTGGCCTACATATGACTCCAGACCCGTCAGCAATGTCTTAAAAGGCAATAAATGCTGACCCAGCCAACAATGACTGCATCCAATGAATTTTTTGATAAAATGCCCTTTAGGGAATTAAATCTGTCGTCCTTTCCTGGTCTGGCCTATGTGTGACGCCAGACCCACAGAAATGTAGTTAACCCTTAACTGTCCTCAAGGGCATTTATGGATGGGCAACATATGCTGGCCTTGCCAATGGCACCCACATCTCATGAATGAATAAACAAAGGATGGAAATAGACCAAGAATTGAGGCAATGTTTTTGCTCTTGTACCTGGGAGTTCTAATGGGCCAGACGATGAGGGGATGAGGGACCATATAAATGGTCCTCTTGGTTGAAGTCACCATTCATTGCTTATTTTTGCTGAGAGATCGTGATGCTGGTCAGCACAAGTAAAAAAAAAACATGTCAACCTGACTATCACATTAAAAATACTATCAGTATTTGTAGTGGCTTCATATGTGGGAACTGATAAACAATGGAGATAAACCCAGAAAACGTTTGGTTATTCAAGAGGGCAAGTAAATTTCCTGCTTCTATAATTGGTGGAATCTCCTCCTGGGTAACCTCTGCAAGATGTGTTCCTGGCATCAGACCGCTGATCCAGGAGAGTAAATTTATTGGTCAAGGAGGAGTCTGGAAAGGAGAGTTTGTCACAATATGTGGATATTGTGAAGCACATAAAAGGTTAATGTAATGTTACTACTCTAATCACTAGATGGTGCTATAGAGCAACCATATAAATATTACATGCCTCCTTGACTCCTGGGAGATAGATGGAGCTTGATGGAGTGAGTAGAAGAGAGCAAGAGAGAGTAGTTGTGAGACAGTTGAACTGATAGTATAGTTAATAGTTATAGATGTGTAGTGTAATCATTACTTAACTAATTCCTCAGTAATATGTTCAAATCTAATTCAGTGTAGTGTAATAAATTAGCTTTGTTTATTAAACACAACTTGTGTTCTTTGTTAGTGCTACAACCTTCACCATCCTGAAAGAACAAAAACAAAGAACAGAACGGAGTCAAACACTAGCTTATTTCCAAAAGAGAAGTATTTACAAGCAATAGTCAATTCCCAGCCGGGACTGCTCTGCACTCAGCTCCTACCTGGGCCGATTTTTATGGCAATGGATTAATGATCCCGTTGATACCTCCACCCCACCCACCTCTGCGAGGAGCTCATACTCCCAAGAGGCTGATGGGGAGATTAATCGAGTCATCCCTGTAGGTGTCATGGGGGTTACAACAGGAACCTTGGGGGTTATTACAGGAACCTTGGTGAATCCACTCTGTTCCATCCTCACTGCATGCTGACAGTTCTGAGATGTGCTGAATTGTATTGATGACAAGTGTGGAGAGCTAGATTGCAGTTTATGGTTTTTGCTTAACCTCAGCGACGTCTGGCATCTCTCACTCTCCACCATGACACAATAAAACTAGCTGCAAAATCCAATGATTCAGTTTCAATGCACTGTCAATGCATGAGGATGACTGGGAGCCTGTGTTCCCACCACAAAGACAGAGTTGTGTGCCTGCGTGGGGTGTGTGTGTACATAAACATGCATGTACACATACATAAAAATACAGATATTTACATGCAGAGACGCATGCTGTAGTCAGTCCTACATGACTGCACTCTGCAATCAGCTCACTGAAGTACAGAGATCTCAGCAGGTCTATGCAGAGAGACATCCAGCAACAGGTCAATAACTGGGAAGAGGCGCACACAGGGCTACCCACCCTGACACAATGAGATAACAAAGCTAAGTGTTTAATCCCACAGATTAAAATGGTTTCCATCTCAGTTTTCGCTCCTCGGAATCCACATATTTAGTTTTGTAACGGTGGATTTATCCCTTTATCCTGGGCTGTTTAATAATCCATGAAGTTTTAAAAATAGTACACACTATTTAAAAAGCACTTATTCAATAGAAAGCACGCTGATGGAAAGAAACTGCAACATTCTATTGGCTGGATTGCTGGCTATTATCCAGCATTGCACCTCCTGCTTTTTAAATTACATGTTTGGATAGGTTTCTCCTCTCTGCCCCCGAGCACTTCTGACTTCTGACTGAAGGTGAAGTGCTTGTTGAGTCTCCTGGTGTGGGTGGGCACTTCTTTCCAGCATCTTTGTCGATGGTGTGAACTCGGGTAGTTCAGGTAACCTGCAGTGCCAATCGAGTCTGTGCATGATTGAGAGAGGGAGGGAGGGAAAGAGGGAAGGAGGAAGGAAGGACATGCAAGGGAATATGAGAGAGAGAGAGAGAGAGAGACAGAAGGCATGAGGGAAAATGGAAATAGGGTATTAAAAAGGATAACTGAGGAAGGGAGTGCAAGAGAAAGGGAGTGCATGAGAGAGAGAGAGGTCCTGAGACGGCAAGGGAAAGACAGAAGGCAGGAGAGAGGAGAGAAGGGCACATGGAGTAATGATGTGCCAGAGTGGGCACAAGAGGGTGCATTAGAAGGAAAGAGTGCATGAAAAAGAGGGCAAGAGAAAAAGAGAGAGGGTAGATGAAAGAGCGAATGAGTGAGTGTTATGGGCCAGGGTTTAGAGAGCCCCAAAGTGCATCCTGACCCACAACTTTGAATAGATTGTGGTTATGGGGAGCACACGGTCCTACTCTGCAGGTGTGATGCAACAGAAATCTACAGTGCTTTTAAATTAAAACACTGTTTATTTATGAAACCAGTTAATACTTTATAAACCCACAGTAAACATCTTAACTATCAACACCAATAAATCCCCCAAAGAATACAGTACTCTCTAAGTATCTCTTAATCTTTCCTTGCAACATCCATAAGACAAAAAGAACTCTCTTTACAGAAAGACATCAGGTTTAACTTCACTACTGAGAACAGTTACCACTTTGAAATCACCAAATGATTATTCATATGCTTGCAGAGATTCACACACATCTTGCTGTGATTGCCGCTTTTCCAAATCTAAAACAAAACTAAACACACCCTGTAACAAACAGCCTCAAGCAAAAGTAAGAGCAGACAGACAGCCGAGCTCCACCCACACTCTGACATCACTGAAAAACACCCATTTCTTAAAGGTACATCCACTACAGATATTTTTCTAAACACCCATTTCTTAAAGGTACTCTCACATGACATGAGTATGCAAGAAAGAGAGGGCCGCCATGAGAGAGAGGCAGGGGAAGGGTGAAAGAATATTGCTGAAAAGAGAGATGTGTTTCTGAAGCTTTTCATCTCACACTCACAGCTTTGGGCAGCACGGTAGCACAGTGGTTAGCACAATTGCTTCACAGCTCCAGGGTCCCAGGTTTGATTCCCGGCTGAGTCACTGTCCGTGCGGAGTCTGCACGTTCTCACCGTGTGTGTGTGGGTTTCCTCCGGGTGCTCCGGTTTCCTCCCACAGTCCAAAGATGTGCAGGTTAGGTGGATTGGCCATGTGTTGCTTGAGTGGGGTTACTAGGTTATGGGGATAGGGTGGTGTGGGCTTAGGTAGGGTGCTCTTTCCAAGAGCCGGTGCGTACTCGATGGGCTGAATGGCCTCCTTCTGCACTGTAAATTCTATGATCAGGACAAATGCAAGAATGCCGAATTTCAAGCTATCACAACAATCTCTCTGCATAGTCCTGCTGAGATTGCTGTACGACAGTGAGCTGATTGCCAAGTGTAGCCACGTAGGACCGATCACAGCATGCATATGTCTGTATTTGTATGTATGTGTCTATGCATTTTTATTGATATATCATATTCTTTACATCACCAATAAAAAAAAATAACAAAAAAGTGATGTTCATTGATTCGCAGTTGTTAACTCTAATTGGCTGAAGTATAGCCATGGAAAAGCAATGGAAACGATAGGCTTCCCTAACTCCCACATAACTTAAAAATGGTACAGGTGTTGAACATTTTATTTTGTTTGTGTGGATTGGGTCTCTTCATGTGAATGTACATCTCTTCTAGCATTGAGCTCGACTGATTATCTTAAATTGGTTGTTAGAATAGCTATTGGGCACCACTTGCTGAACAATCGTGAGTGTGCGAGTCACAGAATCGCATCGAACAGTCGGCATTCTCTGTCTGGGATTCACAAAGCATTAGATTTTTCTCCTCTGGTCCTTCCCAGGGGATGAAGGATAAGAAGAATAAATCTGGACAAACCACTCATCAATTAAGGAAAACCTAATGTGAAGACTTAAAATAAGATTGTGCGGAAGCACCAGTCGCAACCTGGAAAAAGGCTGCCCTGAAGAAGCATAGACATGGAAAATGCTTCTCTGCCAATGTGTCCAGGTTGCTCTGGCACAACACGTAGACTTACACACTTGAGTAACATGGGTGGGATTTTCCGGCGGTGGGATTCTCCGTTGCGCCAGCACGCACCCATGGCTGCGGGTTTCCCGGCGGTGTGAGGTGGCCACAATGGGAAATCCCTCTGCCGGAGAGGGCGTGCCGACCAGGAAAATGCAGCCAGCTGACTGGACAGTTCCGCCCATTGTTTCAGGTACAAAAGAAGTTGTGTGGTCCTGTGTGGATCTCCTTTTTATTGCCCAGTTCACAGTGGAAAAGAAGAACTTGCGTCGGATTTGACAAAAGCATTTTCTGCCCAGTCGAACCTGCAAAGTCTTCGCCACTAAGATCTGGAAGCTTGCGCTAAAATTGGGGGGAGCTGACGTAAGCATACTTGGAGAATCGTGCCTCACACCTAATGCCCCAGACTTTATCGCACCATCGCTGGGTCTGCCCTGTAAGTTTCTGTAAACATGCACACAGCTTGGGGTCAGTTAGAGTTAAATTGCTGCTGTTGCAGTTTGCAGATGATGAGTGGTCCATCCAGGTTTATTCTTGTTTGTTTGTTCTGCAGAAATACAACTGCGAGGCCATTTCAGTGTGTGGTTGAAAGTTAAACCTCATTGCTGTAGATCTGGTGCCGCATTTAGGCTAGAGAAGGTAAGGACTGCAGCTTTCCTTCCCTAAACGGTTGATGGATTTTGGCAGTGATCTGGTAGTTTTATGGTCGCTTTAAACGGTCCATCGAATTGTCCGTCCTGCCCATCCGTTTATTCCCTCGGATGGCGGTACTCGAGCACTCTAGATTACTAGTACTGGAATGTTACCACTAATACTACTATCCCTGAGACCCAGCTGGAAAGCACCAGGCAACTCGACATTAACAGCAGAATAATATAACGTGCTTTGAAACATTGCGCAGTTTTTGAACAAAAGGGCAAATTATGACTTACTTGGATTACCAAAGGGGATCTGCTAATTCTATATTTGCGGGGGCGAGGTGGAATCAGATCTAAATAATATAGTGGCATCCATTGCTTCTATATGCATTCAACTCTATATCATTCTCATGTTTATTACAGTTACACATACATTACTTTCATCCTACACTGTGCAAAGATTTACAGCGTAATAGTGTGAGCACTTTGAATTACAAGCTCTATCTCTCTATAAATGATATATTCTTGTAAGAAAGTAATGAAGGTATAAGCTACTGAGAGAGCTGACGATGGAGCTGGAAGCCACAGGACAAGGAGCAAGCCCTGTTACAGCCAGAACTGAACTAAATAGACCAGACTATTATCAGCTACAGGAGGGTTTCTCTGATATACCAGGGCACACTGCTGTCTGCTGTGGTGAAGTTTCACACTTTATATATCCATGTACAAAAATGAATATTAGGAAAGCAGAGCTCGAATAATGAAACTAAATGAATATCGCTTATTGTCACAAGTAGGCTTCAAATGAAGTTACTGTGAAAAGCCCCTAGTCGCCACATTCCGGCGCCTGTTCGGGGAGGCTGTTACAGGAATTGAACCGTGCTGCTGGCCTGCCTTGGTCTGTTTTAAAAGCCAGCGATTTAGCCCTGTGCTAAACCAGCCCCTTCAACCAAATGGAGATTAACCATGTCCCTGTTATTATTTTAATAAAAAGGCATGAGGTAATTTTCCCAATGAGTTCCTCACAGGGAGCTCTGGGTCCAGAATCAAACGTTCTGGGTGGTAAGACCCTATGTCTGTTCACTGTCCCCCTGCTTCCAGCACGGCATTGGAAATAATCGTCCATCGGGGATAATTGCGACTCTCGGCCCCAATGGGGTCCTGCCCGCCAGCACCATGTCCCCGGAGGCAGCCTCCAGGAGCACCGTTCCCTTGACGACAGGTTTCTGATGCCACAGGCCAAACAATCAGAGGGTCCACAGCTTTAAGGATGTCAGCTCCACGATTTGGATGCTGAGTGCTCACCCCTGGCTGTGTTACTGTAATACCGGTGCCCACACGGTTCAGATTTGTAAGCTGACTGGTCTCTGCAGCACCGAATCAGAATCAGACAGTAAGCCTCCTGACTCGCAGGGTTTTAGAGCTGCTGACAGCCATCGCTGAGATTAAGGCATTAATGCCCGCCGACAGACCGACTGCCAATCACAAACACCTCGAGCATCTTTCTTACATTTTAGGACATCATTGGAAATGTTTGGCTGAATGAGTCGCTCTCAGCAATTTGCTACCCTACTGTGCTTTTTAATAAGGTTAGCCATGATGCTGAGTGTGCGGCAAGTCTGTAACAGAACAGAGACACTTGCGTTACAGGCCCACACAAATACCCTTGACAGAAAGGCGAGGTGAAATGGAATATAGGAATAAGGGACATGAAAGAGCTAGTTATTTCATCTAGCTTACATTCACCTCCTGTTTCATGTTCCAACAAACCACTTTCACCTCCCCACTACCTCGATTCCAAGTCTATATTCTTCCAGTGGATTAAGAATATTACCCAACGTCCACCCTCCCAAATTTAAACTCATCCAAAACTCTGCTCTTCATATCCTAAATTGTACCAAACCCTATCAGCCCCATGCTCGATGACCTGCACTGACCTCCTGTTGAGCAGCATCTCAACTTTAGCATTCTCATCCAGGTTTTCAAATTCCTCCGTGGCCTCACCCCTTCTCCATGACCTCCTGGCAATCTCCCATTGCCTCCTGGAAATATATCGCCGTTCCTTCACCTTTGCTGGGCCAAGAGAAATGCTGTGAAATGAACTTTGTGAGCATTTTTTAAATTTGCTACTCACATTGAGTAATTTGATCAAAATTAAGTAACAAGTTAATATAACTGCCCCCTGACAGCACTGTGGGAGTACCTACGCCGCGTGGGCCACAGCGGTTCAAGAAGGCAGCTCGCAGCCACCTTCACAGGGGCAATTAGGAATGGCCAGTAAATGCTGGCCCAGTTAGTGATGCCCGCATGCCATGGAATATTTCTTTTAAAAAGCTCTGCAACCAGGTGTGACATTTCCATTCCTCCCATTCTGGTTTCTTACAAGCCCGAGTTGTATTGCGACCCTCTTGGTGACCATGCCTTCAGTTACCGAGACTTGTAACTCCGGAATTCTCTCCCTCCAGCTCTCCTACTCCCTCCCTCACTGTCCTCCTTTGCTACAATAGTTCCCAAACTTTCTCAAGTACTGCCACACTTTAACACTGGAAACTTTTTCGAGGCGCACCTCCTATTTCCTCCAACTGAACTGCCATCTCGCAAAAGCCTTCTATCTCTAAAACCTCCTAAAAACAGGTCAAACCGCCCTTTAATGCAATTTCCATTAGTTAAAGAAGTCTACAGTGAAAGCCCTAGCTTTCTGAACTTGCATGTCTGTTACAACATTGGAGCCTGTTTCTCCTTTTATGTAACTTTATTGGTTCTTGTTCCCTACCTCTGTCTTCTTCCCTGACTGGGAACATGGGCGGGATTCTCTGTTGCCCGACACCGAAATTGTGTTCTGCCATTGGGCGGAGAATGGGCTCCGGCTCCAAAATCGGGGCCAGCGGCGGTTTGAAGCCAGTCAGTCATGCTCCGCCCCCTTCAAAATGGCATCATCGTGATGCGCGGCGTTGCAGCGTCATTGGCGCGTCATCGGCCGGCCCACCCACAATGCTCCGCCCCCGACGTCCCGAGTTCCCGACGGCGTGGCACACATGCGGTCTCAGCCATGCAGGAACCCGGTGTGGTGGCTGCGGACTGTGTCTAGTGCTGCTACACTAGGCCGGGATCCGTGCCGCGGGCCGGGGGGGGGGGGGGCTTCTGAGAGGGCTAGGGGGACTTGTGGGGGATGACCATGGGGTGGGCTGTGGGGTCGCGGATGGTGGGTTGTGCGATGCGACCGCTGCAGATCATCAGCTGTGCGCATGCGCGGCACGGGACCCAGCCATTCTCCGGGAGTTTGATCCAGCACCAGTGCTAGCCCCTCACCAGTCCCAGGATCATTGATTCGGATCTCACACCGATTGTTTTGGTGATAAAAGAACACACGTGCTCTGCTGGCTCCAGCACTGAGCCTCTGAAACAGAGAATACAGCCCCATTTCTTTATACTTCTCCCTGTCTTCTCTCCGTTTTATTCAATCTCTCCATGTTCCCCATCGCTTCGCACAGGCTTTGGCGCCCTTTTTGTGTTTTTGTTTATTGTGCAGGTGCAATTAACCCAGTGATCGACATCTCCAATTCCCTAAGTATCTGGGATCTCCTGTGCATGCCCCAGCCAGGAAAGGGCTGCACATGCGTGGTTCAGTTAGGCCCATGCACCTGACCACTGGTAAAGTTGCCGGTACCTTGGGCCGGCCCTGGCTAGGGGTAGGGTAGCTTACCCATACTTGTATAAAAGGTCAGCCAGTGTGGAAGTGACTGACAGAGAGAGAGAGAGTACCCAGTGAGGTTTAACCAGGGCTCATGTATATACTTGACCAAGACTCATCCAGACTCAAAATGTTAGCTCCCTTCTCTCTCTACAGATGCTGTCGGGCCTGCTGAGATTGTCTATTTTCTGTATTTCTCTTTCATTTTTCATTTTCATTTCATTTCATTTTTCATATATGGGGCTGGATTCTCTGACCCACCGCCCCCCCCCCCCCCCCCCCCCCGGGGATTCTCCAGCCCGCGATGGGCCGAAGTCTCGCTGCTGTCATGCCGGTCCCGCCGGCGGGAATCAAAACATCTCTCTTACCGACGGGACTGGCGGGGCGGGTGGGCTCCGGGGTTCTGGAGGGGGCGGGGGCGCAGGGCGATCTGGCCCCGGGGGGTGCCCCCACGGTGGCCTGGCCCGCGATTGGGGCCCACCGATCAGCGGGTGGGCCTGTGCCGTAGGGGCACTCTTTTCCTTCCGGGAACGTGGAAGTGACCCCCTCCCCTGCGCATGCGCGGGGATGACGTCAGCAGCCGCTGAATCTCCGGCGCATGCGCAGACTTCCAAAGGCCGCGAAGTCCCTTCGGCCCCGGCTGGCGTGGCACCAAAGGCCTTTCACACCAGCCGGCGGGACAGGAACCACTTCTGCGCGGGCCTAGCCCCCCAAGGTTAGGGCTTGGCCCCTAAAGGTGCGGATTGCGGGCGGCCCGATGCCGGAGTGGTTCACGCCACTCCATCCCACTGGGACCCCCCCCCCCAGCCCCGTCCCACCGGGTAGGGGAAAATCCCAGCCATGTACTTGTTTAAACAAAATGGCTTTTAATTTTACTCGCTATGGACTCCCCGTGCCTTACTAAAACCTCCTGCCTTTTTAATCCAATAAGAAATAAATTCATCTATTTGCATCTATTTACAACGTATCAGTTTAAAATCTTTTGCCCTCTTCAAATCCTTTCTAATACATTGAGTTGTCTTGACATTCAGGAAGAGGAGTATGCAGGGACTTCAAATTGGCCAGTTTCGTAACTGATTTTATTTTGATGCACGCAATTTACAATTGATTGGGTTTTAAAGGCAATCCTTAACCTTAATCTTCCTGCAACGAGGTGTTTGAGAGCAGCACAAGATAACTCGCTCTCCACTTTTTAACTCCTTGCTTTAAGGGAGCACGGCTGAGGTCCAGAATCTGACCCTTTCGGCAAAGATATGCAGCAAAGCAGCAGCACAATGTCTCACATTCTGCTTCCAAAGGGGGGCCTCACGGTAGCATGGTGGTTAGCATCAATGCTTCACAGCTCCAGGGTCCCAGGTTCGATTCCCGGCTGGGTCACTGTCTGTGTGGAGTCTGCACGTCCTCCCTGTGTGTGCGTGGGTTTCCTCCGGGTGCTCCGGTTTCCTCCCACAGTCCAAAAATGTGCGGGTTAGGTGGATTGGCCATGCTAAATTGCCCGTAGTGTAAGGTTAATGGGGGGATTGTTGGGTTACGGGTATACGGGTTACGTGGGTTTAAGTGGGGTGATCATTGCTCGGCACAACATCGAGGGCCGAAGGGCCTGTTCTGTGCTGTACTGTTCTATGTTCAAACTTGCTCTCCTTCATAAACTTGCCATCCTACAGGAGGAATTCTTCAGCAAAATCTCACATTGCAATGCTGAGGCACAAAGAATACATCCCTTCAGGGAAGTGAGAATAAATACCTGTGTTACGTACATTATTATTCAGTCCCTATCTGAGCCAAACTCACTCCTGATCCGAATGCCTCTAGAGTCGCAATCTCAATATTCTTTTCTTTTAGATTTTGGCCCAGTCTAGCCCAGGATTGGTTGAGCACAGCATAGCTGATAGATGACTGAGAAACCACTCATTGAAGAGTGCCTGTTCTTTGTGATGCTGCTTTCAGGATGGATGTCGTAGTGTTCACAAAGACCACAAGAAGCTAAGTTAATTAACGAAGCTAACATTTATTCACACTACTTAAATTAAGCTCGACCACTTACTCCTAGAGTAAACAATAATGATAGTAATCTCAGCTCTGCTAACACTAGTCGCTACACCCGTGATATGGTCACCGTTACTGACACTAACTCTGGACTGTCAGATTTGTGAATTGAATTCAAATTCCACCAGTTGCCGCGGTGAGGTTTGAACCCCACAGAGCTGGGGCCTATGGATTACCAGTTCAGTAACGTTACCGTCTCAGCACCATCTCCTCTAAACATTAGAATAGATGATTTATTTCCAAGTGCAACAAATGAATTGTGTTATATTTTGAATAGTTGCTTTGATCGTTCCCAGATATCAGTCCACCTTTGTTGATCAGTCACGCACCAGAAGATCCTTCAATCCAGGAGGAGATTCTCCCATCCCTGAATGGATTTAGATGGGGATTTAGTCAAAATCAATAATCAGGGATTAACTGCAAATCTCACTTGAAGGCAATGAAGAGATCTGTCAGAGAAAAATATCCCTCTCATAGATTCAGAAAATTAAAATAAAAAGGACACTCAGGAACATATATTTGATTTGAGAGTTGCCTCATTGGTCCCAATAATTAAAACCATAAATTTGACGCAATGTTTCTGTAATAACCCCCCACGAGGCCCACTGAGACACCCTGATTGATCTCCCTGTGGCACTCGTGGAATGTTGCTTCACAGCGCCAGGGTCCCAGGTTCGATTCCCGGCTTGGGTCGCTGTCTGTGTGGAGTCTGCGCGTTCTCCCCGCGTCTGCGTGGGTTTTCTCCGGGTGCTCCGGTTTCCTCCCACAAGTCCTGAAAGACGTGCTTGTTAGGTGAATTAGACATTCTGAATTCTCTCTCCGTGTACCCAAACAGGCGCCGGAATGTGGCGACTAGGGGATTTTCACAGTAACTTCATTGAAGTGTTAATGTAAGCCTACTTGTGATAACAATAAAGATTGTTATTACACCGCTAGTGGGCGGATTCCCTTCCAGTTAGGGCTCATAAGAACCCAGTATAAAGGTGAATTTGGTGGAAGGCATAAGTTTTACACTGGCATGAATTTACAGCAGGACTGTGCACTTGTGCACACCATGGCGGATTTGGAAACCCCCTGGAGGCCGGCGGGAAACTAACTTGCATCCCACAACTCAGATACAGATGAAGGCCAGACACACACACACACACACACCCCCCCCCCCCCCACCCCCCCCCACCCGATTTTCTGCTTTTCCCGTTGGCGCGAAACACATTTGGAACAACATGGCATGCAGCTATGGGTACTCACCTAAACGACACCTGTGGCTGCTTCTGGAGATCAGGCTGAGGGCTGCCGGCAACTGTGGATCTTGGAACATCACGGGCTGGATTCACCCCGGAAGCAAGACTCGCGATCGGGCGGCGGAGCGCACAAAATGGAAAGAAATCCATTTTGTGGCTGCCGCCGATTCCAACGTCATGCAAAACAATTGTGTGCATGGATTTGAATATCATTATTCATAGGACACAGGCAGCACCCAGCAGTGTGAGCAGCCTCCTGGCTGCTCACACTGCTGGGTGCTGCCTGTGTCCTATGAATACTCAGAGAGCCTCTGGTCATCTGGGAGCTCACTCAGGCCAGCCCCTAGAAACCCTTATATCCCAAGGGGAAGGTGTGGCCAACGTCAATCAGGGGCCAACCAGGTATTGGCGCTCCTCAGACGTGCTGCCCCACTGCGGAGGAAGCAGAGGATCAGCAGAGCTTCCCCCCGAACCTGCATCATGAGCTTGGAACTCTCCCTCACCAGTGACCTCACCTCTCACGATCACCAGCTGTCTCTCGCAGGTGAGGCTGGCATCGCTGCCTGCCCCTGCCACCATCTACCAGGTGGTGTTCAGGAGGGTAGGCTTGAGTGTGCAGCCCACCGTAGGGATGAGGGTGTCCCTCAACTCCTCACTGGCAGGGAGCTGTGGGTCCACCTTCTTGGCTGCAGTGCGTGTGTGGTAAGGGAAACGCTTAAAAATTCCTCCAGCTGCCAGGCCCTTTGGCACTAATTCGGGCCCCAGAGGTTAGAACGCCCGCTGGGCCGTGAATTGCTCTCAATTCACGCCGGCAGAGTGCTGGTTCATTTGCATGCCCTGACTCGCTGACCAAATAGTGCCCCTGACGGGAACGCGAATTGCACACTATTCAATCAAGGTGAGAGGGGTAAATTCTCTGCCGGCGAGATTCTCCATTCCACTGGCAGCGCTCCCCCACCCGCCAGTTTCCCGGCAGAGTAGGGTGGCTACAATGGGAAGTCCCATAGGCCAATCGGAGGGAACGCAGAATCTTGTTGCCAGTGACGGCACGCTCTGGGGCACACGCAGCTGGGAAGGCAGAGAATTTACCCCACAGTCTCCCAAAAGGAGTAGTCGGGCCCACAGCAGGGGTCAGATGGACCTTCCAGATTCAGTATCCTGCAGGGAGTCCATCTCACAGCCTCAGAATGTTCCTGGGGATCAATCTTCATTTCCAAGAGGTCTACTTTCTTACCTCAATAGTGGGTCAGTGCTGTTGGGCACCTGTTCACTCTGGTACCTGGGTAGGCCGTCAGACCATGCGCCATCAGGCCTGCCTCCGGATTACAGCGGGAAATACCAGGTTGCACAATTAATGAGTTCAGAATCAGAAGATTTGCCTTGCCTTCCCACTGGCCTCCGCAGTGGATAACACTCCAGGTTCCAGCCCCCGCCCCGGGTCTTAGTCTCCATTTGGGAGAATTCCACCCAGAGTCTCTAAAGCAATGGTCATTTAAGAAGGAATCTACCAGGCCCAGTCAGTTGGGTGTTAAAGATCGGGAAATGTTAGCTGGCTCCCACTACTGTCAATGTTGAAATGCACACACTGTGCAGTCAAAGCAGGGGAAATATTTAATCTTACCTTGTCTTTCGGTTTTTTCAACTTTGCTAAATTCATACTATTTGTATTTCTCCTTATAGAAACTTCAGAACAAAGTTTACCCACATGTTAAATCTGTAGATAATAACAGTCAGATTCTTTGACGGTTTTCAGTAGGCACAGCAGGAGGCTGAAACACTCTTGTAAATTGTGGCACATCTAAAGTAGCTTCAACTATGTTTTTTTTCCATTCATTTACAGGATGTGAGCATCACTGGCTAGGCCAGCATTTGGTGACCGTCGTTAATTGCCCTTGAGAAGTTAGTGGTGAACCGCCTTATTGAACCGCTGCTGTCCCTGTCGTGTGGATACATGTTTGAAAGTGAAAAAGTGAAAATCGCTTATTGTCACGAGTAGGCTTCAAATGAAGTTACTGTGAAAAGCCCCTAGTCGCCACATTTCGGTGCCTGTTCGGGGAGGCTGTTACGGGAAGGAGGGATTTCCAGGATTTTGACCCAACAACAGTGAAAGAACTGGATTCTCTGATTTTGGGGCTATGTCCGGAAGAAGCCTCTGGTCATCCGACCAAAAAGTCGTTGGCGCCCCTGCACCGATGCTCCACCCAGTTTGGGGGGGGGGGGGGGCTAGCCACCATCTTTACCTGCAGATACTAATGGAGAATTGCTGGGTCCATGGCCGTGCACGCGGCAACCTGCCGTACAACATGGCACCGACCGTGCACGGACCCAACCTGCCAGATAGTGCCCCCCTGTAACCCCTCTCGCCACCCCCACCCAGCAGAACAGCTCCCCCCTGCCCCCGTGGCAGCACTAGACACAGTCTCATGCCGTGGGGAAGTCAGCCCATCGGGGGCGGAGCATCAGAGGAAGGCCTCAGGCGACGTCTTGAGGTCATCCCGATGGCGTGCAGCGTACTCCTCGTCTACACCGTTTTTGAATGGGTGGAGGATCCTAAAAACGGTATCACCCCTGATTTAGGCATAAAAACGGATTTTCCAATCGATCGCCAATCGCGATTTCAGGGTCAGAAATCGGAGAATCCCCCCCCCGTGATATATCCAAGTCAGGATCTGAGTGTCTAAGAGGGAAACTTCCAGGTGGTGATGTTCCCATGTGTCTGTTGTCCTTGACCTCCTAGATTGAAACAGTCATGGGTTTAGAAGGAGCCTTGGTGAGTTTCTGCAGTGCATCTTCTAAATGGTACACACTACCACCACTGTGCATTGGTCATGGAGGGAGTGAATATCTGTGGATGAGGTACTACTCAAGTGGGCTGCTTTGGCATGGATGGTGTGGAGCTTCTTGAGTGTTGTTGGAGCTGCACTCATCCAGCAAGTGGAGAGTATTCCATGGACAAGCTCTGGGGGTCAGGAGGTGAGTTACTTGCTGCAGGATTCCTAGCCTTTGACCTGCTCTTGTAGCCACAGTATTTATAAGCCAGTACAGTTCAATGTCTGGTTCATGGTAACCCCCAGGATGTCCATAGTGGGGGGATTAAGTGATGGTAATACCATTGAATGTCATGGAGGTGATGGTTAGATCTTCTCTTGTTGGAGATGGTCATGACAGGCACTTATGTGGAGAATTGTCACTTATCACTTGTCAGCCCAAGCCTGGATATTGTCCAGGTCTTGCTGCAGTTGAACATGGACTGCTTCATTATCTGAGGCATTGCAATTGGGACTGAACACCCTCACCTCTGAGTTTATGATGGAAGGAAGGTCATTGATGAAGCAGCTGAAGATAATTGGACCTAGGACTCTACCCTGAGGAACTCCTGCAGTGATGTCCTGGAGCTGAGATGATTGACCTCCAACCACCACAACCCTAGTCCTTTGTACCAGGTATGGCGCCAACCCATTGACTCCAGTTTAGCTAGGGCTCCTTGATGCCATACTCGGTCAAATGCTACCTTGATGTCAAGGGTAGTCACTCTCATCTCACCTCTGGGCATTCAGCTGTTTTGTCTCAGCCAAGGCTGTAATGAGGTCAGGAGCTGAGTGACCCTAGCGGTACCCAAACTGAGCGTCCGTGAATAGATTCCCGCTGAGTATGTGCCTCTTGATAGCATTGGTGATGTCCCCTTCCATCAGTGTTTTGATGATGGAGAGTAGACTGGGTGGTAATTGGTGGGTTAGATTTATCCTGTTTCTTGCACATAGGACACACCTGGGCAATTTTCCACATTGCCGGGTAGATGCCAATGTCGTAACTGTACTGGAACAGCTTGGCTCGGGGAGCAGCAGTAACATTTGTTTTGTTTTGGCCCAGAAATAGCTTCATTAAGGATTATCATCTGCAAAAAAAGAATTGAAATCAAGCAACAATGGAGCCTACCTCCAGTGCTCGATGTGCCACTGTAGCTTTATTACTTGAGACCAATATTCTCATGTTTGACATGTTTATATTGTTTCCTCCAGCACTTAATGCTGTTTTCGAGTAAATAAGATTAATAAAATCTGCTGTGCTTTACTGCCTGATTAGCAAAACACATCACTGCATAGATTCATGATCAACTGGATAAAATGAAAAGGCTGTCCAGATAGGCTGCTTTAACAATTTGCTGGTGCATTAAAACATCCGAGGAGTTTTTTAAAGAAGAAATTAATTCATGGAATGTGGGCTTTGCTGACATGGCCGGAATTGATTGCCCATCCACAATTTCCTTTGAGAAAGTGCTGATCGGGGCAGCATGGTGGCGCAGTGGGTTAGCCCTGCAGCCTCACGGCGCCGAGGTCCCAGGTTCGATCCCGGCTCTGGGTCACTGTCCGTGTGGAGTTTGCACATTCTCCCCGTGTTTGCGTGGATCTCGTCCCCACAACCCAAAGATGCGCAGGGTAGGTGGATTGGCCACGCTAAATTGCCCCTTAATTGGAAAAATTGAAAAGGAAGTCCTCCCCAGAGAATAATGAATTGAGATTTTAATAGAGGTGTCCAAAATCACAATGGGTCGGGCAGAGTGGGCAGGCACAAGTTTAAGGGTGACTGACAAAGTATCACAGGTTATATGAGGAGGGTTTTATTTACACAGCTTGCCCTCAGGATTTGGAATATACTGCCTGAAAGAGAAGTGGAGGCAGACTCGATCATGACTTTCAAAAGGGAATTGGATAATTATATCTAAAGAGAAAAGCCCAGCAGGGCGGCAGGGAAAAGATTAATGGGGTGTGACCAGAGTTGCTGGTGATACACAACCAGCTGAGTGTCCTGTGATTCTATGGGCATTTAGAGCTGAATGAATAGAGTATGAAAGTAGATAAGTGTTGTCACTGTACAAGGCATTGGTGAGACCACACCCGGAGTGCTGAGTACAGTTTTGGCCCCCTTATTTGAGGAGGGATGTAGTGGCATTGGAGGCAGTTCAGAGGAGGTTCACTAGGTTGATTCCAGAGATGTGGGGCGGGATTCTCCATTGGCTGATGCCGAAGTCGCGAAACGTGATTGGGCGGAGAACTGGTTCCGAAGTCCAAACTGTGGCGGGCACTGATTTGACGCCAATTCTCCGTCACCTCGACAGCGGCGTCAATGCGGTACGCAACGCACATACAGTATTTTGCATGTCATTAGCGGGCCTGACCTGATATTCTCCGGGGCCTCCGCGATTCTCCACCTCCGATGGGTCGAGTTCATGGCGGCAAGGTTCACTTCAGCTTTTAAAAATAATGAAACCAGCGTCGTGGCTGGTGAGGGAGAGGTGGTAGGACACAGAGAGGAGCGACTGTGGGCTGCCGGCCGGACACTGGCCAGGCTGGCTGGGGTTTTGGGAGCTGGGGGGGGGGGGGGGGGAGGGGGCGCTGCCAGGGCTGGGGGGAGGGTGATGAGGAAACAGGCCGAGTGGCTGGGGTGACCACCCCATGGGACTGGGCGGTGCCCATGAACAGACCGCCATTGAAAGGCAGCCATCTTGCTGCGCACACCACTGTCCACTCACCTTGTCCCCTGGTTTTGCAGAGTGACACTGGCTGTATGGGTTCCCCCCCACACCCCTATCGCCTCACCCCACCCTCCATCTTACCCTTTCACCCTGCAACTCGGCCACCACCAACCGGCGAGGCATCATGCGGCCTGGCCAAGAGCAAAGGGCACTGAAGCCCCAATGGGGTCACCAGGCAGAGGCTGTGAAACGTGCCCCTAGCAATGGCAGAGCCAGCTGATGGTACCCCCTGCATCAAGGGCGGGTGCCAGGGCCGAGGCCCCCATGGTGCTGGGTATAGACGGGGCCAGAGGCACGGTGATGGGGTGGTGGGACATGCGGGGGCGGAGCCTGCAGTGCCAACCGGGGCAATCATGTAGCCGGGTGGACCTGGTTAGGCACAGGCTAACATGTTGGCCTTTCACCCCCTGCAGACAACGGATATTGGAATTCAACCAGCAATGGTGGCCTTCCTCCTAGTCATCGCAATCCTGGGTGTTTCCCTGCGATTGTACGAGCTGGTGCTGCTGGAGGAAGAGGAGGCTGAAGCAGCGGAGCGGGCAGCAGTGGAGCGTGACCCAGAAGAACAGGTGGCAGCTGCGCAGGATAGAGAGATGGACGCCCAACAGCCCAAGGAGGAGGAGGTGCCAAGGAGGCACCACATGAGGCCTTGTGTGTACCTGCATTGCGTGTCATTCAAGGACGTGCCGGACTGGGAATGCCGTTGAAGACTACGGCTGAGCAGTGAGACAGTGCAACATATCTGCCAGATCTCGGCACACCTGGCACCGCGGCTATGGGGGAAGGACACCCGTTTCTGGTGGCCGTTGATCTTGTATGCTGCCGGCTCCTTCCAGGCGCCGAGTGGGGACTGTCCGGTATCTCACAGACCTCGGTGCACAGGTGAATCTGCGCCGCGACAGAGGCCCTATATACCCAGGCGGCTCAATACATCCATCTCAACTGGACCGAGCCCACATGGATGCCCGGGCAGCGGGGTTCGCTGCCATCACCGACATGCCCCGGGTCCAGAGGGTGATCGAGAAGTGCATGTCCCCCTACGAGTACCTGCGGATAACGGGGCCACTCTACACAAAGCGAAAGGGGTTCCACTCGTTAAACGTGCAGCTGATATGTGACCATCAGCTGCGCATCATACAGGTCTGCGCCGATACCCGGGCAGTCTGCATGATGTCTTCATCCTGGCACACTGGACAATTCCTGACTCGTTTGAGATGCCCCACCCGGGCTGGGGGATTGGCTCCTGGGTGACAGAGTTTATCCACTGTGGTCATAGACCGACGCCGAAAACTGCTACAATGACGCCCATGCAGTGACCAGGTTCATGATCGAGTGGTGCTTCGGCCTTCTGATGATGTGGTTCAGGTGCCTGGACCGCTCTGGAGAGACCCTCCAGTATGATGCTGAAAGGGTCATCCGCATGGTGGCGGCCTGCTGCATCCTTCACAACATCACGCAGCAGAGGTAGCAGGCTGGAGGAGGAGGAGGAATGCCAGGCCTGGTCTGACTAGGAGCGTGCGAGGAGGGGAGGATGGGCAGGACATGGGACCCATGCAGGCACGGGAGGCTACACTGCGTGTGCACCAGAACCAACGAGCACAGGGCGCTCTGATCGCCTCCAGGTTCACCAACTGGGTGGGGGGGTGGGGGGAACTGGCCTGGGCACGGACACTTCATCCCACACCCACATTCCCCTTCTCCCCCTGGCCACCCCATGCCTGCAACTCCCTCCGTGATACATACCTGCCGCACTACGGGATGGGGACCCTGGGTTGACAGTTGACAGCGGGTCTGGTCCATGGGTTGGAGGATGATGACAACCATGAGCTCTGGTGCGCCGCATTGTATGCCGAGCTCTGACTCCTGCCCATGGCAGCACTTTCCATTGTCATCTGGGTGATTCCTGCTTGCGAACGTGCCATTCTGTCAGAACCCTGGTTGACGGTGGTGGGGGTGGTTGATGGTGGGGGAGCCCGGGTCACCCACAAAGTCTGCCCATTTCACACATCCCTCCTCCGCATCCCCTCGCGGGCCAGCCCAGACCCCTCCCACCCACCTGACAGAGGCAGGTTGTAACAGGTGTTTAATGTGACAAGGTATATACAGATTTGTGCCCTAATCCCTATCACTAAACTGTGCCCAGCACCCATGCCTACTTTTAAAAAAATACATTTAGAGTACCCAATTGATTTTTTCCAATTAAGGGGCAATTTAGTGTGGCCAATCCACCTACCCTGCACATCTTTGGGTTGTGGGGGCGAAACCCACGCAAACACAGGGAGAATGTGCAAACTCCACACGGATAGTGACCCAGAGCCGGGATCGAACCTGGGACCTCGGCGCCATGAGGCAGCTGTGCTAACCACTGCGTTACCGTGCTGTCCTACCTGTGTCTATTTAACTAGGGCCTTACAGGCCCCAACACTACATTTAAGTGGGTCCCCAGATGGTACAGCAGGAGTGGAGGCTGCCTGCTAAGATTCACGCCCTGTGATCGGGGTCCACCTTGGCGGCCGTCTTGTGGGCCAACTGGGCCTGGATGGGCCCGGCTGCTGCTCGGGTGCCCACACGCTGCATCAGGGACAGGAGGGGGGAATCCGAGGTGCTACGGTGTTCCGGCACCTGCCCTGCGGGACCCATCACCTCCTCCCCCCTCGGGGTGCCCAATGGCCCCTGGGATACTCCATGGGATGGAGGTGCAAGTGGAGCTATTCCCTCAGGCTCCCTCGTCACCTGCCGCTGCCAGTCCTGGTCTCGACCAGGGTCTGCACACTCACGGTCATGAAGCACAGGGAGTGGACCGTCGCTGTTTGGGACTGCACCATATCATGCTGGGACTGTGCCACCACCTTCTGGGTTTTTGTCACATCAACCAGTGCCTGCAAATTCTCCCTCTGGGACAGGGCCATTTCCCTCTGTGTCTGTGCCACTCTGGTGTAGAGTGAGGGTGGTATGGGGGTGGTGTGGAGGTGAGGGTGGTGTGAGGGTGGTGTGGGACTGAGGATGGAATGGGGTGGTGTAGAATAAGGCTAGCATGGGGGTGAGGGTGTTGTGGGGGTGGTGTGGGGGTGAGGGTGGTGTGGGGGTGGTGTGGAGGTGAGGGTGGTGTTAGGGTGGTGTTGGACTGAGGATGGAATGGGGTGGTGTAGAATAAGGGTAGCGTGGGGGTGAGGGTGTTGTGGAGGTGAGGGTGAGGGTGGTTTGGGGTTGAGGGCGGAGTGGGGGTGGTGTAGGGTGAAGATAGTGCGGGGGTAAGGGTGGTGTGAGAGTAGAGTGAGGGTGAGGGTGCTGTGAGGGTGACGGTGGTGTAGGACTGAGGGTGAGGGTGGTTTGGGGTTGAGGGCGGAGTGGGGGTGGTGTAGGGTGAAGATGGTGTGGGGGTGAGGGTGTGTGGGGGTGAGGGTGCTGTGAGGGTGACGGTGGTGTAGGACTGAGGGTGAGGGTGGTTTGGGGTTGAGGGCGGAGTGGGGGTGGTGTAGGGTGAAGATGGTGTGGGGGTAAGGGTGGTGTGAGGGTGGTGTTGAGGGGGTTGACATGAATGTCACGGGGAAGCCAACTAAGTGGGCTCTCACTTCCTCTCCCACAGCTGAACCGCCTCCGGGCCACTGACCACATCCAGGACCCTCTACTCTGCCATGGTTAGTGGGCCACAGGTCCCCCTCCTGTCTTCTCCCTCTCCCGGTGGTTGTGGGCAGCTTCTCCTAGGGGAGGATGAGGGGGAACAGAAAACGACAGTTCTCGACCATCCGACGCATGCAGCCCAGGAGGTAGTTAGCTGGTTATCTCAGTGGCCAGGGCACTCGGCCATGGTGGCTGGTATGGGTGCCAGCATGTGGTGCAGAATGTGGGAGGAGATGTCTGGTACGGGTGTGTGGGATGAGGGTTAGTGCCAAGGACACGGAGCCGCCTACTCCCCTTAGCCGCCCAGAGATGGTCCAGCAGTTTTTCCACACTGCTGGTCAGTCCAGACGTTGTGGCCCACGGTGCTCACGGCCTCTACCACCCGTGGCCAGGCATGGTGAATGGCGGCTGCTGGCAGCCTTCTTCCCGTGCCGGGGTACAGGATCATCTGCCTCTCCTCCACGGAGTCCAGAAGGGTCTCAAGCTCTGCGTCGGCAAAACGTGGGGCCGTGTATCTTGCTGCCATCTTGTTGGCTGCGATGAGTGTGTGTGTGGGGAGTGCAGTGTGTACATGCGGCTGCAGTTTGTCAGCCTCCTGAGTGTCAATCGTGAAGCCGGAGAATCCTGCACCATTCCTCTTTGGAATCTATTGTGTTCCACGTGGTGCCGGTGCCAGCTGCTTAATAGTAGTTGAATCGGTCCAGGTGTGGTGCCAGTTTTTGCTGTCAGGGAAGTCCACGAATACTGCATCGGCATCGACACTTAGTCTCAGAAACGGGGAACCCTGCCCGAGGTGTTTGTCTTTGAAGAGAGACTGAGCAGTTCAGGCCGAAACTCTCCCGAGTTTAGAACAAGAGGAGATCTAATTGAGGTGTATAAGATGATAAATGGTGTTGACAAAGTAGACACAGAGCAGATGCTTCCTCTTGTGGGGCAATCTCGAACGAGAGGCCATAGTTTTAGGATAAGGATATAGCAGATTTATAACAGAGATGAGAAGATATTACTTCTCTGAAGGAATGGTGAATGTGTGGAATTCACTGCCCCAGAGTGCGGTGGATGCTGGAACGCGAAGTAAATTGAAAGAGGAGAGTGATGTACCATCAATTGGACGCGAGACACGATGAAGGTCCAAACTTAGGCTTTAATCAGCTAGATGTTAGCCCGGTGGTTGAAACGAAGGTGGCGCGTGCCATGAAGTCCAAGGGGTTGCCGCACGTCCGGGGGCGTATGCATGGGCGTTCAGGTCGGCGTCCTCCAGGGAGGTTGCGAGGGTCCGTGCCTCAGCTAGGCCGAGGGCATTCTTTTCCAGTAATCGCTGGCGGATAGAGGAGGATTGCATGCCAGCAACGTAAGCGTCTCTGACTAAAAGTTCCATGTGCTCTGTCGCAGAAACTTGGGGACAGGCCCAATTTCTCCCCAGAGCTGCGAGGGCCGGGTAAAACTTGTCGAGGGACTCACCAGGGAACTGTTGTCTAGTAGCCAGGAGATGCCGTGCATATACTTCGTTGACCAGCCGGAGAAAGTGTCCTCTCAGGAGATCCATAGCCGCGTCATAATCCTGTTCGTCCTCAATCATTGAGTATACCGTCCTGCTCTCGTTCCTGTGTTCTTGAGGGATCAAGGCATTCTTACAATGCTGTTAGGTGGAGATCTGCAGGATTTTGACCCAGAGACAATGGAGGAACGTTGATGTCCATCCAAGTGGGATAGTCTGTGACTTGGAGGAGAGCAAGGGAAATGGTGACATTTCCATACATCTGCTCCTCCTATGTTGGTGCCTCCTTTTTTAAAATCTACGACGTCAGATGGAGAACTTTGGTAAATCGAGTACAGCTTGGGAAAGAATTAGCTACTCTCAAAGCTGCAAATAGAGTCTGCTGTGCAGTGTAGCAGAATGCAGTGAAAGGTTCAAAGATCGAGATAAACACATGGACAGAATCCAAAACAATACTCTCAATTTATTCCATGTGGTAGAAAAAGTCAGTTGTGTTTCCAGTTTGTTTGCTCTTTGAAAACCTGCCATCTTGGATCCAATTTAAGTTTATTAAATTGAAGGAAATCTATTTCCAATCTTGCATAATTAATTTTGCTGGTGCAGAACAAGATAGTCTTGCTGGTGATTTCAGTTATCATGTGGCAGGCATTAAGCAAAACTGGTCCAACACTGTCTTGGCCTGCCAAAATCTTCACGACCTGATTGGCAGAGGGCAATAGCATAACTGCGTGATTAAAATTTCAACAAGCACATGGCAAAACAAGCGTAAATGCAGGGTGCAAATTATTATGACAACCTTAGTTCAGCAACCTGCCACGGTGGCTGAGGATACCCGTTCAACCGCACTGGGCCAAGCAAGGAATAATATGTGCCGCTAATGTCAGAGGTTCTCCATTGGCCGACACTGGAATCGCAAAACGTGATTGGCGGAGAATCAATTTAATGCCAAAATCATTCACGCCAAATCGCAATTCTCCAGTGCCTCGACAGCGGCGCCCATGCATCCCACTCCACACCTAGAGTAAACGCCATTTGTATATCATTAGTGTGCCTGGCCCGATATTCTCCAGGGCCTCCACCGGGGGTGGGGGGGGGGGGGGGGGGGAGTTCCCAACGTGAGTGCTTTCAAAAATCATGAAAGAGCCGCCATGGTTGCTGAGGGGGAGAAGGAGGAGATAGGGGGTACAGAAAGTGTCCAACATCGCCATAGTGTGCTGATAGTTGTACTGCTGGCCGGGGTGCGGCTTCTGCCAGGGTTAGGGGGAGTAACGGGGTGTGGCCAAGAGGTGGGCTGCGGGGTCGGGCATGGAACACTATTGCTGCAGCTGGCAAGGCAGCCATGCAGCTGCACACGCAACTTTGGTAACTTTTCTGTACCACCATTGTTTGCCTTTGGTCACCTCAGTAAACGCTTCCTTTTCTCACTGATATGCTTATATGCATCTCAGTATCTCTTCAGACATTGCCCTGTTTTATTTTCTTTTATCCCAATTACATTTTTTAATCTGCATTTTCCCCATTTCTTAATAGGAGCTTACAAAGAGTGGATCATTTGGTCCATCAATATCCTTCAGGGAAGGAAATTTGATATTGTTACTAATTCTTCTAGCCTAATGCGTGACTCCAGACCCAGAGCAATGCGGTTTACTCTGAAAAGGCCTTGCTCAGTTGGGGATGGGGAGTAAATGTTGGCCCACACAGCAACCACAACCTGTGGCTGAATTATAAAAGACCAGCTTGATATTCGGCTAATCAGTAGAGCAGAGTTGATGAGCAATGAGGAGGAAATGAGTAACGAGTGCTTTATGTAAAGTTTGACTTGATGGAATAGTAAAATGTTCACTGCCACATACTGAATTGAGCATTAAATTAAAAGAATAAGTGGACTGTTCCTCACATTTGTTTTGCAGAAGCAAGACTTAATTTGATCAATTTTCCTCATGTGTTTACAACATTATGCAGGAGATGCAACAAAAGACAAATTATACAGAGAAGCCGAGAATTCATTCCCGGCAGCACTTGTATGTTTCAGCACCTTTTGGGCTACTTTCCCAATGTGAGTTACATTAGCAGTAACAAGATTAACAATAGCCCAATATTGTTTAGTGCATCAACACCTAATGTATTAATTTGAAATTAATTTGTCTACTATCGCAACAATGGCATTACCCAGAGGGAAGCATCTCCATTAAAACAACATTGTTTCATACAAAGGTGTTGAAATATTTGTTGATGAGTATTGTACAGCAGATTTTCTAAGCTTGGCAATTATTGGAAATAATCAAATCATTATTCAATATGCCACAATTGACAGCACAAACTATTTACATAAAACAGCTCTACTTCTCCTGATTATGTTATTTGAATGCTCAGGTCTGATTCTTGTTGAGAATAGAGGCGATAACAACCCATAGATGGGTAGGCAGATCCTGTTACACACCCAATTTTAATTCCATGTCAGCTCTGGCTCAGTGGATAGCAGCATCGGCCTCTTCACCCTGAACATTGCGGGTCCAAGTTCCGTTCCAGGACCTGAACACAGCAATCTAGCTAGCACTGCAGTGCTGAGACAATGCTGCACTGTCAGGGATTCTCCGTAGCCCGACGCCGATATCGGGATTGGCGGTCAGGGGGAGAATGGCTTCTGATGCCGGATTCAGGGCAGGTGCCGGTTTGACATCGGTTCCAGATGCTCCGCACCCTCCAAATCATCGGGACGCACGCCGCGCGCAGTCGCAAGGCCATTGGCCGTCATCAGCGCCCCCGATGGGCCAGGTTCCCGATGCCGCGGGTCACGTGTGGTCCCTGCGGTCAGGAACCGGGCGTGCCAGCTGCAGGCAGAGCCCAGCGCCGCCACATTCGTCTGGGATCCGTGCCGCTGGCCGGAGGGCTGCTGTTCAGGCTGGGGGGAGTGGCCAGGGGGTGGGCTTTTGGGTCTGGGTGGGCGGGTATGGGTTCCAACATGGCCGGCGCCATGTTTTCTGTGCTGCTCGTCAGTCCTGCGCATGTGTGGCCCGGGATCCGGCGATTCTCCGGCCGTTTTTCACGCAATCCGCGGGTGATCCACGCTGTGCCGGTGCTAGCCCCTCACCAGTAAAATTTCAATAAGCACATGGCAAAACAAGTGTAAATGCAGGGTGCAAATTATTATGACAACCTTAGCTTAGCAACCTGCTTCTTCAGAGCAAAGCGCAGGAAATAGTTAAAGACAGGAAATAAGGATGATTCCGGAATAATTTGCTCATAATCGGCACCTATTTTTAAGGTATTTGCTGTTGCTAATGTTCTGTCCCCTTTCTGTCTGTGATCGGGTCATAATAATTATAGTTCATTTTATTCAACAGAAATGACTGTCTATCAAATCTTCAGCATGTGGTGACTGCATCATTACATTCCCAACACTATCAGTTCTCATGGCCACTGAACGAGGAACTTTGTCCAGATGCATATAGTAATAATTATGTAATGAATGTGTGTGGCTGGAGTTTTAATCTGATCGTTCTCTGGGTACTCAGCTTTCACTGCTTGCCTGTTTGAACTGTGTGACCTTAGTGAAGCCATTTTGAGCCTAAATCACTTTAAAAAGCCATTTTGATTTTGTCGCATTTCTTCCTTATAGACTTGTTATAAATTAAAACTAGATTTCTATCATGCACATTCCAATCATGGATTAAACATAATGAAATAAAAGAATCGGGAACAAAGGAACTAAACATCACACTCTATCCTCATAACTCAGTGACCATATGGACAATTAGGGACAATTTATCATGGCCTATCCACCTAACCTGCACATCTCTGGGCTGTGGGAAGAAATGGCAGCCCCCAGAGGAGATCCACGCAGACATCGGGAGAATGTAGAAACTCCCCACAGTCACCCAAGGTCAGAATCGAACCCAGGTCCCTGGCGCTGTGAGGCAGTAGTGCTAACCACTGTGCCGCTGTGCTGACCTCTCATCATCTTCTGAGGTAATGTTGTAGATTTTGTTGTAGAGTTGGAAGTCGTGTTCATAGCTGCCTTGCCGTCAGTAATTCTGAGAGCGAAAACTTGTGTTATAGTGGTCAGGTTCTGTCGTTAAGCAGAGATAAATTCATATATTTGTTCTTTTTCATGCATTCTGTGATTATTTGAACTCCCCTTCCTGCTCTTCCATTTAACTCGGGATATCTAGGCAAGCTAGTCACATGCATGAAACTGTACCCCTGTACAAAGTTGTGCAATAGTTTGCTCGTACACTTAGGACCGTAGTCTGACACCACATCCTTGAAGGTGTCATGTGTTGAAAATATTCTTTCCATTGTCTCCGCAATGATGTTGTGCAATCACTTCACTTCAAAGACTCTGCAGTAGTAATCAACGATGATGATGAAAACTTTGCCTTTGAACTTGAATTAATCCATTCCTTGGCACTCCCATGGCGTCGAAGGAAGGGTAGATGGAGCAAGTGGTTCAGTCTGATGCAGGCTTAGCACTGAACACATAAGTCAATCTGTGATTAACTCTTCAATAGAATGATCGATGCTTGGCCGCCAAACAGACTGCTTAACTTTGCTCTGCATTTTGCTATTTCAAATGACCTTAGTGGATTTTATGGAGACTCTCTGGTTTTTGGGACGATGAGGCTGTCATTAAAACCGAGGTAATCATTGATGATTGTAAGATGTTTTCTTTGCTCAAAGTGTTGGTGAATATTTAGATCTATTGTCATATGTACCGAGGTGGAGTGAAAAGTATTGTTCTGCGCACAGTCCAGGCAGATCGTTCGATACATGAGAAACATAGGGCATACGATAAATACACAAAGTAGATATAGACACAGGCATTGGATGAAGCATACGGAGTGTGATACTACTCAGTAGAGAAGATCTGTGGAGAGATCAGTTCAGTCCATCAGGGGCTCATTCAGGAGTCTGGTGGGGAAGAAGCTGTTTTAGAATTTGTTAGTGCGTGTTCTCAGACATTTTGTGTCTCCTGCCCGATGGAAGCGAGAATGCCCTGGGTGGGAGGGGTCTTTGATTTTGCTACGCACTTTCCCAAGGCAGTGGGAAGTGAGACAAATTCAATTTATGGTAGGTGAGTTCTCATGTTGGACTGGGCTGTGTTCGGAACTTTCTGTAGTCTCTTGTGATCTTGGCTCAGCAGTTTCCATTCTAAGCTGTGATGCAGCCAGTATCGGGTCATTAGGATCATACGCTGGCCAGAACTCATCCTGCTGTTGGATGATCTTAATCTCTTGTAGTCCTTAATACAATTTAACCCAATTTTACTCATTCCATTGGATTTCTTGGCACTATATCTGCTGTCGTCTGGTGATTTCCCCAAACATACTCAGTAACTGAATCATGTCTCATGAGGCTCAGTCCAACATGTTGACTTCTTGTTGGCTTTTTTGCAATTTCCTTGAGGTTAAGTGTTAAGTAATGGATTAAGAGACATTGCAATTAGTTGTCTCTTTTATGTTAAGTGCCCAATAATTGACACTGATATGTAAAGGGGCTTCAGGTGGCCTCTGGGTCTGGTGATGTGTAGAGTTTTGTGCAGAGTCGGTTGGAAGAAATAAAAGTGTGTTGGCGAAAAAGGAACAGAACCTTTGTCTCTTCATACCACGGTATCTAATATGTCTAACAATTGGTAGCAGAGGATGGTTTCTGTGTAAATGTGAAGGGTTGAAAGATACAATTTTTCCAGATCAAACCAAGGAGTGAGTGAAAAAAGGGATATATGGCTGTACCCAGGATAAAGATGGCTGGATATGACTATCCTCCGTTATTTTCTGAAAGGGAATCGTACGACCTATGGAGAAGTGCAGTAGGTATGTGAACTAATGTCACTGCTTTGGGAAAGAAAAAACAAGGTATGGCATTGGCTCTTTCTTTACCATATAAGAATATAAGAACATAAGAACTAGGAGCAGGAGTAGGCCATCTGCCCCCTCGAGCCTGCTCCACCATTCAATGAGATCATGGCTGATCTTTTGTGGACTCAGTTCCACTTTCCCGCCCAAACACCATAACCCTTAATCCATTTATTCTTCAAAAAACTATCTATCTTTACCTTAAAAACATTTAATGAAGGAGCCTCAACTGCTTCTCTGGGCAAGGAATTCCATAGATTCACAACCCTTTGGGTGAAGAAGTTCCTCCTAAACTCAGTCCTAAATCTACTTCCCCTTATTTTGAGGCTATGCCCCCTAGTTCTGCTTTCACCCGCCAGCGGAAACAACCTGCCCGCATCTATCCTATCTATTCTCTTCATAATTTTATGTTTCTATAAGATCCCCCCTCATCCTTCTAAATTCCAACGACTACAGTCTCAGTCTACCCAACCTCTCCTCATAATCCAACAACTTCAGATCTGGGATTAACCTAGTGAATCTCCTCTGCACACCCTCCTGTGCCAGTACAGTAAGGAGACTAAAACTGAACACAATACTCCACGTGTGGCCTCACTAACACCTTATACAATTGCAGCATAACCTCCCTAGTCTTAAACTCCATCCCTCGAGCAATGAACAACAAAATTCCATTCACCTTCTTAATCACCTGTTGCACCTGTAAACCAACTTTCTGTGACTCATGCACTAGCACACTCATGCACAGCAGCATGCTTTAATATTTTATCATTTAAATAATAATCCCGTTTGCTGTTATTCCTACCAAAATGGATAACCTCACATTTGTCAACATTGTATTCCATCTGTCAGACAGTAGCCCATTCACTTAACCTATCCAAATCCCTCTGTAGACTTCCAGTATCCTCTGCACTTTTCGCTTTACCACTCATCTTAGTGTCATCTGCAAACTTGGACACATTGCCCTTGGTCCCCATCTATCATCTATGTAAATTGTGAACAATTGTGGGCCCAAGACGGATCCATGAGGGACACCACTAGCTACTGATTGCCAACCAGAGAAACACCCATTTATCCCCACTCTTTGCTATTAATTAACCAATCCTCTATCCATGCTACTACTTTACCCTTAATGCCATGCATCTTTATCTTATGCAGCAACCTTTGGTGTGGCACCTTGTCAAAGGCTTTCTGGCAATTCAGATATACCACATCCATTGGCTCCCCGTTATCTACTGCACTGGTAATGTCCTCAAAAAATTCCACTAAATTAGTTAGGCATGACCTGCCCTATATGAACCCATGCTGCATCTGCCCAATGGGACAATTTCTTTCCAGATGCCTCACTATTTCTTCCTTGATGATAGATTCCAGCATCTTCCCTACTACCAAAGTTAAACTAACTGGCCTATAATTACCCGCTCTCTGCCTACCTCCTTTTTTAAACAGTGGTGTCACGTTTGCTAATTTCCAATCCACCGGGACCACCCCAGAGTCTAGTGAATTGTGGTAAATTATCACTAGTGCATTTGCAATTTCCTTAGCCATCTCTTTTAGCACTCTGGGATGCATTCCATGAGGGCCAGGAGACTTGTCTACCTTTAGCCCCATTAGCTTGCCCATCACTACCTCCTTAGTGATAACAATCCTCTCAAGGTCCTCACCTGCCATAGCCTCATTTATATCAGTCACTGGCATGTTATTTGTGTCTTCCACTGTGAAGACCGACCCAAAAAACCTGTTCAGTTCCTCAGCCACTTCCTCTACTCCCATTATTAAAACTCCCTTCTCATCCTCTAAAGGACCAATATTTACCTTAGCCACTCTTTTTTGTTTATATATTTGGAGAAACATTTACTGTCTGTTTTTATATTCTGAGCAAGTTTACTCTCATAATCTCTCTTACTCTTCTTTATAGATATTTTAGTAGCTTTCTGTTGCCCACTAAAGATTTCCCAGTTCACTAGTCTCCCACCAATCTTTGCCACTTTGTATGCTTTTTCCTTCAATTTGATACTCTCCCTTATTTCCTTAGATATCCATGGTCGATTTTTCCGCTTTCTACCGTCCTTCCTTTTTGTTGGTATAAACCTTTGCTGAGCACTGTGAAAAATCGCTTGGAAGGTTCTCAACTGTTCCACCACAAAGTTTTTGCTCCCAGTCTACCATAGCTAGTTCTTCTCTCATCCCATTGTAATCTCCTTTGTTTAAGCACAAAACACTAGTATTTGATTTTACCTTCTCACCCTCCATCTGTATTTTAAATTCCACTATATTGTGACCACTCCTGTGAGATCATGAATCAATCCTGTCTCATTACACAGGACAATATCTAGGACCGCTTGTTCCCTCATAGGTTCCATTACATACTGTTCTAGGAAACTATTGCGGATACATTCTATAAACTCCTCCTCAAGGCTGCCTTGACTGACCTGGTTAAACCAATCGACATGTAGATTAAAATCCCCCATGATAACTGCTGTACCATTTCTACATGCATCAGTTATTTCTTTGTTTATTGCCTGCCCCAACATAACATTACTATTTGGTGGCCTATAGACTACTCCTATCAGTGACTTTTTCGCCTTACTATTTCTGATTTCTACCCAGATGGATTCAACCTTATCCTCCATAGCACCGATGTCATCCCTTACTATTGCCCGGATGTCATCCTTAAATAATAGAGCAACACCACCTCCCTTACCATCCACTCTGTCCTTCCGAATAGTTTGATACCCTCGTATATTTAACTCCCAGTCGTGACCATCCTTTAACCATGTTTCAGTAATGGCCACTAAATCATAGTCATTCACGATGATTTGCGCCATCGACTCATTTACTTTATTCCGAATACTACAAGCATTCAGGTAAAGTACATTTATGTTGGGTTTTTTGCCTCTGTTTTGAATCTTAGCATCTCCAGTTTTATTCCTTTTAGTATTACTGGGCCTATTCACTGAGCTCCCCTCAGTCACTGTACCTTGTACTGTCGCCCTTTTTGATTTTTGACTATGGCTTCTCTGCCTTACACTTTCCCCCTTACTTCCTTTTGCTTCTGTCCCTGTTTTACTACCTTCCAACTTCCTGCATCGGTTCCCACGCCCCCTGCCACATTAGTTTAAACACTCCCCAACAGCTCGAGAAAACACGCCCCCTAAGACATCGGATCCAGTCCTGCCCAGGTGCAGACCGTCGTGTTTGTACTGGTCCCACCTCCCCCAGAACCGGTTCCAATGCCCCAGGAATTTGAATCCCTCCCGCTTGCACCATCTCTCGAGCCACGCATTCATCCTATCTATCCTCACATTTCTACTCTGACCAGCTCGTGGCACTGGTAGCAATCCTGAGATTACTACCTTTGAGGTCCTACTTTTTATTTTAACTCCTAACTCCCTGAATTCAGCTTGTAGGACCTCATCCCGTTTTTTACCTATATCATCGGTGCCTATGTGCACCACGACAGCTGGCTGTTCACCCCCCCCCCCCCAGAATGTCCTGCAGCCGCTCCGAGACATCCTTGACCCTTGCACCAGGGAGGCAACATACCATCCTGGAGTCTCGATTGCGTCCGCAGAAGCGCCTGTCTATTCCCCTTATGATTGAGTCCCCTATTACTATAGCCTGCCATTTTTCTTCTTCTTGCCCTGCTGCGCAGCAGAGCCAGCCGTGGTGCCATGATCCTTGCTGCTGCTGCCTTCCCCTGGTGAGCCATCTCCCTCAACAGTATCCAAAGCGGTATATCTGTTTTGTAGGGAGATGACCACAGGGGACACCTACACTGCCTTCCTACTCTTGCTCTGTCTTTTGGTCACCCATTTTCTATCTCCCTCAGTAACTTTCACCTGCGGTGTGACCAACTCGCTAAATGTGTTATCCACGACCTCCTCAGCAACATGGATGTTCCAAAGTGAGTCCATATGCAGCTCCAGAGCCGTCAAACGGTCTTACAGGAGCTGCAACTGAACACACTTCTTGCATGTGAAGCAGCCAGGGACAGTGGATGTTATGGCAGTAAAATCGGAAACAAAGTGCTTTCTGAGCTGGTATTGGAAGAGTTAGACTCAGAAGAAGGTCGGGCGACTTTATTGCATTATATGGATAAGATTTATAAGAAAGATGACTTGTTAAGTGCGTATGAAGCATGGTCGGATTTTGATAAGTTCCGGAAAATGGAGGATTTATACATGGAAGACTATATAAAGGAATTTGGCAGACTATATAAAAGGCTGCAGAAACACAGGCTGGATTTTGACAGGAGTTCAGTTTACAGATAAGGATACCTTATTCGAACAGATGACAAAAGCTTTACAAAAGTTTCTGGGGAAACATTCGATTCCGATGGCTCTGATGACCCAAATAGGTCAGCCTGCAATAAGGCAGAATATGGAAGATACACTACTGACAGGATGGCAAAATCGTATGGCTACGAACAGGCCTCAAGACTATAAAAGGGGACCGAGACAAGGAAATTATGAAGACAGAAATCCAGTTAGAACCTACAATAGGAAGATAAACCCCAGAAATGCACAGGGATGATAAATCAATGTTGTCGATGTGACTCTCAATACCATTATGCTTTCAACTGTCCAACTCGTTATGATAGAGTGTTTGAAGCAACACATGACACGGAAGAGTCAGAAGAGGAAAAAGATAGTGACCAGAAAGAAGGCATTGTCCTATTAACAAGCAGTTTTACACCAGTAATGAAGGTGTTGGTTGCAGAATCCTTCAACTGTGCTGTATTGGACAGTGGCTGCACATCTACTGTGTGTGGGATTGACTGGTTAAAGTGTTATCTGGATTTCTTGAATGCTGAAAATCGGAACAAGGTTAAGGAATTTGAAAGTTCCACAAGTTTCAGTTTGGGGATGATAATACTCTGAAGTCGGTGAAAAGAGTGGTGATCCCTTGCAATATTGCTGGAGTGAATCATTTCATTAGCACGGATGTTGTATCAAGTGAGATACCTTTGCTTCTGAGCAGACCGTCGATGAAGAAAGCACACATGAAACTGGATATGGAACAGGATATGCAACAGTTTTTGGAAAGACGGTGG
The DNA here is from genome assembly GCF_902713615.1 of Scyliorhinus canicula. Lineage (NCBI taxonomy): Eukaryota > Metazoa > Chordata > Chondrichthyes > Carcharhiniformes > Scyliorhinidae > Scyliorhinus > Scyliorhinus canicula. The sequence continues at coordinate 14,196,788 of NC_052161.1, forward strand.
ACTTACAATTTACACAGTCGGGACACTATTGTATTCCATGACTGACAAATAATATTTCAAGTAGAGTGGTTAAGGATGTGTTAATGGCAGTTGAAAATGGGACTTTAGCTGATAAAAAGCTTGTTGTAGTAAAACTGCATAGGCAATTTGCACATCTGTCTCCTCGGAGGCTGAAGAATGTATTAAAGGATGCAGGGGTGAGGGATGATGACTATACTAAACTGATAGAACAGGTTAGTGATCGCTGTGAAGTTTGTAGGAAGCACAGAGGGACACCAGCACGACCGATAGTAACCCTATCTTTGGCAGGGATTTTAACAACATTGTGGCCATGGACCTTAAGATCTGGGATAAAGCAAATAATATATTTATTTAGCATTTTGTAGATTTAACAACCAGATTTAGTCAATCAACGATTGTACGAAGTAAAGAAAAGAGAGTAATTCTGGATCAAATCCTGGAAAAATGGATCGGGACAGGAATGGGTCCACTGGCAAAATTCCTTACGGACAATGGGGAGAATTTGCTAATGATGCGTTTAGGGATGTGTGTGAAAACATGAATATCAGAGTTATGAACACGGCTGCAGAAAGCCCTTTTAGTAATGGTTTCTGCAAAAGAAATCATGCTGTCATTGATGACATGCTTCGGAAAATTTTGGCAGATCGACCAAACTGCAGGCGAAATTCAGCTTTAACATGGGCGGTACATGCAAATAATTCATTGCAGATGGTTGGGGGCTATAGTCCTTATCAATTAGTGTTTGGTAGAAATCCTAATATTCCGTCCATTTTGGATGACCAGCCTCCAGCTTGGGAGGGGATTACAATTAGCTTTGGTTTTGCTGAACATTTAAATGCATTTCATAGCAGTGGAAAAGCTTTTTTGGAAGCAGAAGTCTCTGAAAGAATTCACAGAGCTTTAAGACATAATGTACGGCCATCAGATGCCGTTTTTCAGCAAGGAGACATAGTATACTATAGGATAGACAATTCTAATGAATGGAAAGGCCCAGGGAAGATCATAGGCATAGATGGCAAAACAATTATTTTGCAACTTGGTAATCAAACTGTTAGGGTACATTCACCAAGGATAATGGGTACCGATTACAAATTTTCAAATTTAGACAGAGCAGACAGACATGACGAGGAACCAGAGTCATCTGGTATGCACGTCTTACAGAACTATGAGGATCAGTTAACTGATATCGACAGGGTTTCTGTCGAGGAACACAACACTTCTTATAAATTAGAACAGGCCATTTTTCCAAAAGGGCAACTGCCAAAAGTTGGTACAAAAGTGACATACTTGCCTGAAGGGTCTAGTCAATGGAAGGATGCAACTGTTATTAGTAGAGCAGGGAAGGCCACTGGAAAGTATGAACATTGGTTGAATGTACAGCATTCAGGGGAGAGAGTTAAGACAATGGATTGGGAAAACGAAGTTCAAAAATGGAGGGCACAGAAACACAGTGCCAGTTCAGATAGTACATCGGATAGTGAACATGTTCACAGGAAAAGGTCGAGAACTATTGAAAGGACATCCCACAACAGAAGGGAAAGATCAAGCAGTAGCAGTACAGAACGAGATGCCAGGCGGGAGAGGGGACGTAGTTTATCAAGATCTCCGAACATGAGTAAGACTACGAATACTAATAGGAGTAGAAGCCCACATGAACATGAAATTTTGGTGGCTTCAAATAAATTAGATGAAAAAGTTATTAAAGATGCTAAACAGCAAGAATTGCACAGTTGGAGTGAATTTGGGGTATACACGGAAGTACCGGATAGGGGACAAAAAGCTCTATCCCACAGATGGATTTGCACGGAAAAGGTTCTTCCGGATGGAATTTATAAGGCAAAGGCCAGGCTTGTGGCAAGGGGATTTGAAGAAAACTTAGAAGATCAGGATTTAAGGGTAGATTCACCGACAGCAGGAAAGGTTATATTAAAGATTTTCTTGGCTCTATTAGCCACAAAGGCATGGGAATGCAAATCTATAAATATAAAAGCTGCCTTTTTGCAGGGGCATCAGCTCCAGAGAGACATTTTTCTCCATCCTCCGAAAGAAGCAGCTAACACAGAAGGGGTACTCTGGAAGTTGAACAAATGTGTATATGGATTAAATGATGCATCTAGAGTGTGGTACTTTTCGGTAAGGTCAGTTTTGTTATAGTTAGGCTGTTGCCAGTTGAAAACAGATCCTGCAATGTTTTATTGGCTCTATAAAGGAAATCTTTCTGGCATCTTTATGATGCATGTCGATAATTATTTGTGGGGTGGGATAAGTGATTTTGAAGCTATTGTAATCTCTGGTTTGAAAAAAGAATTCAGGTTTGGAAGTCAGGCTTCCGGTGCATTTAAATATATTGGACTGGAAAATGGACAGATTAAGTTAGGGGCAACTTTACGTCAGCAATCTTATTTGGAAAGTATCAGCCGAATAGCAATTAGTCGTGGCCGGGTTTCACAAACAGACGCAATGGTTTCAAAGATAGAAAAAGAGCAACTGCAAAGTTTAATTGGGCAACTGAACTGGTTAGGTAGACAGACTAGACTGGACGTGAGTTTTGATGTCTTAGAGTTGAGTACAAAAATGAATGATCCCAAAGTGGAAGACATAATAAGAGCAATAAAGCGTTGGTCAAACTAAAATTGCAGGAGTGTGTTTTGAAGTTCCCAGTTTTAGGAGAGCTTAGGCACTCGAAACTCATAGTTTATAGTGATGCGTCCTATGCAAATTTATGTGATGGGGTTTCAAGCGCAGGAGGTTTTATAATTTTCCTTTTGGGGAACAATGGTAAATGTTGCCCTCTTGAGTGGGAAACAAAGAAAATAAGGAGAGTGGTCAAAAGCACTTTGGCTGCTGAGACGTTAAGCCTGTGGAAGCGATGGATATGGCCTTTTATATAAGTCAGATATTGACAGAAATTTTGGAATTATGGGATTTGGGTAGTATACCTATTGACTGTCACATTGACAAATCCCTGTGGGAAAATGTGCACTCTACAAAAGTGTCAATGAAAAGAGGTTACGGATAGACATCGCAAGTTTGAAGCAGATGTTGGACAGAGGGGAAATAACAAAAATTAAATGGGTCGACAATAGCTATAAACTGTCATAGACTGTTTCATGTTTCGTCTTGGATTTGCGTCTTAGTTGGGGTTTCTTCAGGGTTTACTTGTTAGCAGTCCAGAGATGTGCAGGTTAGCTGGATTGGTCATGCTAAATTGCCCATTAGGGTGGGGTTCCAGGAATATTATGGGGGATTGGGCCGAGGAAGTGTGGTCGTTCAAAATCTCGATGGAGCAGATGGCCTCCTTTTGCACTGCAGGGTTTCTATGATTCTACCTTAAGAATACTACCATAGACTGTTATTTGTAAACACAAAATTCTCAATATTATACTGTACGTTGTACGTGTGCTTCCCACCAGATTTGTTACTTCACCATGTGAAATTACAAAGTTATACCAGAAGTTGCATTAGTACCAGGTGCTCCTAAGTTTAATCATTTACTCTACAACCTCCACTTCCATTCTCTCAACACATTCAATTTATTTAACTCATAACTCTCCTTTCTGTGTTGTTCCTTGTGTCCTGAATAAAGCTCGTAGCCTTACAGTTGAAGTAGATGCTTTATTTTGAGTTTGTTCTCTCTCCAGCATTTAAACTATGTTACATATGTGCTGCCTGTCTGTGTCCTGCTCCCAGATGCCGTTCCTGTGAAGTGCCCTCTAACTTCCTGTCTGTCTCTATTTATACCTCTCCCATGCTCCCTCTAGTGCTTGTTCAGTTGTATTGCATCTACATTGGCCCTTGTATATATACAGTTCACTACATTCCCCTTTTTTCTTTTACATATTTTCTATACAGTGGTAAAGAAAATTTATAAAACAGTTAGATTACTTATGATATGTACATATGTACAAGTGGTGATGATATTGGTTTTATACAAAGTCAATTAATATTTATGAGTCGAATCTGAATAAAAATATGAGTCCAAACTTTATGAATTTGTTCGGTGAGTTTTTTTCTTTTTTTTTGTTATTGACATGGTGATATTGATATTGCAATGCCCTTGTGAATGTCATCAGTGTTCTTGTGTGTTAAGTAACCAACAAGGCATCCTGAGGTTTTGAATGGTCAAAACACTGATTTTGACTGATGCGGACGTTTTTTTTCTCTGCTTGTGGTATCGATTAAGTGTGTCATCTGCCTTGAAAGCTGGTGTGCTTGCTTGTTCTGGAGCAGATGCGAATCCGAGAGATTATTTGTCATGCCATGGCACGTTTGTAGTCTTGTCATTGTTTTACAGTGTGCTGTGGCATTATCCTTCATGTGCAAAGTTGTACCATGTTGTACTGATCATTGTTTCATTGTTGGTGTTTCTGTCATTTCTGTTTTTGTTGTTTTCATTGTCGTTCTTGTTGTTGTCATTCTTGTTGTTTTTATTGTGCTTGTTGTTTCTGTTTTTGTTGTTGTGCTTGTTGATTCTGTTTTTGTTGTTTTCATTGTTGTTCTTGTCGTGCTTGTTGTTGTCTTTGTTATGCTTCTTTTTGTTTTTGTTGTTGTTCTTATAGTTTTTGTTGTTGTGCTTGTTGTTTTTGTTGTTGGTCTTGTTTCTGCTGTGCTTCTTGCTGCTTTTGTTGTTCTTGTTGCATTCAGTGAGTGTTCCGTGTGGATAATTTGAGTAATTGTCACAGTTATTGTAGGGGCAGCAGGGTAGCATGGTGGTTAGCATAAATGCTTCACAGCTCCAGGGTCCCAGGTTCGATTCCCGGCTGGGTCACTGTCTGTGTGGAGTCTGCACGTCCTCCCCCTGTGTGCGTGGGTTTCCTCCGGGTGCTCCGGTTTCCTCCCACAGCCCAAAGATGTGCGGGTTAGGTGGATTGGCCATGCTAAATTGCCCGTAGTGTCCTAATAAAAGTAAGGTTAAGGGGGGGTTGTTGGGTTACGGGTATAGGGTGGATACGTGGGTTTGAGTAGGGTGATCATGGCTCGGCACAACATTGAGGGCCGAAGGGCCTGTTCTGTGCTGTACTGTTCTATGTTCTATTATTGGTGTGAGTGTCCTTTGTGGTATCTGTTACATTGAGCATTTCTTCTAGAGAATGGTGAGAATGATCTGATGTTGCATTGATGTTGGTGACATCAGTCATTTGTGGTGGATTTGATTCCTCTTCTTTGCTTTTTTGGTCCTCCTCTTCTGAAGTCAAAATCTTCACAATTTCATTTTGTTGTGGGTCGTGGTGCTCCCCTTCTGGAATCAAAATTTTCAAGATTTCTATTGACGTGGTCTCTCTGGACTCTTGCTGCTCCTCTTCTGGAGTCAAAATCTTCAAGATTTTAATTGATATGGTCTCTCTGGACTCATGAGTAGCCCCACTCTGATTGTTGAGTGCTTCTATGCAGACAAGCTGAGTTCTGTCAGTCTCGCTGTGATCTGCACATCCTGAATGTCGATTGTCATCACATTGTCACTGTTTTCACATACAGCGGGTAGCCTTACATTGTCTTCTTGTTGATTATGTGAGCTTGGTAGACTTTCATAGTCTGCTTCTGGTTGCTCAGATGCGGTGGGTAGACTTTAATGGTCTTGTTCATGCATGGCGTTCCCTATGGAGTGTTTGCTTGCTTCCATTTTGGAGTCTGTCAAAGAGCTGCCTGTGGAGTCGTGCAGTGTTCTCACTGTAGAGCCGATCTGTGCTCTCTGTGCAGCGTCGTCTTCTTTTTGGGTATTCCTGTCATCCAATGTATCGATGATCTGCCATGGCATCATGGTATTGGATTTATCTACCATGAGTAGAGTCGTGTTAAACTTTGCAACCGTGTTGCTGATGCTGTGATTAGCATATCCGAATAACTCAGCCATGTCTGAGTAGTAATGTTCGATAGACAAATCATTTGTTTTTGTTTCGGAGTTGTTATTGTTCTCTTCACTTTGGGTGGTGCAGACTGCTTGTTCCAGGATGTTGTGAAAGTTATTTTCAACTGCTGGTGTAAGTTCAGGCATTGTTCTGTCTTTTGAGGTAAGGAAATTGGGTTTTACAGCTTTAAGTGTCTTTTTTTCAATTTTAGGGTATTTCCCTTTTAAATAGGCGTGGTCCGGGTCCTCTGATGTCATGACGCTCGTGATGTCATGCGTAGGAATCGATTGCGCATGCACAAATCGATCTTCCTTTACTGTGCATTTTTTTGTACACTGCGCATGTGTGCCTTGTGCGAAACCATCTTCGAATGGTTAGATATTTTCTTTCAACTGGGCATGCGCGGCTTGCGCATGCGCAGAACCATCCGTGACCAAAACTTATTTTTCTAAATGCGCATGCGAGGCTTGCGCATGTGCAGAAGGCAAAACGGCTGATTTTTACTGCGCATGCGCGGCTTCTGTTTCCTGCGCATGCGCAGATTTTCATCTATTGTTCCCCGGAGACTGCAAAATGTGCTCAAACGCCATTTTACAGTGGATTTCAGCGATTTATGTTTGTAAAAAGTTTAAGTTACTTTTTCCTTTCGATCTGGACTTTTCACTCACGATTTCTAGACTCTTCTGGTAGTGATTGAGTTTTGCATCACTCATTCCCTGTGCAATTTGGTCTCTGAGCATACAGTACTCTTCAAATTCCATACAGTACTCTTCAAATTTTTTCAGTATTATTTCTAATTTGGTGCTGTTTTCACCTTTCAAGTATTTAAAGCAATTATATATTTCTCTAGCTTCATGTCCTGCGATGAGCAGTGCTATTTTCATTTCTTCTGAGGCTGCTTCTAAATCATTAGCTATGATATATATATATATCAAACATTTGTTTCAATCTTTTCCAGTCATTACTTAAATTAACGGTTGTGTTCAGCTGCGGTGGAGTTCCAACAAATTTCATCGAATTAGCGAAGTCTTCCCACGCCGAATGTCCGGTAGGAGTTTCTCTTGCCATTTCAGTCTTTCTGTGCCTGCAGCTTGTGTAATGTTATAGTAAGCATTCTGAAGTCCCCTGGTACTATGTGTTATTATTTGTTTCTGAATAAAGCTCGTAGTCTTAAAGTTGAAATAGATGCTTTATTGTGAGTTTGTTCTCTCTCCAGTCTTAAACTATGTTACATCTGAGCTGCCTGTCTGTGTACTGCTCCCAGCTGCCGTTCCTGTGAAGTGCCCCCTAACTTCCTGTCTGCCTCTGTTTATAGCTGTCCCATGCTCCCTCTAGTGCTTGCTCAGTTGTATTGCATCTACATTGACCCCTTGTATATATACAGATCACTACATCTTCCTTCTTTCTGTTGAGAGGTGAGCACAGAACAGGGAAAACCAGGATAGTCTATCCAATATTGCCACCCTGCCGCTGCAGAGGAGGAAGGGGTGGAGGTTAGCAGAATGTTAGGACACATGGCCATTGGAGATGGAGAGATAAGGATCTCCCACACAGCTAGTGGTACAATTAGATTTCACCGAGACACATGATGAGGTCTTGTGTTGCAATAATAGCGTCCCTACCTCTGGGTCATAATCTCTGTGTTCAAGCCCGACTTCAAGACTCGATGACCACGGAAGGTGGTCAGATGGGTTGATTGTCAGCCAGGAAATCCTTTCTGATGGCAGGCAACAGGAATGGGAGAATTTCCTGGTCAGCCGCACTGCACCAGGCAACTGCAAACCACCGCAGTACTTTGCGAAATGTAATCATGGACCAATCCAGCGGAGTCTGTGATTGCTAACGCCGTCTTAGGGCATGGTACCCGGAGTCAGGAGAGTCACACGGCACACGACAAACAACACATGGTGACATGCCACCAGTGACTGAGAGGTGACCAACTGCATAATGGCAACTTTGAACCCTTTCCCTTCCTAATTTCAAAGTCATGCCTTTCGCCTGCTACTTGAGGGAGATGGAGGTGAAGTGCTAATGCTGATAGACTGTTCACCCAAAGGCTCGGAATAACGCCCTGGTAGCACAGGTTCAAATCCCACCAGGGGCCGACGGGGGAATTTGAATTTGATGAATTGATAACATTAGGAATTATAAAGCTAGTCTCAGAGGCCAGGATACCATTATCAATTGATGTAAATGCCCATCGCCCTCAGTTCTTTTAGGGAAGGATATCTGTTATCCTTTCCTGGCCTGGGGTGGTAAATAAGAACATAAGAACATAAGAACTAGGAGCAGGAGTAGGCCATCTGGCCCCTCGAGCCTGCTCCGCCATTCAATTAGATCATGGCTGATCTTTTGTGGACTCAGCTCCACTTTCCGGCCCGAACACCATAACCCTTAATCCCTTTATTCTTCAAAAAACTATCTATCTTTACCTTAAAAACATGTAATGAAGGAGCCTCAACTGCTTCACTGGGCAAGGAATTCCATAGATTCACAACCCTTTGGGTGAAGAAGTTCCTCCTAAACTCAGTCCTAAATCTACTTCCCCTTATTTTGAGGCTATGCCCCCTAGTTCTGCTGTCACCCGCCAGTGGAAACAACCTGCCCGCATCTATCCTATCTATTCCCTTCATAATTTTAAATGTTTCTATAAGATCCCCCCTCATCCTTCTAAATTCCAACGAGTACAGTCCCAGTCTACTCAACCTCTCCTCATAATCCAACCCCTTCAGCTCTGGGATTAACCTAGTGAATCTCCTCTGCACACCCTCCAGCGCCAGTACGTCCTTTCTCAAGTAAGGAGACCAAAACTGAACACAATACTCCAGGTGTGGCCGCACTAACACCTTATACAATTGCAACATAACCTCCCTAGTCTTAAACTCCATCCCTCTAGCAATGAAGGACAAACTTCCATTTGCCTTCTTAATCACCTGTTGCACTTGTAAACCAACCTTCTGTGACTCATGCACTAGCACACCCAAGTCTCTCTGAACAGCGGCATGCTTTAATATTTTATCGTTTAAATAATAATCCCGTTTGCTGTTATTCCTACCAAAATGGATAACCTCACATTTGTCAACATTGTATTCCATCTGCCAGACCCGAGCCCATTCACTTAACCAATCCAAATCCCTCTGCAGACTTCCAGTATCCTCTGCACTTTTCGCTTTACCACTCATCTTAGTGTCATCTGCAAACTTGGACACATTGCCCTTGGTCCCCAACTCCAAATCATCAATGTAAATTGTGAACAATTGTGGGCCCAACACGGATCCCTGAGGGACACCACTAGCTACTGATTGCCAACCAGAGAAACACCCATTTATCCCAACTCTTTGCTTTCTATTAATTAACCAATCCTCTATCCATGCTACTGCTTTACCCTTAATGCCATGCATCTTTATCTTATGCAGCAACCTTTTGTGTGGCACCTTGTCAAAGGATTTCTGGAAATCCAGATATACCACAGCCACATCGGCTCCCCGTTATCTACTGCACTGGTAATGTCCTCAAAAAATTCCACTAAATTAGTTAGGCATGACCTGCCTTTTACGAACCCATGCTGCGTCTGCCCAATGGGACAATTTCTATCCAGATGCCTCGCAATTTCTTCCTTGATGATAGATTCCAGCATCTTCCCTATTACCAAAGTTAAACTCACTGGCCTATAATTTCCTGCTTTCTGCCTACCTCCTTTTTTAAACAGTGGCGTCACGTTTGCTAATTTCCAATCCACCGGGACCACCCCAGAGTCTAGTGAATTTCGGTAAATTATCACTAGTGCGTCTGCAATTTCCCTAGCCATCTCTTTTAGCACTCTGGGATGCATTCCATCAGGGCCAGGAGACTTGTCTACCTTTAGCCCCATTAGCTTGCCCATCACTCCCTCCTTAGTGATAACAATCCTCTCAAGGTCCTCACCTGTCATAGCCTCATTTCTATCAGTCGCTGGTATGTTATTTGTGTCTTCCACTGTGAAGACCGACCCAAAAAACCTGTTCAGTTCCTCAGCCATTTCCTCATTTCCCATTATTAAAACTCCCTTCTCATCCTCTAAAGGACCAATATTTACCTTAGCCACTCTTTTTTGTCTTATATATTTGTAAAAACTTTTACTGTCTGTTGCAGACAGTAATGGTGCAGATTCTCATCCAGTTTGCCTGTGTTGTTTTACAGCTGGAGCAATTGAAGATTTCCACTAGCTGCTTTAATAGGTTGACCTGCTGAGAAGAAATTTAACATTACACCATGCCCGATCAAGATGCATTCTATTCAGGTCAAGTTGTATTTGACGCACTGCACTTAAATATAATATATGCCGATTACGATGCTATATCAAGTCAGTAGGTTAGATTGCTTTGAAATTGCTCCTGAAAGAAAGATTCACCCAAAGTGCTTAAGACATGTAGCACAGGTAATAAAAATCTCATCATGTTTTAAGAAAAGGGTTATGACTTTCCAAGTGACAGACAAGTTGTGCATTTTCACAACAGTTTGAGGGTCGAATGGCTGCTCTGCAGGGCCAATGGCTGAGCCCGACTTGTCTCACTCATACCAAGGTAGTTCCTTAAATTTCAAATTGAACTAAGGAGCTCAGCAGAAACTCTTTTCCACAAGGCAGACATGGTGGGGTAAGAAAATGCAAACAATAACAGACAAGAACCGCCCCCCCCCCCCATTCCATCCCATCCACCCCACACAATTGTAATTTCATGTCTTTGGATCACATTGAATGTACCCCCCCCCCATGCATCTGAAAGCATGGGTTGTCTTGGGAAGGGCAAAAAAGATAAAACCCCAGGCCAAATGGGGAGGAAACCATGCAAAGTTCCACTTTGACCCAACTATGTCAACAAAACGGGTCCAAGGGCTCAGGCTGACCCCGGGTTCCCTGTATCTTTTCCACAAGGTGACTTCCACACCAACCAGAAACAAGCCCCATTCTGACTTGTAGGAATTCAATGAATAAGTGTCCAGTCCTCAAAGTTCCACAGGGTCCACTATTCTCTGGGAAAAGAACCACCTCCCACATCTAGCCTAAATTAAAGGTGTGACCGCCCCCTGATATATTTCTTCCTGATATATTTAATTGGAATGAACTCTCAACTTGGACACAACTTCACCCCTGACTAACGGCGAATCGCAGTGTGTGATTCTTGCTCTGAAAGGTGTGACCCTGCATCTTCAGGTCTTCTTAAACCATCAGTTTTGAAGTGTAATCACTGCTTTTTTTATAGACAAATATAGGGCGCTATTCTCCGCACTCACGACGGTGTGGAGAATAGCGGGGTTCGTAAAATTTTACGGCCACGCTAGTCTGACGCCCTCCCGCTATTCTCCCCCCCCCCCCCCCCACGCCCGACTCCCGACACGAATCGCTGCCGCCGTTTTTTTTACGGCCAGCAGCGATTCTCAGCTGGCCGATGGGCCAAGTTCCAAGCCCTTTAAGGCCGTTTTTACGAACGGCAAACACACCTGGTCTGGCCGTTCGTAAAAACGGCCGTAAAGTGGCGATTTTTAAAACCATGGCACCGATTGGCACGGCAGTACCACGGCCTTGCCAAGGGTGCCATGGGCCCGCGATCGGTGGGCACCGATCGCGGGCAGCGGGTCCGATACCCGCGCACTCTTTGTCCTTCCGCCGCCCCGCTGTATCACTTCGCGGGGTGGCTGAGGGGCATCCCGGCCCGCGCATGCGCGGGTTTCGCGCAAATGCGCGATGATGTCATCCGCGCATGCGCGGGTTGGATTCTTCCAATCCGCGCATGCGCGGCTGACGTCATGTGACGCGTCAGCCGGCGCAAACTCTGGCAAGCGGGCTTAACGAAATTCTTTAAGCCCGCGATGCCGGACTTTACGGCGGCGGCATACTAGCCCTGACCAGGGAACCAGAATCGGTTCCCGGTCGGGGAGGGGGAGGCTGGCGTCAAACCCGCCCGGATTTGACGCCAGCCTTACGATTTCTCCCTCTCTGGGAGAATCGCGCCCATAGTTTTCACTTCATTGCAGTGTTAATGTAAGCCTACTTGTGACACTAATAAAGACGTTTATTATGATCAGCCAAATTGTGTACATCAGAATATCTCAAACAGCAAAACCATAGAAGACCAGTTTACCTGTTCCATATGGTATTAGTTGAGGAAGAAATGTGTTGGCCAGGACACAGTTATGTTTATATCACATTGCAGTCACCCCAATGATCAGAGAAAATAATAGTTTAGCATTTCATCCAAAATACAATGTAGCTTGCTCCTCTGTACTGCAGTGAAATGTCAGCCTAGACAATGTGCTGAAGGCCTGGTGTGGGATTTGAATATTGTATGAAAGAAAAATAGTTTGTATTGGCTAGTGCCCAAAATGTTGCCCTCGACCCACGGATCCAACTTGACCCATCGACCCGAAGACCTAGCCCGACACAACCACCCTGACCTTTGTCCACCCCAATCTCTGATCTCCCCCACCACCCTCTACTTCTGACCTCCCACAGCTTTGACCTCAGACCCCCACAGAAGACCTCTGATCCCTACCCTGACCTCCGACTCTCCCACCCCGACCTCCGAACCCAACAACCTCCATTCCCTAACCTCCGACCCTCTCCCACCCCTTCAGCACAACACCTGACCTCCGACCCGCCCCAAACCCCCTGACCTCTGGGCCCACCCCAAACTATGCAAATCCCACCCACGTGCCTGAGATACGTTCTCCCTGGCCTGTCAATTTCACTTGGCCCTTTAAACGCTTTACGGCAGATAGTGCAGTAAAAAAGGGTGTGTGGTCTTCTTGAATTGGCTGGAGCTGGACGACGCCTTTGTCTGAGAAGACTCTTTTGATGTAGGCCCCAAACAACTTCCATCTCTTTCCATCTCGAGTATGAAGCAAATTAATTAAGTGAATGTCATATTTGGCAAGTGCAGCCCAAAAGGCTGAAATTTGTTGTCAGTGCAAAGGTCCTACAGCTGGCACCCAACAGGCGGCATGGCAGCACCGTAGTTGGCACTGCTGCCTCACAGCATCAGGGCCCTGGGTTCAATTTTGGTCTTGGGTGACTGTGTGGAGTTCTCACCGTGTCTGCGTGGGTTTCCTCCGGGTGCTCCGGTTTCCTCCCACAGTCCAAAGATGTGCCGGTTAGGTGAATTGGCCACGGTAAATTTCTCCTTAGTGTCCAAAGATATGCGGGATAGGTGGATCGGCCATGATCAATGCGCAGGGTTCCAGGGGTGGGGCGGACGAGTAGGCCTAGGTAGAGTACTCTTTTAGATGGTCAGTGCAGACCCGATGGGCCGAATGGCCTCCTTCTCCACTGTAGGCATTCTATGGATTCTATGGAACATGGAGGGTTGATGTGCTTTGGGTGGTGGTGGAACCCAGGAGGGAATTTTGCTGGAAGCAGCCAACTAAGGAACCCGTCCCGAACTTAAGGTGCTGCTGGTCCAATCAGCAGTTGTTGCATTATGGTCATGCTCACAGGACAATATGAAACAGTTTGGGAATTGGATACAATGAGAAATTGGCGTGCTATGGATAGAATTTCTAATTGGGCAGTAAAATCGGAAGATGGAATTCAATACAGATAAATATGTACAGAATATAAATGTAATTAAGTCTGCAAACAACATAAATACAACGTTCCAATGGTTACTGAGCAAGTTCACTTGGCATAGAGAGCTTGTAATTGGCTCCCTTCTGTCATCACATTATAAATATGCTGACACCACATGAGAATTTTAGGCTGTTTTGCACGAAGTTGTTGCTGTGAAGGAAGAATCGTGATTTATCAGTGGAAATTAAATCCCGTGTTCAGTTAAACACTTTGCAGCAATAATCAACTTAACTTCTGCTCAAACCCAAAGCAAAATCTTGGTGACGATCGCAGCATGTCGGAGGGGTACGATTCTCATCTCGCTATAGCCCACGTTGTACAAACAATGCGATGGTGACATCAAACAAATCACAATCGGCCAAATTCCTTGCATTATAGTGTATTGAATTGCTCGATCTTCACATGCCGGCACCTCAAATGGCATCAATACGTTTGTATGGTTCCCCAGCGGGAGTCATTCTAACAGGAGACACACTATATAGAGTTATCTGTATGTTGAATAGCACAAGAACACAGGAACCATGATGCGGAGCAGGGCCAGATGGCCCATTGAGCCTGCTGCACCACTTAATGCGATCATAGCTGATCTTGAGCATCAACTCCATTCTCCTGCCTGCTCCCCCTATCCCCTAATTTCCTGAGACACCAATAATCTGTTCATCCCAGCCTTAAGCATATTCAGCGATGGAGCATCCACAATCCTCTGCGGTAGAGAATGCCAAACAATCGCAACCCCGTGGGTGAAGTCTTTTCTCCTCATCTCAGTCCTAAAGGATCGACCTCTTATCGTGAGACCGTGTCCACGGCACCGTTTTTACACAATACACGATGCCGCCTAGTTCTTCCCTTCTACATTCCCAACTATTAACAAGGTAAGAGCAACTGAATAGTTTGGCTGGAATTGGCTGGGTGGTTTATGGATGGGGAGGCAAGTCCTGGATGACCTATGAGGCCAACTCATCCACATTAGTGCCTAACCCCACCATACCCCAACCCCACTAAACTTTCAGTAAGAGCACCCTGTTATTTATTTTAGCCTTTCTTCACACACACTGTGTTTTTTCCCTTTGGGGAATAGTGGGGGAGGGGAGGGGGGGGGGGGGGGGGGGGGGGGGGTGTGGTGCAAGGATTCCTGAGCTGGTTAGCTGCTCATTGAACCGCACTGTGAACACTCGTTCTGTGGCCAACAATCCTTGTGTTGGGTTTGAACCCAGATCTTCTAGACCAGAGCTAGGGGTGCAAGTGCCACAAGACCTCCCAACCCCACCACTGAGGTAAACTCTCCCTCCAACTGCAGCTTCAGCAACGGCCACCAGGAGCAGTGGTGCTGCTCCAGGCAATAGTGAGTTGAGAATCACACCTCTCCGACATGTTACCTCATCGTCAACAAGATCTGCTTTGGGTTTGAGCAGAAGTTGAACTCTGAATAATGAACTCAACTGTTTTTATTTCTACTGATTGCTCACAATTCTTCCTTCACAGCAACAACAACAAGGGGCAGCACGGTAGCATGGTGGTTAGCATAAATGCTTCACAGCTCCAGGGTCCCAGGTTCGGTTCCCGGCTGGGTCACTGTCTGTGCGGAGTCTGCACGTCCTCCCCGTGTGTGCGTGGGTTTCCTCCGGGTGCTCCGGTTTCCTCCCACAGTCCAAAGATGTGCGGGTTAGGTGGATTGGCCATGCTAAATTGCCCATAGTGTCCTAAAAAGGGTACGGTTAGGGGGGGGGGGGGTTGTTGGGTTACGGGCATAGGGTGGATACTTGGGGTTTGAGTAGGGTGATCATTGCTCGGCACAACATCGAGGGCCGAAGGGCCTGTTCTGTGCTGTACTGTTCTATGTTCTATTAGTGCAAAAATGTTTTCATGTGGTGCCAGAGCATTTTTATAATGTGATGACAGAAGGGAGCCGATTACAAACTCTCTCTGCCAAGTGAACCTGTTCAGCAACCATTGGAACTTCAATTGTTTACTGGCTTAATTATTTTTATATTCTATATATATTTCTCTATAATAAATTCCATCTTCCAGTTTTAATACCCAATTAGAATTTCTATCCATAGCACGTCGATTTCACAGCTGTCGACTTCCCAGGCTAGCTTCATACTGTTCTGTGAATATGAGTTTTGCAGCAATATTGGAAGTTTCGTTGATTGTGAATTTAAGGCGCTGGAGGCATGGGGGGGGGGGGGGGGTGGGGGGGTGGTGGGGACAGAGAAGGATTAAGAGCAGCAACTTAGCTTTCATCCTTGCAAGCAGAGAGTTAACTGTGTACCTGCTCCCTCCGGTATTGCAGTAAATTGATCCACCTATGCAGCGTAGTGGCTCAAAGATTATCAAGTCACATTCCATTGCAGTAAAAAGAAATGGGTCTCTTATATTTAAGGAGCATTAACTGATCGTATCTTTTCTTCATTGTTAGATAATACACTGGAATTAAAAATGGGCTGAAATGACTATAAAATTAAACCAGCCAAATATTGCTGAATGTATTACATCTTTCGTACTCCTGTGCTTTTGAGAAGGATATGTCGGGCTTGAATTATAACTCGTGCATTGTAATTATTACAACTCATTCTCCACAAACAGGAATATAGAATATAGAATATAGAGAAATACAGCACAGAACAGGCCCTTCGGCCCACGATGTTGCGCCGAACTTTTGTCCTAGGTTAATCATAGAATTTTGGACAATTTGTCATGGCCAATCCACCCAACCTGCACATCTTTGGACTGTGGGAGGAAACCAGAGTACCCGGAGGAAACCCACGCAGTCACGGGGAGGATGTGCAGACTCCACACAGACAGTGACCCAAGTCGAAATCGAACTTGGGACCCTGGAGCTGTGAAGCAATTGTGCTATCCACAATGCTACCGTGCTGCCCTTAAGAAGTTAACCTACACTCCCTTATTCTACCCTAATCCAAGTACCTATCCAATAGCCGCTTGAAGGTCCATAAATTTTCCGACTCAACTACTACCACAGGCAGTGCATTCCATGCCCCCACTACTCTCTGGGTAAAGAACCTACCTCTGACATCCCCTCTATATCTTCCACCATTTATCTTAAATTTATGTCCCCTTGTAATGGTGTGTTCCACCCGGGGAAAAAGTCTCTGACTGTCTACTCTATCTATTCCCCTGATCATCTTATAAACCTCTATCAAGTCGCCCCTCATCCTTCTCCGTTCTAATGAGAAAAGGCCTAGCACCCTCAATCTTTCCTCGTATGACCTACTCTCCATTCCAGGCAACATCCTGGTAAATCTCCTTTGCACCTTTTCCAAAGCTTCCACATCCTTCCTAAAATGAGGTGACCAGAACTGCACACAGTACTCCAAATGTGGCCTGACCAAGGTTTTGTACAGCTGCATCATCACCTCACGGCTCTTAAATTCAATCCCTCTGCTAATGAACGCTAGCACACCATAGGCCTTCTTCACAGCTCTATCCACTTGAGTGGCAACTTTCAAGGAACAATGAACATAGACCCCAAGATCTCTCTGCTCCTCCACATTGCCAAGAACCCTACCATTAACCCTGTATTCCGCATTCAGATTTAATGTGTTTCTTTTTATTCATTCCTTATACAAAGAGACTGACTGACAGCAGGGATTGGATTCTGCAAACTTGATTTGTATTTATGAGGGGGGGAGAGGCGATTTGCAGCTTGTTTTCCCAGTGCGCAGCTGACACCAGCTCGCTTAGGAATGACTGGGAGCCGTAATTCCGACCTCCGACCACCAGGGCGTTGTGTACCCCAAAGATGCGCTGGGGAAACCCCCTTTAGCTGTTCACAGGTAATGTTTTCATGGCAATTCACTGGCAGTGCAAACTTCTCCATGGCAACTGCCCTCCACTGGGGACCACCCGAAAGTACGATTTAAATCATACACTTCAGACGGCTCTGACTGGATTGTATCGACGGTCATCAGAAAAGGTTAGGAGAATTAAAACCTCTTCTATCTTCTGGGTGACTGTTGAACCTACCCACACAAGCCCTCCAGGCCCCTGACTGACCCCCCCCCCCCCCCCCCCCCCCACAGGACTCCCTTATCTCCCCAAGCCCCCAGATGTCTCCCCCCAACCCCTAAATACCTGAACTAATGCACTCCTTTCCCCCCATCCCGAAGGGACTACATGCCCTTATGTCGGGACTTGTGGGATTCCCCCACCTTGACCGGGACTCTTCCCACCTCCACCAGCCCCGACTTTCACTTTGTCCTCAATGTTCATCGAAATGGGTTGGAAACAGCCGGATGTGTTGGGACATCACCTCCTGCTGGGGCCTAGAGTCTCACCACCTGGGCTTTGGGATGACAACATGGAGGTTTGGGGGATTCAACTAAACTCTGAGGGATTCTGAATGCTGCTCGACAATCTGGTCATGGCTTTGGCCTTTCCCGGCTCAGTGCACAGTGATATTGTACTGCAGTTCATCAACAATACTGAACTTTATCCCCTTGTGATTGTTCCACTGATTTTATGTTGTGGTCTTTACCTCAACAAGGATGTGTGATGAATGAGCACAGAGGCAGCTGGCGCCTGTTATCCCGTTGTGTGGAGGAAATCATACTGAGTCAGTCGTGTGACCATGAGGGTTCAGCAGTATTTACCTATTTTTTTTAATGTGCTGTTATCTTTGCCTTTACAAGGAGAGAGTACATTTTAGGTATCCTGGGCTGGATTCTCCGCAGCCCCGCGCTGCAATCGCTGCTGGCGCGATGGCGGAGAATCCAATTTCACAACGGAATCAGGCCCGGTGCTGGTTTGGCTGGGCCCTGAAAATCAGCCTGACCGCGGAGTACGCTGCGCATGTTGGGGACCCATTGACAGAGGCCCGCCCAGCAAACCTCCGCTGCCGACCGGCCGGGTTCCCAACGGCGTGGAACTAACCTCCTATTGCCGGTCGGGATGTTGGCCACCCTGGTCGGGGGCAGGGGGATCGGAGGCCGGGGGTTGGGGGGTGGGGCCTATAGGTGGCTGGGGATTAGATCCGCGTGGTTTGATGCTCGGGCGTGCGGCCGATCGGGGGAGTTTCCTTTCTGTGTCTGGCTCCGCGGTCCGAGTCAATCATGGAGCACGGCGTGGCCACTGGAAGTCGCCGCCATGTGCATGCACGGACTCCGAACCAGAAGTGCAAGGCTCGGTATCCTCAGCTAAAGCTGCGAGATTTACTCCAGGTCCCTGCTAGCCCCTGCAGGGCATGGAATTAGCTCAACTTGTTTATTGGAATTTCTGGAGTAAAACTCCACCATTTTTACGCTGGCATGGGCACATAGTCCCATTTGGGACAATCCTGCCCCCTGTGTTTATAGAGAAGATAAATAGTGCCACAGCAAGGTGACGGGAAGATGGTTTGGCATGGAGGCAGTTGGTATGGCCATGTAAGTCCTCATTGTGGGTGAGGAAAGCCCGCAGTTGGAACCATCACAAACCTGGTCGGTTCGGCATCCCCAAAGCGAGGAGCAGGTCTCCACACTGCCATCCTCGTATGTTGACTGGGAGTGAGTCGTGTGGGAGCTTTTAGAAGCAGCTCCCCCTTGTCAGCGGCACGGCGGTGCAGTGGTTAGCACTGCTGCCTTACGCGACAAGGAACCAGGTTTGATCCTGGCCCTGGGTCACTCTCCGTGTGGAGTTTGCACATTCCCCCCATGTCTGTGTGCATCTCACTGCAACAAGCCAAAGATGTGCATGGCACGTGGATTGGCCACACTAAATTGCCCCTTAATTGAAAAAAAAGAATTGGGCACTTAAAATTTTTTTTTATCGTTCAGTTACCATTAGATAACTGAGTGAATCGATGAGTCTCTCAATGTAGAGATAATCTACTTATACGCCCAGCCCTTGAAATGGTAATGTTGTTTCTGTCATAATAACCACTCATGTATATCATGAGATGCAGACAGGCAGCGATTGACACACAGGATAACCAATGAAAACACACGACACAGAACAACCAATCACCAGACAGGACCCACCCCTATAAAGCCCACGGGGCATTAAGGCTCTCCCTCTCTCACAGGACACGGCTAGGGAGATAGTCGCAGTGCACAGGCCAATGAACATCATCACCATGTGATAGAGAGCTAGTCTGGTCAAGCCAGTAGGAGGTTATCAGTTAGATTAATAGAGTGTCAACCCACAGCAGATTATGTACAGCAATCAACAGGGTCAATAAAACAGTGTTGGGCCATCTCCTTCGTCGGAAGCCTGTTTCTCGTTTCACTGCATCCAGTTGCAGTCGATGTTAGACCAACACAAATAAAACATCATGGTACCAGGGAGCTATTAACTCTAATGAACCTACCTCGAGTGAATCTGCAAAGACCAGCACGCAGCCATCCAGCGGCATGGAAAAGATCCAACCTCCTCCGCAACTCCGGATCTCCGGGAACCTCGGCGCCAACTGGAAAGTCTTCAAACAGAAGTTCCTCCTGTATATCGAGGCCTCCGACCTCGAGGCAGCATCATGCTGTTCCTGTCATCTGGGGTGGATCACGCCATCCACATCTATAACTCGCTCACGTTTGCCAATGGTGAAGACAAGACGAAGTTCAAGATGGTTCTACTGAAATGCAACAACCACTGTGACATTGAGGTGAATGAGAGCTTTGAACGGTACATCTTCCAACAGAGGCTTCAGGGTAAGGATGAACCTTTTCAGTCCTTCTTGACCATCTCCACATCCTAGTGAAGTCATGTAATTATGACTGGACGGCTGATTCCATGATCCAGGATCAGATCGTTTTCGGGATCCAGTCTGACTCCCTGTGGGAGCAGCTCCTCAAAATCAAATAGTTGACCCTCTCCGTCGCCATCGAAACGTGCGTTGTCCATGAGCATGCCAGGAATCGTTACTCCCGCATCAGGGCGGCAGGAAACTAGAAAGGGTGCTGGCCATCGCAAAAATGCAAGGCCTGAGCATCGAGGAGCATGGCCGTTTTGTGCGCTTTTCCCGGGTCCCTACACATGCGCACCACGACCGGGTGGACGACGAGGCCGAAGACCCCGATGCGCATGTGCGAACATCGGCCGACCGCACTGCACATGCGCAATGTCGCACGGAACGCGCTGACGTCAGCGCCATGATGTGTCCAAATTGTGACTCAGCCCATTGAAAGCGGCAATGTCCAGCCAAAGGAAGGCGATGTCTACAGTGTGGAAAGCCTGGGCATTACGCGGCCTTATGCAGGTCCGCTCCACCGAGCAACAGCCAGCGATCCCAGCTGCAGCACAGACGTGTCCGCTGCGTACGGCAAGGCATGCAGGATTCAAATCCCGACAGCCCAACGGACCCCGAGTCTGACTGCCTCGAGTCTCCATACCGGGTGGGCATAATCACCACGCGCGAGCTGGCCTCCACTGTGCCTGCAAACTGCCTTTCAATCCTCATTGTGCATCCTGACGATGAGTGGTGTGCTGTCATCATGACGAACCAGTCTCACATCCGATTTAAATTTTACACTGGTGCATCTGCAAACCTCATATCACAGTTGGGCCTCGACAGCATCTGAGACCAACCTAGCATTCTTACACCAGCCTGCCAGCTCCTTGACGACAATGGCAATGCCATAGCTGCCAGTGGATCGTGTCAGCTAGGTGTATCTCACAAGGCAATCAAAGTGACGTTACGATTCGAGATCGACCGGCCTGACAAGACATCCCTGCTCAGTGCTCGCGCATGCAAACTAAATCTGGTCCAGTGCGTCCATATCATGTCCTCGACACCGGCGACTGCTTTGCCCAATGTAAATCTCCAGACTGAGATAGACGACATTCTCACACAATACCACAACGTGTTTGATGGAATGGGCACACTCCCATATCGTTACAAGATATTGCTCAAACCTAATGCCATCCCAGTCATCTATGCACCACACCGCGTGCCGGTCCCTGTCAAGGATCGTCTGAAATCGCAGCTACGAGAGCTTCAAGACCAGGGTATCATCTCAAAGGTCACGGAACCAACAGACTGTGCAAGAGACCCGAGGTGTTCGAGTGAAGGCAAGCATCCAGCAGAGGGCAGCAGAGCGAAGCTACTGATTGGCTGTTCCGGGTAGATTTGCATACGTGCAGTGCGGTCAGCGTAATTTGAAGGTGTACCTGTGAAAGAGACCCGAGGTATTCGAGTAAAGGCAAGCATCCAGCAGAGGACAGCAGAGCGGAGCTACTGATTGGCTGTTCCGGGGAGATTTGCATACGTGCAGTGCGGTCAGCGTAATTTGAAGGTGGTTTGTGAAGGGGCTGTTGTCAAGTGACTGTTAAACCCGAAACACTTCCTCAGTGTTTCCCTCCCTACCTCCTCCTCTAACCAAAAAAAAACAACCGTGGTTGTCGGGAAGGTAAGTTTATCTCTTTAAAAACTTACCTTGAAGGGTGACATCACAGCAAAGCAGTGACCTGATTGGCTGGTAAGGAAAGTGCTCCAATTAGCAGTTGCTGGGAGAAATTTAACTCTTCGTGTGTTGGTAAGTATTGTGATTGGTAAGTAAAATCTTTATTCCTTTCACTTATTAATTATTTGATACTATATTTGTAATCAGTTAAGGTAAAGGGTAAAAATGGCAGGAAATCCCAGACCCGTGTTATGCTCCTCGTGCGCAATGTGGGAGCTCAGGGACGCGGCCGATGCCCCTGACTCCTTCATGTGCAGGAAGTGTGTCCAGCTGCAGCTCCTGTTAGACCGCATGACGGCTCTGGCGCTGCGGATGGACTCACTTTGGAGCATCCGCGATGCTGAGGAGGTTGTGGATAGCATGTTTAGTGAGTTGGTCACACCCCAGATTAGAATTGGTGACGGAGACACGGAATGGGTGACCAAAAGGCAGAGAAAGAGCAGGAAGGCAGTTCAGGTGTCCCCTGCGGTCATCTCCCTCCAAAACAGGTATACCGTTTTGGGTACTGTTGGGGGAGATGACTCACCAGGGGAAGGCAGTAGTAGCCAGGCTCATGGCACCGTGACTGGCTCTGCTGCACAGAAGGGCGGGAAAAAGACTGGCAGGGCTATAGTCATAGGGGATTCAATTGTAAGGGGAGTAGACAGGCGTTTCTGTGGTCGAAAACGAGACTCCCGAATGGCATGTTGCCTCCCGGGTGCTCGGGTCAGGGATGTCTCCGATCGGCTGCAGGACATACTGAAGGGGCAGGGTGAACAGTCAGTTGTCGTGGTGCATATAGGCACCAACGATATAGGTAAAAAACGGGATGAGGTCCTACAATCAGAATTTAGGGAGTTAGGAGATAAGTTAAAAAGTAGGACCTCAAAGGTAGTAATCTCAGGATTGCTACCAGTGCCACGGGACAGTCAGAGTAGAAATTCAAGAATAGTCAGAATGAATACGTGGCTTGAGAGATGGTGCAGGAGGGAGGGGTTCATTTTTTTTCGACATTGGAACCGGTTCTGGGGGCGGTGGGACCATTACAAATCGGATGGTCTACATCTGGGCAGGTCTGGAACCAATGTCCTAAGGGGTGCTTTTGCTAACACTGTTGGGGAAGTTTTAAACTAATGTGGCAGGGGGATGGGAACCAGATTAGGAAGTTAGAGGTCAGTAAAGAGGCAGCAACTAAAGCCAGTAAGGTATTAGATAATAAACTCATTGTGACTCAGGGGAAGAGTAGACAGGGAAGAAATGATGAACGCAAAGGGACAGGTGGTCTGAGGTGCATTTGTTTTAATGCGAGAAGTGTAGCAGGTAAGGCAGATCAACTTAGGGCTTGGATCAGTATCTGGGAATATGATGTTATTGGTATTACTGAGACTTGGTTGAGGGAAGGGCAGGACTGGCAACTGAATATATCCCAGGGTATAGATGCTTCAGGAGGGATAGAGACGGAGGTAGAAAGGGTGGAGGAGTTGTATTGCTCGTCAGAGATGATATCACAGCTGTGATTAAGGAGGGCACGATGGAGGATTCGAACACTGAGGCAATATGGGTGGAGCTGAGAAATAGGAAGGGTGCAGTAACATTGTTGGGACTTTACTACAGGCCTCCCAAAAGCAAAAATGAAGTAGAGGTACAAATATGCAGACAGATTATAGAAAAATGTAGGAGCAATAGGGTGGTTGTGATGGGAGATTTTAACTTCCCCAACATTGAATGGGATCCGTGTAGTGTTGGAGGCGTAGATGGAGCAGAATTTGTAAGGAGCATCCAGGAGAGTTTTAGAGCAGTATGTAAATAGTCCAACTTGGGAAGGGGCCATACTGGACCTGGTATTGGGGAATGATCCCGGCCAGGTGGTTGATGTTTCAGTCGGTGATTACTTTGGGAATAGCGATCACAATTCCGTAAGTTTTAGAATACTCATGGACAGGGACAAGAGTGGTCCGAAAGGAAGAGTACTAAATTGGGAAAAGACAGAGTATAACAAAATTCGGCAGGAGCTAGGGAATGTGGATTGGGAGCAGCTATTTAAGGGTAAATCCACATTTGAAATGTGGGAATCTTTTAAGGAAAGGTTGATTAGAGTGCAGGACAGACATGTTCCTGTGAAAATGAAAGATAGAAATGGCAAGATTAGGGAACCATGGATGATGGGTGAAATTGTGAGACTAGCTAAGATGAAAAAGGAAGCATACATAGGATCGAGGCAACTCAAAACTGATGAAGCTTTGGAGGAATATCGGGAAAGTAGGACGAATCTCAAACGCGCAATAAAGAGTGCTAAAATGAAATATCTTTGGCTAACAGGGTTAAGAAAAACCCCAAAGCCTTTTATTCGTATGTAAGGAGCAAGAGGGTAACTAGAGAAAGGATTGGCCCAATCAAAGACAAAAGAGGGAATTAATGCGTGGACTCAGAGGAAATGGGTAATGAGTACTCTTAATGAGTACTTTGCATCGGTATTCACAAAGGAGAGGGACAAGACGGATGTTGAGGCTAGGGATGGATGTTTAAATACTCTAGGTCAAGTTGTCATATGGAAGGGGGAAGTTTTGGGTATTCAAAAAGACATTAAGGTGGACAAGTCCCCAGGACCGGATGGGATCTATCCCAGGTTACTGAGGGAAGCGAGGGTCGAAATAGCTGGGGCTTTAACAGATATCTTTGCAGCACCCTTGAGCACGGGTGAGGTCCCGGAGGACTGGAGAATTGCTAATGTTGTCCCTTTGTTTAAGAAGGGTAGCAGGGATAATCCAGGGAATTATAGACCTGTGAGCTTGACGTCAGTGGTAGGTGAACTGTTGGAGAAGATAGTGAGGGATAGGATCTATTCACATCTGGAAGAAAATAGACTTATCAGTGATAGGCAGCATGGTTTTGTGCAGGGAAGGTCATGTCTTACAAACCTAATAGAATTATTTGAGGAAGTGACAAAGTTAATTGATGAGGGAAGGGCTGTAGATGTCATATACATGGACTTTAGAAAGGCGTTTGATAAGGTTTCCCATGGCAGGTTGATGGAAAAAGTGAAGTCGTGTGGGGTTCAGGGTGTACTAGCTAGATGGATAAAGAATTGGCTGGGCAACAGGAGACAGAGAGTAGTGGTGGAAGGGAGTGTCTCAAAATGCAGAAGGGTGACTAGTGGTGTTCCACAGGGGTCCGTGCTCGGAACACTGTTGTTTGTGATCTACATAAATGACCTGGAGGAAGGTATAGGTGGTCTGATTACCAAGTTTGCAGATGATACTAAGATTGGTGGAGTTGCAGATAGCGAGGAGGACTGTCAGAGAATACAACAAAATATAGATAGATTGGAGAGTTGGGCAGAGAAATGGCAAATGGAGTTCAATCAGGCAAATGCGAGGTGATGCATTTTGGAAGATCACATTCAAGAGCGGACTATATGGTCAATGGAAGGGTCTTGGGGAAAATTGATGTACAGAGAGATCTGGGAGTTCAGGTCCATTGTACCCTGAAGGTGGCAACGCAGGTGGATAGAGTGGTCAAGAAGGCATACAGCATGCTTGCCTTCATCGGAAGGGGTATTGAGTACAAGAGTTGGCAGGTCATGTTACAGTTGTATAGGACTTTGGTTCGGCCACATTTTGGAATACTGCGTGCAGTTCTGGTCGCCACATTACCAGAAGGATGTGGATGTTTTGGAGAGGGTGCAGAGGAGGTTCACCAGGATGTTGCCTGGTATGGAGGGTGCTAGCTATGAAGAAAGGTTGAGTAGATTAGGATTGTTTTTGTTGGAAAGACGGAGGTTGAGGGGGGACCTGATTGAGGTCTACAAAATTATGAGAGGTATGGACAGGGTGGATAGCAACAAGCTTTTCCCAAGAGTGGGGGTGTCAGTTACAAGGAGTCACGATTTCAAGGCGAGAGGGGGAAAGTTTAAGGGAGATGTGCGTGGAAAGTTTTTTACGCAGAGGGTGGTGGGTGCCTGGAACGCATTAGCAGCGGAGGTGGTAAAGGCGGGCACGATAGCATCATTTAAGATGCATCTGGACAGGTATATGAACGAGCGGGAACAGAGGGAATTAGACCTTGGAAAATAGGAGACAGGTTTAGATAAAGGATCTGGATCGGCACAGGCTGGGAGGGCCGAAAGGCCTGTTCCTGTGCTGTAATTTTCTTTGTTTTTTGTTCTTTGTTGACTGGATCAGCTCCATGGTCTGCGTCAAGAAGCCCTCTGGTGAACTCCGCATTTGCATTGATATCAAAGACCTGAATCGCAACATCATGTGCGAGCACTACCCGATCCCAAAGCTTGAAGAGTTAACCTGTGAGATGGCTCATGCCAAATTCTTTACCAAGTTGGACGCCTCCCATGGGTTCTGGCAGATACAGCTGGACGAGTCCAGTCAGAAGCTGCGCATTTTTAACACTCCGTTCGGCAGGTATTGCTGCAGCCGCATGCCTTTCGGTATCATATCAGCTTCCGAAGTATTTCATCGCATAATGGAGCAAATTATGGAGGGCATCGAGGGGGTGTGAGTCTATGTGGATGACGTGATCATCTGGTCCACGACGCCTGAGGATCACATCACTCACCTCAAACAGGTTTTCCAGAGGATTCATGAAAACGACCTCCAACTCAACAGGGCCAAATGCTCATTTGGTAGGTCCGCTATCAAGTTTCTGGGTGACCACATTTCACAGCAGGGTGTGCAACCTGACACTGACAAGGTGCTGGCAATCAATGCCATGAAGACCCCAGAGGACAAAAAGGCGGTCCTCCGTTTCCTCGGGATGGTGAATTTTCTCAGGGAATTCATTCCCAACATGGCATCCCACACCACAGCTCTCCGGCATCTTGTAAAAAAGTCGACAGTGTTCCAGTGGCTTCCTGCACATCAAGCGGAGTGGCTTGAGCTGAAGGCGAAGCTCACCACAGCCCCAGTACTGACGTTCTTTGACCCAACCAAGGATACCAAGATATCCACAGACGCAAGCCAGGACGGCATTGGGGCGGTGCTCCTCCAGCAAGACGACTCCTCATCCTGGGCTCCAGTGCCACACGCCTCCAGGGCCATGACTCCGACCGAACAATGGTATGCCCAGATCGAAAAGGAGTGCTTGGGTCTCCTGACAGGAATAGTCAGTTTCATGACTACATATATGGCCTGCCAAAGTTCACGGTGGAAACAGACCACAGGTCTTTAGTTCACATAATCCAAAAGGATTTAAATGACATGACACCTCAGCTGCAGCGAATTCTTCTTCGTCTCCTCCGATATGACTTCGAACTCGTCTATACACCGGGTAAGGAGCTGATCGTCGCGGATGCCCTATCCCGATCCGTCACCACGCCATGTGAACAGGGCGACTTCATTCGCCACATTGAAGCATGGGTACAGTTGTGTGCCAGCAACTTCCCAGCCACTGATGAACGAGTTATACAAATACGCGAAGAAACTGCCAAAGATCCCCTACTGCAGCGCGTGATGAAGCACCTCGCCCATGGCTGGCAAAAGGGGCAGTGCCCCCAGTTCTTCAACGTTAAGGACGAGCTGACGGTTATTGAGGGGATCCTTCTTCAACTAGATAGAATCTTCATTCCACAAAGCATGCAAAACATGGTGCTGAGACAGATCCATGATGGTCACCTGGGGGTCGAGAAGTGTCGACGCAGAGCTCGGCAGGCTGTTTACTGGCCTGGCATTAGCCAGGACATTGCTAACACGGTCCTCAACTGCACAACATGCCAGAAGTTTCAACCAGCTCAGCCCAAGGAAACGCTGCAACACCAAGAGATTGTGACCTCTCTGTAGTCCAAGGTGGGAATAGACCTCTTTTGCGCCAATGGGTGTGATTACGTGCTCCTGATCGGCTACTTGAAATGAAATGAAAATCGCTTATTGTCACAAGTAGGCTTCAATTAAGTTACTGTGAAAAGCCCCTAGTCGCCACATTCCGGCGCCTGTCCGGGGAAGCTGGTACGGGAAACGAACCGTGCTGCTGGCCTGCTTGGTCCGTAATCAAAGCCTGCAAAGAGACTTTTGCCAGGCATGGGATACCACTCACGGTAATGAGTGACAACGGTCCATGTTTCTACAGCCAAGAGTGGTCCGACTTTGCACGATCCTACCACTTTAGTCACATCACATCCAGTCCCCATTACCCACAATCAAACGGGAAGGCTGAGAAAGGGGTCCATATTGTCAAGTGGTTGCTGTGCAAGGCTGCAGACTCAGCCTCGGATTTCAACCTGGCGCTATTGGCACACATTGGAACCCCTCTGTCGACTGGTTTGTCTCTGGCGCTGTTGCTCATGAACCGCAACCTGAGGTCGACTGTTCCGGCCATCCATATTCCAGACCTTGACCACCTCACGGTGCTGCAGAAGGTGCAGCGATCCAGGGACCAGCAAAAGATCACACATGATGCTCATGCCACGGATCTGCCTGCGCTGGCTCCAGACGATGTTGTTCGCGTTCAGTTGCCTGAGGGAGGTTGATCAGCCCCAGCTGTTGTCGTCAGACAGGCTGCTCCCAGGTCTTTCGTTGTCCAAATGGCTGATGGCTCCATTTTACGGCGCAACTGGAGGACGCTGCGTAAAGTTCCCTGCCCATCACCCGACCGCACTTCTCCACATGTCATCATGCCTCCTCCAGACGTCTTGCACCACGAGGCCACCAATCTGGCAGCGATCCCACCTGTCCACAAGGCCCCCGAGATGGCAGCCATCCCGCCTGTCCAGGTGCCGGCATCTCCCCCTCCACCTCTGCGGCGATCGATGAGAATTCGTCACCCACCACAAAGACTGAATCTATAGACTTAAATCTTGTAAATTTTGTTCAGTTTGTTCTGTATCTGCACGATAGACGCCTTCCCATGTACATATGTTCATTCATTCACCACTTGTACATAGTTATGCATGCATGTACAGCCACGTTCCAAAATTTATTTTAAAAGGGGCAGATGTCATAATATCCACTCATGTATACCATGAGATGCAGACAGGCAGTGATTGACACACAGGATAACCAATGAACACACACAACACAGAACAACCAATCACCAGACAGGACACCATCACTATAAAGCCCACAGGGCATTAAGGCTCTCTCTCTCTCACAGGACACGGCTAGGGAGATAGTCGCAGTGCTCAGGCCAATCAACATCATCACCATGTGATAGAGAGCTAGTCTGGTCAAGCCAGTAGGAGGTTATCAGTTAGGTTAATAGAGTGTCAACCCACAACAGATTATGTACAGCAATCAACAGGGTCAATAAAACAGTGTTGGACCATCTCCTGTGCCAAAAGCTTGTTTCTCGTTTCACTACATCCAGTTGCAGTTGATGTTAGACCAACACAGATAACACATCAGTTTCAAGGTTTCTTCTATTGCTCACAGTGATCTGTGGGATTGTCAGCCTTGGAAGATGTTCCTGATTGAGGCTGTTTTAATTAGCGAGAAGAAGGTTAAGAGGTGACTTAATTGAGGCATACAGGATGATCAGAGGATTAGATAGGGTGGACATTGAGAGCCTTTTTCCTCGGATGGTGATGTCCAGCATGAGGGGACATAGCTTTAAATTGAGGGGAGATAGATATAGGACAGATGTCAGAGGTAGGTTCTTTACTCAGAGAGTAGTAAGGGCGTGGAATGCCCTGCCTGCAACAGTAGTGGACTCGCCAACACTAAACATATTCAAATGGTCATTGGATAGGCATATGGACGATAAGGGAATAGTGTAGAGGGACTTTAGAGGGGTTTCACAGGACAGCGCAACATCGAGGGCCGAAGGGCCTGTACTGCGCTGTAATGTTCTATGGTTATGATCTGGCCCATGAGGCAATAGGATGGCACAATGGTTGAGGATGTAGAATGGATCTGCTTTGTTAAGGATTACAGGTCATTGTTAGCCGTTTGTATGCAATGACTTCATAAGGCCTTGGTTCTGAACAAATTTCTGCTGAATCATATCCCGTGTCTTTTTCAGTATTCATCTATTCTGAGGCACTTCTGAAGGTGTTGTACCAATCCTGAGGATCTGTTGCATTATTTTTTTAAATGGAAAAATCCAGTTTCAGCCACCCAACTAACCTGTCTTTCTACAATTCTTCTTCACATATAACCACCAGAACACGTTCCCAATTATTAGATTTCTTGGGCTGGATTCTCCGTTTTTGGGACCATATCCCCACGCCGTCATAAAGACTGTGGCCTTTCACACTACAATGAGGAACTATCATGATGTCCTGGAGCTGAGATGATTGACCTCCAAACTATTTTCCTTTGCGCCAGGTATGACTCCAACCAGCGGGGTGTTTCCACCTGATTCCCATTGACTCCAGTTTTGCTCAGGCTCCTTGATGTCATACTTGGCCTACCAATACTGTCAAGGATAGATGCACCTGCAGTGGGCAGATTGGTGAGGAT
This sequence comes from Scyliorhinus canicula, assembly GCF_902713615.1. Lineage (NCBI taxonomy): Eukaryota > Metazoa > Chordata > Chondrichthyes > Carcharhiniformes > Scyliorhinidae > Scyliorhinus > Scyliorhinus canicula. The sequence continues at coordinate 14,227,038 of NC_052161.1, forward strand.
GCGGTCAAGTATGTTTTTTCCTCTTGTCGGTTCCCTTACCCCCTGCTGCAGTCCCAGTCTAGAAAGAAAGAAGAAGAAAATCGCTTATTGTCACAAGTAGGCTTCAAATGAAGTTACTGTGAAAAGCCCCTAGTTGCCATATTCTGGCGCCTGTTCGGGGAGGCTGGTACGGGAATTGAACAGTGCTGTTGGCCTGCCTTGGTCTGCTTTAAAAGCCAGTGATTAAGCCCAGTGAGCTAAACCAGCAGCTGTATAGCAGCTGTATGCTTCAGAACCCAGCCAGCTCTGTCTGTGGTGGTACAATCGAGCCATTCTTGGTGATGGACATTGAAGTCCCCCACCCAGAGCATATTCTGTGCCTTTGCGACCCTCAGTTCTTCCTCACTATCCGGCCTCCCTATCGGCCCTCACATCCCAGAAAATGTGTTTGGTTGGCGTAGATGCTGTGTGAGGGCAGATAGGAAAGCTGGTGAGTAATTAGATTTTAGTGTGTTGAATATTGCACCTCTATCAGAAAGAAGATTTCCAAATTAAAATGTTACTCGCACAACTGGTAGATATATGAGGTGTGTCGCAACGGCCACATAAGACTGTACACGTTTCTAACGTTTAGAAATCCAGATTACACAAACTAGCAATATTGATTGATTTTTTAAAAACGTCATGAATCACTTTGGAACTCTCCAGAACAAACTGAAAGTCTTTCAAAAAACGTATTACAGTTCTGGAAAAGCTACATCTCAGGACCTCAGAGGAATTTCAAAAATAGTCAATGGTGGAATTAATGGGACAGTTTGATATTTAGGACTCAATGTGTACAATTCTGATTCTCACTTTCATGATGTCAAAGAAAACAAGTACTGGGCAGCTTCAATATAATAAATAACCTTCCATCTTGATTTCCATTTTTCCATCACCTTAGCAACCAGTCCCTGTGGCAATAGCGTGATGTGACTTCCTATTTTTGTTGATTCTCACACACTTCAGCAGCCCAATCCAACGATGATGGTTAAGCGATTCAAGTATTAAATTAGCCTGAGTTATTCTTAATGATTAGCTGGCAGCAATGTTGCAGCTGAAACAATGTAGCACCGTGTGAAATATGCAACAAAGGCAGGAACAGAGATTAAACCATTTAGTGTTCACCTTCGTCTCACAAGTAGATGCCGTTTATCCTGCACTTTAGCATTAGATTCAAGCCTGGGAATAAATAGCTGTCCAAAAAGAAGTCAAAGATTGAGAGGTCATGACTTACTAAAATCTCCGTCTGTTTTAAGTCTAAAACTATAGATTGGGTGGTCACGTGGGTGCTGGGACGTGGGTACAAAAGGGGTCAGGTGTCAGTAACAGGGGGGGGGGGGGGCAGCACGGTGGGGGGAAAATCAATCAATATTTTGCCTAATCTGAATTTTTAAACTATAGTAACGTGTACAGTCTCATGTGGCTGTTGGGTGGGGTTGGGGGGTGGGGGCGATACCAATTGGATGGTTCCCCTGTGCATGCGGCAGCACAGAGGCGCAGTGGTTAGCCCTGCTGCTTCACGGCGCCAAGAACCCGGGTTCCATCCCGGCACCGGGTCACTGTCCGCATGGAGTTTGCACTTTCTCCCCGCGTCTGCGTGGGTCTCACCCCCACGACCCAAAGATGTGCAGAGTAGGTGGATTGGCCACCTACAAAATTGCCCCTTAATTGGACAAAAATAAGAATTGGGTACTCTAAATTTATTTTCATAATAGATGTCAGGCGTGTGGGCGTTCTCCCCGGCTCCGAGCAGACACACAGCGTGTAAGGTCTGCTCAGTACTGTTAGCAAACCCTCATTGTTGTTAGTCCCTTGTCGTCAGTTACTGCAACCCAGTAACATCTACATGGTGTCACGAATTGGCAGAGATGACACAGAGAATTTGCCGCATTAACCCCCTCGTATTTGACGAAAATGTCACGGACAAACGGTAAAAATTTGAAAAAGATGTATCCGAGCTCCGAGAGACCAAAGGAACGTTCCCCCCCCCCCCGTCCCCCCCCCCCCCCCCCGTCCCCCCGCCCAGGATGTGAGGGACCCCTACACGCACAAGGGGAACCCCCGTCCAATTGTTATGGGGAATCACCCGCCACATGCACAGGGGAACCGCCAAATTGGTATAGGGACACTCCCCACACCCCACCCAATGGAACTCTTCAGAGGTCTGCCCTGGCAATGTCCCCTGGTACAGGTTCCCTTCGTATGGTTCCCATTTTTGAAAAGCAGTTGTAAACCTCGCCGAGGTGATATGTCAGTGAGCGGGGTTGCGTTGCAGGGGGCGGGGAGTGGGACCTCGTTGTCACGGCATCTGCTCAAAATGGCATCCTGATAGCAGGATTCCCCATGGAATCCCCCGTAATCCTCGCCACACAGAAATTTGCATGTCCAAGGATTAGAAATCGCTTCCTGAATTGTGCTGCCTCAGGTGCAATTCAGCTCTGGCGGGAGAACATAGGACTGGATTCTCCGTTTGGGAGACTATATGCTGAATCCGGCCTTTGAATTGAAAGCCGACAAAACGGCGCAAAACCTCCACCGATCCTCCGTCTGGTGGAGGCCAGCAGGCACACACAGAGCAGCCATGCTGTGCAACATGGCGCTGACCGTGTGCGGACCCGGCATGCCAAATAGTGCCCCCTTTGGCCAGGCTTGCCACCCCCTAGACCACCCCCAGCTCACCCCCCGGCCAAGGATCCCCCCCCCCCCCCGACTGCGACGGCGCTGGACTCAGTCCACTGCCGCCACAACCAAGTTCCCGAAAAACATTAGCACACGTGAGCCACACCATGTGGAACTCGGCCATCGGGGTCGGAGCATCGGGGGAGGGCCTGAGGTAACATCCTGAGGCCGTCCTGCAGCGTACTCCGAGAGTACGGCATTTTGGAGGGGGCTGAGCATCGCAAAAGCAGTGCTGCCCCCCCCCCCCCCCCCCCCGATTTCGCCGGCAATGGGATTCTCCGGCCGATCGGCGAACACGATTTCTGCATCGGAGAACTGAGAATCTCGCCCATAGTCTCCCAAATGGACTATCTCACCCCACATCTTGAATACCTTGTGGTCTCCTTACTCAAGGCAGTATGTAAATATTTTGGAGGCGATTTAGTGGAGGTCGATTAGATTAATACCTGAAATGAGCAGGTTATCCTCTGAGGGTAGGTTGGACAGACTGGACTTATTTTCACTGGAGATTAGAAGAGTGAGGGGCGACTTGATGGAAGTATATAAGATCCTGAATGGTATTGACCAGGTAGATGGGAAAATGATGTTCCCTCTTGTGGGTGAATCCAAACTAGGGGGCACTGTATTAAAATTAGGGGTCACCCTTTAACAGAATTGAGGAGGATTTCCTTTTTCTCACAGGGTTGCATGACTTTGGAACTCTTTGCCTCAGAAGGAGGTGGAGGTGGTGGGTGGGGGGGTCACTGAATATTTTTAACGTAGAGGTGGACATATTCTTGTTGAGCAAGGGATTCAAAGGTTATCGGGGGTACATGGGGATGTGGAATGCAACATCAATAGATCAGCCACAATCTTATTGAATGGCAGAGCAGGCTCGAGGGGCCGAATGGCCCACTTCTTCTTGTTCGTCTGTATGTATTTCTAAATGTTGTTTCCCTAAGTATTAATTATTTTTGTCCCCAAAACCAGTAAAACGATCCTTTTTAATTGAAATATATTAATGCCGGTCAGCATTTTATTTTGAACAATTTGGTATTTTCAGACATTCAGCTGGAATTTCTTTATGCATCAGTTTGTTTATTTAATTAAATAGTTTTAAAAACATGAACTGCAGAAAACGCTACTTATTTCTGATTGGGGGATGCGATATGGAGGGATCACTGCTTTCCTTGATTCATGTCAATGACCCAGATCAGGGTGTACAGGGCACAATTTCAAAATTTGAAGATGGTGCAAGATTTGGAAGGACTGTTAGAAGGGTAGTGATAGACTTCAAGAGGATATAGACAGGCTGGAGCAAGGGGCAGGCACATGGGGCGAAATTCTCCGCACCCGCGGAAAGTCGGCAAACGGTCGTAAAAATCGGGACCGTTTTACGACGGTCGCGAAGGCTTCATTTCCCGAACGATTCACTTCCTGGAAATGGGCTAGCAGCGCGGCCGCATCAATTACGTGCATGATGACGACGGAACGCGACGACGACACGAACCCGCCCATGTGACGCCGCCCGACGCCGTAAAAAGGCGCGGGCGACCACAGAATCTGTCGGGCAGGATGTCGGAGCCTAGGCGAGCTGCTCCTCACTTTATTGATGCAGACGTCGAGGAGCTGCTCGATGCCGTGGAGCAGAGGAGGGGCATCATCCGCCCGCGGAGAGGGCATCGCCAACCTGCCAGCACGGTACGCCAGGCCTGGCGTGACGTGGCTGCTGCCGTCAGTGCTGTGGGGCACACCCCTCGCTCAGCAGAGCAGTGCCGAAAGAAGCTACACGACCTCACCAGGTCTGCCAGGGTAAGTGCCATGAGGGTGCCCCCTAGTCACAACCATCCCTCCCCCTTAACTGCCCGGGGGGGGGGAGAGGGATTGGGGCAGAGTTATTTGAGGGTGGTTCACAAAGTTGTCACAGACCCAGCGCTCTGGCCCCGAGGAGAGATGCAATCATCTGATGACAACTTGCCCCCCCCCCAAACTGTGCCAGTATCAGGACGGACTTCTGATACCTACCGTTTTGTAATGATCTACCTATGTTCCCTCCCCCAACAGGCCAAGGCCGCTCATAACCACCGTGAGCGGCACAAGACTGGAGGGGGTTCGCCCAACATGCACCCCCTCAGCACCTTTGAACAGAGGGCACTGGACCTTGTTGGGGGGTCTGCCACCCGCGATATCGCGCAATGCGAGGTTGGCGGAACTGCAGCAAGTGAGACAACCCTCCCTGACAAACACCCCCCCCCCCCCATCCTCTGTCCCTTCACACACCCTGCCCACTGGGACACCTCCCCATCCTCTGTCCCTTCACACACCCTGCCCACTGGGACACCTCCCCATCCTCTGTCCCTTCACACACCCTGCCCACTGGGAAACCTCCCCATCCTCTGTCCCTTCACACACCCTGCCCACTGGGACACCTCCCCATCCTCTGTCCCTTCACACACCCTGCCCACTGGGACACCTCCCCATCCTCTGTCCCTTCACACACCCTGCCCACTGGGACACCTCCCCATCCTCTGTCCCTTCACACACCCTGCCCACTGGGACACCTCCCCATCCTCTGTCCCTTCACACACCCTGCCCACTGGGACCGTCCAGCGGCCTGCCAAGCAAATCGAAATAACCCGTCTCATTCTCTTCCCTAGGACGTGATGCCGAACGACCAGGGCCGTCTGGCTGCAGACGGAGACAGGAATCTGCCGCCACCTCACCCGGGGCCTCACAACAGAGGGTGCCCGATCAGCGGGCGGCCCTATCCGCCCCAACCCAATCTGCGGACCAGGACGCACAGAGGGTTCGAAGTCCACCACCACCACCAGAAATGGCCAGGGACAACCCTCCTGTCGCTGAGCAGCCCCACACCATGGACGAGGACCTAACCATTGAGAGCGTCGGGCTTGCGGTACTGCTTTCTCCCACCACATCCATCATCCCAGAGATACACACCCCGGCGGGCCTATTTAGTGATGAGTCTCCTGGGGCACAGTCTGGTTGGCACATCACAGATGAGCAGGTACAGCAGGTGGAGGTCGGAGCAACAGAGGGCCCGGACTCGCGGAGGCCAGACCAGGCCCAGGATGCAGCTGGCTCCCAGACGTTTTCGGAGTTCCTGGAGTTTCTCAACCCACCCGCACAGCCGATGCCTCAGGAAACCCAGGGAAACAATGACGGGATGAGGGCTTCCTTCCAGACTCTGCAGACGCTGTTAGAGGAGTCGAACCGCGTCCAAGAGCAGGGAGTGGTGCCGCTCATGGCAGAGACCCAGTCCGACACCGCACGGGTGGCATCCGCGGTGGAGGCAATGGGTCAGGTTATGCAAGACGTTGGGGTTAATGTGCACGCGTCATCCTCGGCCCTGGACAGGGTTGCCCTCTCACAGGCAGCAATGTTCCAGAGCCAAACCGACATTGCCGGCGCCATGCGGGCCATGGCCGAGTCTCAGCAGGTCATTGGCCAGTCGCAGCAGTCAGTCGCCGAGAGCATCAACCGCCTGACACATGTGCTGGATGGCGTCGTGCACACTCAGGTTGAGATCGCACAGTCCCTGGCGGGAATGTCTAACTCCCTGGACTCCGTCTCTGCAAACCTTCGGATCCTGGTGGATACCGTTGCAGGCCTCCAGGACTGGCAGCGCCAGGTGTCGGTGGTGCGACGGGGAACCTCCCCGCTCGCACCTCTGTCCCAAAGTGAGGCCCGGGGGCCACCGGGCTCCCCGAGGGAGGAGGAGGTTTCGGGGCCCGTCCCATTAACTCCATCACGGGACGTCCCGGAATTCTCGGCCTCCCCCCGTCCCATCCCTGGTGCATCGGGTGGGCAGCAGGCAGAGCAGGGTGGGACAATGTCACCCAAGACGCCCGCAGAGCAGCCTGGCCCATCAAGGCCGGGTCGCCCCAGGAAACGCTTGGCCAAGGAGAAACGAGTTGAGGGGGGCGATTCGCAGCAATCCTCCTCCACTCCTGCTGTATCATCTGGGGATTCACTTAGACGTAGTGGTAGGGCCCGTAAGGCAACTAACATAGACACTGAGTAAGTTGGCACGGGTGAAGGGCACAGTTTAGTTGTAGGGGCTAGGGCACCTGTAAATAATTGTTAATATTAAACGCACTGTTCCACCTTACTTGTAATACCGTGTGATTGTTCCACAGCCACAGGAATCGTGATGGTGACCGAGTGTCGCTGGGGGTGACGGGTGGTGAAACCTCGGTGCCGGGTGTGCAGTCCCTGCCCCTACCCCCCACCCAGAGCTAGCCCACGCGGGCACGTGATGGAGTGTCAGTGACGAACTCAGCGGCCACCAAGGTGGATGGTTCAGCTATTGCCATGGGTCAGACTCTCTCTAACGACTCTGAGCTCACAGCTCTTCGCAGAGCGGGCTGTCATCATTCCACATGGCACTGATCACACCCGCTGACACAGCCATCAATGCTGTGCCATTCGGTCTGGACCCAGTGATAAGCGTCATGTCGAAGTGGAGCAGTGTACACTGAGAGGGGGGGGTTGTGGTGGTGGCAGTTGTGTGGTGACCCTCTGCATGACTAGCGATGCAGGTGGTGGTTTGGTGTTCATTGGGGACGTCACATGCGATGCGTGAACCGTGCTGCCACCATGGCGTCGCGTGCCCGCCGTCCTTGCGGGGCCGTCGTGCCGCCTCCTGGACATCACCAGCACCTGGGTCGTGTCTGCGTGCTGCGCCCGCCACTCCGCCAGCGTCCTCCTCCTCCTCCTCCTCCTCCTCCTCCTCCTCTGTGCTGGCACCACTGCCACTAGCTTCTCCCTCCGCCTCCTGCAACAGGTCATCTTCCCTCTGCATCGCGATGTTGTGCAGCGCACAGCAGACCACTACAATGCGAGCGACCCTGTCGGCCTGGTACTGCAGGGCCCCTCCGGAGCGGTCCAGGCACCTGAATCTCATCTTCAGGAGGCCAAGGCAGCGCTCCACCACACCCCTGGTTGCTGCATGGGCCTCGTTGTATCGTGTTTCCGCATTGGTCTGAGGCCTCCGTATAGGCGTCATCAGCCAAGACCTCAGCGGATAACCCCTGTCACCTAGCAACCAGCCCCTCAGCCGGGGGGGACGTCCCTCAAACATCGCAGGGATGAACGACTGCGCTAGTATGTAGGAGTCATGCACACTCCCTGGGAACCTTGCACAGACGTTCATGAACCTCATGTGGGGGTCGCATACCACCTGGACATTAATGGAGTATGTCCCCCTCCTGTTTGTGAACACGTCCCTGTCCACAGCAGGCGGGCGCATGGGGACGTGAACACAGTCGATTGACCCCTGAACCCTCGGTATCCCGGCCACACTGGCAAATCCACGGACTCGTGAGTCTTGACTTGCTCGGTCCTCGGGAAAGGTGATGTAGCGATCGGCGATGGCATAGAGGGCGTCGGTCACATCCCGGATGCACCTGTGCACCGATGACTGGGAGATCCCAGAGACGTCCCCGCTCGGAGACTGGAAGGAACCGGTAGCATAGAAGTTCAGAGCGACCGTCACCTTGATGGCTACCGGGATCGCGTGTCCTCCCCCCGTTCCACGTGGGGCGAGGTGCGACAGGAGTTCGCAGATGTGTATCACCGTCTGCCTACTCAGCCGGAGTCTTCTCCTGCAGGTGATGTCCGGCATTGTTAGGAAAGAGACCCGGACACGGTACACCCTCGGCTTTGGTCGTCGCCTCTGACGCCGTGGCTGCACCCTCACTCTCTCCTCTTCCTCCTCCTCCTCCTCCTCCTCCTCCCCACCCCCCCCCCCCCCCCCCCCCCCATGCTGCTCGACGACTGGCAACTCTTCGGCCCTTCCCTCTGCTGCTGCAGCTGGCCCTGCAGCCGCTGCGGGTTGTGGATGTGGATGCTGCTGCATCTCCAAATCCAGTAGAGCTGCCCCAACCACTGCGCAGAACATAGCCGTTCTGTTCCCATGCATCGTGCTAACCTACAGAAGGGTGGTGGGGGGCAGAGAAACGGGACATGTTAGACGGACGTTAGTCGACACCACGGCAGCCGCCAGCCATGGGATACCAGTGTGTCCCGGTGGCCTGGTCGCGCTGCTGACACGCGGTCAGCCTAACCCCTGGTCACTTTCTGCATCCAACGGCCAGTAAACTATGGCCTCCTCACGGGTGCGTCAGTGGCCTGTGGCCGGAAGCCACAGGGGAACCAGCGGCCGTGTCCTCGTCACCTGCACACCATGGCATGGTGGCAGACATTTTGTTATGGGGTTGGACGGCTCACCCTCTACCTAACCCCCCCCTCCGTCGCCCCCCACTGCCCCCTCCGTCTCCCCCACTGCCCCCTCCGTCTCCCCCACTGCCTCCCCCGTCTTCCCCCACTGCCCCCTCCGTCTCCCCCACTGCCCCCTCCGTCTCCCCCACTGCCCCCTCCGTCTCCCCCACTGCCACCACCGTCTCCCCCACTGCCCCCTCCGTCTCCCCCACTGCCACCTCCGTCTCCCCCACTGCCCCCTCCGTCTCCCCCACTGCCCCCTCCGTCTCCCCCACTGCCCCCTCCGTCTCCCCCGCTGCCACCTCCGTCTCCCCCACTGCCCCCTCCGTCTCCCCCACTGCCCCCTCCGTCTCCCCCACTGCCTCCCCCGTCTCCCCCCCACTGCCCCCGCTCTGGACCCCCTCCCGTTCCCAGGGATGCCTTCCCCGTTGTGGCCAGACTCGAGCGGTGCGCTGAACTGTGCGCTGAGCGGTGCGCAGAGTGGTGCCCTGACCTCCTCCAAGCAGTCGTCAGCCAGGCCGACTGGTTGACGAATTTAAAAAGCAGGTGTGTTTCACGACGTCCAAACAGGGCGCCATGACGTCGGGACTTCGGCCCATCCGGGCCGGTGAATAGCGGGGGGGCTCTCAGTGGCGATTCTGGTCGTGTCAGGGGCGGGAAGGAGGCGTTTGTCGGGAAACGCGACTCCGACAATTTGCGGGGTTCGGAGAATAGCGGGAGGGCGTCGGAACAGCGTCGCCGTAAAAATTTCCGACGCCCGCTATTCTCCGACCCGTCGTGAGTCCGGAGAATCTCGCCCATGAAATCTAATGTACAGTAGTGGGAAGTGATAGATTTTGGTGGGAGGAACGAGGAGATGTGGCACAAAATGAAGGACACAATTGTGCTCAAAGTCATGAGGAGTCCGAAGAGTCGAAATGGGAATAAACCTTTCCCATCGGCAGAAGGCCGAGAACCCCAAGGTGGTTAACAAAAGAACTACAGGCAACATGAGGCAAACCTCTTTATGCTTCAAGTGCTTTGGATCTGGAATGCACTGCGTGAATGTGTGGCGGAGATAGATTTAATTGCGGTCTTTGAAAGGGAACTGGAACATTATCTGAAGGGCAAAGGAATGGAACCAATTGTGTTGCTGTTGCAGGCAGTGTGCTGAATGGCCTCCTTAATGCTACAACTAAACACATCAGGAAGAAAGAAGCTGAAGGTTACCTTGATCATGTGATCAAGAAGAGTGGGAGGAGGTTTCTGTGGAACTTAAAAATTAACAGAGATGGGGTGGGCCAAATGGTCTATTTCTGTGCTGTAATAACCAGATAAAGCTGCAGGGAGCACAAACTCTATACCACATCTCACATCCTCAGGTCAGCCCAGCCAAGGAATTAGTGTGAATCACTCTCTCTCCCGACCAGCCCACAGACTCTCCATCCAACCACACTCTCTCTCTGTCTCTCCCCCACCCTCATACACTCTTTCGCAATCCCCCCTCCCACACTCTTTCCCCGCAAACTCTCTCTCTCCAGCCCCTCACACTCTCTAACCCACGACCTACTCACACTCTCTCTCTCTCCTACAGTCTCCAATCACTCACTTACTCAGACTCCATGGGGCAATGCCACTCCAACTGTCTCATCTGGACACTACACTGCCGCTTCAGTCTCCCCTCCTGGGCCCTACACTGCCGCTTCAGTCTCCCCTCCTGGGCCCTACACTGCCGCTTCAGTCTCCCCTCCTGGGCCCTACACTGCCGCTTCAGTCTCCCCTCCTGGGCCCACACTGCCGCTTCAGTCTCCCCTCCTGGACCCTACACTGCCGCTTCAATCTCCCCTCCTGGGCCCTACACTGCCGCTTCAGTCTCCTCTCCTGGGCCCACACTGCCGCTTCAGTCTCCCCTCCTGGGCCCTACACTGCCGCTTCAGTCTCCCCTCCTGGGCCCACACTGCCACTTCAGTCTCCCCTCCTGGGCCCTACACTGTCAATCCAGTTGCCTCTCCTGGGCCTCACACTTGCTCCAAATGTCTCTGCAAGGCCCCACACAGCTGCTCCAGCTGCCCCGCAGGGCCCCACACAGCTGCTCCAGCTGCCCCGCAGGGCTCCACACAGCTGCTCAGTTGCCCCGCATGGCCCCACACCACTGCTCCAGGTGCCTCTCCTGGGCCCACACTGCCAATCCAGTTGCCCCCCCCCGGGCCCACACTGCCGCTCCAGTTGTGGTGATATGCATCACTGTAAATACACAAGGGGTTAATGTAGATACACTAGGACACTGTAAATACACAAAGGGTTAATGTGAACACACTACACCTAGCTAGACACTAGAGGGAGCACCAGAGACATCATAACACACAGACAGTCAACCAACAGGTCAGTACGATAGGACACGACCAATGGGCATTCACGACACACACGGAGGTGACACTACCACAGGGGGGCATTACACCAACCCATATATAAGGACACAGCACACATGATCTTCATCTTTCCAGTGGAGCCACTTAGTGAGTACAGATAGGGTTGATTGAAACACATCACACTCACCACGTGGATTGTAGCAAACTGGCTAGATAGTCTGAGTAGCTATAGCAGGATTAACAGGAGAGTCGAATCCAAGTAGGAGAATCGTTAACAGTTTAATAAATGTGTTAAAGCTATCTCCAAGTCTGAACCTTCCTTTGTCAGAGTGCACATCAAGGAAGCAGCTTATGCTACGTCAAGAGCATAACATGACATGGTACCAGGGAATGAACTGTTTCAATCCATATAGTTACAACTCAGTAGACAGTGACAACCAGCAGCAGCACCCAGGCAAGATGATGTTTGAGATTCCGGTTCCACAGCAGCTCAGGTACCAAGGCAATCTCAGTGCACACTGGCGTGCATTCAGGCAGAGATTCGAGATCTACCTGGTAGTGACCGACCTAGATGGCATGGCGGATGCAGAGAAAATAAAGCTTCTACTCACCATCGCGGGTCCAAGTGTAGCTGGAATCTTCCAGACCTTCAAATACTCAAAGGGGCAAAACAAGAGCGACTTCCAGGCAGTCCTGGACAAATTTCAAGAATTCTGAGAGGAACATACAAGAAAAAATAGTAAAAGAGGCGCCAGTACAGACCACGAGGCGAAGGTAAGCTTGCCATTGCAGACAACGGCAGTTTTGATTGGTGGCCATCTTGGAAAAGGTGCTGCACATGCGCAGTTGAGCGAAGGGTGAAAAGTAAAGGAACAGTGATCTGCGCATGCGCAATCCATTCCTTCGCTCTACGTCACAAGCGTCATGACATCAGAGGCCCCAGACCACGCCCACTTAAAGGGGAAATGTCCCAAAACACAAAGAAAAGTTGTAAAGCCATAAAACCCGATTCTTTCACCTGGAACAGCAGCACAATGCTTGAAATTCGACCAGTAGCTGAAAGTAACCTCCGCAGAACCCTGCAACAAGCAGTTAGCACCACTCAAAGAGATGATATGGTCTTGGAAGACAACGACTCAGACGAAGATTTCATCTTGGGAGATGGCTACCCCAGTACCAAATCCGAACCGCAACTGGAGGTGTTGTACATTGAAGACCCCAACGATGAGTTCTTCGGATTGGGGAATCCTCAGCCCAGCATATACGACATCCCGACTCGTGAGTACAGGATTATGCTGCGGTCTGACGCTAAGAGACAGAGAGCGGTACAAGCTCACAGAGAGCGGCCTGCTGTCACACAGAGAGAGGTCCACGCACCGCGAAGAGTCCCCGACTCCACACAGAGAGAGGTCCACGCACCGCGAAGAGTCTCCGACTCCACACAGAGAGTGGTCCACGCACCACGAAGGGTCCCAGCCTCCACACAGAAAGCGATGAAAGACTCCACAGCGAGACAACTGCACGTCTCCACACAGAAAGAGACACCAGTGACACAAGCCTCCACAGCGAGCTCGTGGACAGCCTCCACGATAGAAGCAACGCAAGACTCCAGAGCGCAGTCCTTGCATGCACAGCAAGAAGACATAGAACATAGAACATAGAACAGTACAGCACAGAACAGGCCCTTCGGCCCTCGATGTTGTGCCGAGCAATGATCACCCTACTCAAACCCACGTAACCCGTATACCCGTAACCCAACAATCCCCCCATTAACCTTACACTACGGGCAATTTAGCATGGCCAATCCACCTAACCCGCACATCTTTGGACTGTGGGAGGAAACCGGAGCACCCGGAGGAAACCCACGCACACACGGGGAGGACGTGCAGACTCCACACAGACAGTGACCCAGCCGGGAATCGAAACTGGGACGCTGGAGCTGTGAAGCATTGATGCTAACCACCATGCTACCGTGAGGCCCATTGCTACCGTGAGGCCCACAAGACTATGACAGTCAGCCATGCTCAAGTGCACAGCAAGAAGACTATGACAGTCTACCACGCTCAAGTGAACAACAAGAAGACTATGACAGTCTACCACGCTCAAGTGAACGACAAGAAGACACTGAGGCAGGGCAGCACGGCGGCACAGTAGTTAGCATTGCTGCCTACGGCGCAGAGGACCTGGGTTCGAATCCCGGCCTTGGGTCACTGCCCGTGTGGAGTTTGCACATTCTCCCCGTGTTTGCGTGAGTTTCACCCCCACAACCCAAAGATGTGCAGGGTAGGCAGATTGGCCACGCTAAATTGCCCATTAATTGGAAAAAATAATTGGGTACTCTTAAAAAAAAAGAAGACACTGAGGCTCTACCCACTGTATGTGCGACAAGTGACGACGGCATCCCACTTCCCATACCAGATGTGCAACGTGACAGACCTCAGCTAGTGTGTATAGAGGCACTCGACTACTGGTGACTCCGGTGACACCACGTTAATTCAATCCTCAACCGCTCGAGCCTCTCCACAAGCAAATGAATTCCTGAATGTTTTGACTCCGGACGTGGAGCATCAAGAAACCTCAGCTGACTCAAGTGAACCTGCAATGACTCCGGATGGGGAGCGTCAAGAAACCAAAGCTGATTCAGGTGAACCAGAAAGGGCTCCAGACGGGGAGCATTGACAAGCCAAAACTGAATCAAGTAAGCTAGACATGACTCCTGACAGGGAGTGCCGCGAACTCAGTGACGGCACGCTCAAGAAAACAGCAGATTCCACAAAGGACGCTGAGATGAGTAACTGTGTGAAGGACTCGTATTATCCACAGAGTGTGGTCCTTGAGCGCAGCAAACACGACAACAAAACCAACCAACACAACAACAACATCAAAGACAATAACGAGAAGCGTACCAAAGGCAACAATGGCGACAGCAAGCACAAAAACAACAACAATGGAACAACGACTGGTACGAATTGGTACAACTCAGCCCATGTGGGACACTGGATAAAAGCAAATTACTGCGGATGCTGGAATCTGAAACGAAAGGGAAAATGCTGGAAAATCTCAGCAAGTCTGGCAGCATCTGTAGGGAGAGAAAAGAGGTAACGTTTCGAGTCCGATCACTCTTTGTCAAAGCTAGCAGACAGAGAGAGTGGGAGATATTTATGCTGTGGAGTAGGAATGAAAGATGAGTCATAGCCACAGAAACCCAGGGAAACCGGGTGCTAATGGCCACAGATACCAAGGGGAAAGAGTGCTAATGGCAGTCCCCACAGAGGACAAAAGATGTGAAAGGTCAAACAGCAGGGAAACTAACATCAGAGGATGAACTGTAGGTGTGGGGGGAGGGGAAGGGGGAAGCAAAGAGGAGAAAGGTGCAGGAAAGGTGCAGGAAAGAAAGAAATGGTAAAAGACAGTTAAAATGAGATGAAAACAAATGGGTCAAGGTGGGGCTGATCATCTGAAGTTGTTGAATTCGATGTTCAGGCCGGAAGGCTGTAGCGTGCCTAACCAGAAAATGAGATGTTGTTCCTCCAGTTTGCGTTGCACTTCACTGGAACATTGCAGCAGGCCAAACACTGACATGTGGGCATGGGAGCAGGGTCTTTTGTTAAAATGGCAAGCAACAGGAAGGTCAGGATCCTGAATGCGAACAGACCGAAGATGCTCAGCAAAGCGATCACCCAGTCTGCGTTTGGTCTCTTTGGCCCCATGTGGGACACTGTTACTGCTCAACTCAGCACAATGACATACCATGGCAGGAGGATGCATCTTACCAATTCACGTTTGCTGCACTACCAACAGGCAACCTGACTTTCAGGACAGATGCCATCAAGAATTGCTACCATAAGCATCGAAAAAAAAAGAAAGACTCCAAATCGGTCAATGAAGTGATTTGAACACTTGAACACCTCCTGATGACCAAACACCAGGGCACTGACGGTGTTCACAGTGGAATGACAACGTCACCATTGATACTTCTATACCAGACCATATAAATTCATGAACTATTGGACTCATGACTTTTATTTTGTATTGTTTTATCCTCAAAGTCATCGCAACTATTATTTGGTCTTGGATGCTATTGTATAGTCACCAGAGTCATCATAACTTGTACATAGCATCACTTATCTACCTGTTTTTGTTCAATTTTCTTTAACACTGCACAGAAAATATGTAACACGGAAAAAGGGGGATGTGGTGATATGCATCACTGTAAGTACACAAGGGGCTAATGTATATACACTAGGACACTGTAAATACACAAGGGGTTAATGTGAATACACTACACCTAGCTAGACACTAGAGGGAGCACCAGAGAATCATAACACACAGACAGTCAGCCAATAGGTCAGTAAGATAGGACACGACCAATGGGCATTCACGACACACACGGAGGTGACACTACCACAGGGGAACATTGCACGAACCTATATATAAGAACACAGCACACATGATCTTCCTCTTTCCAGTGGAGACTCTCCGTCAGTACACAGGGTTGATTGAAACACATCACACCCACCACGTGGATTGTAGCAGACTGGTTCATCAGTCTGAGTAGCTATAGTTGGATTAACTGGAGAGTCGAATCCAAGTAGGAGAATCGTTAACAGTTTAATAAATGTGTTAAAGCTATCCCCAAGTCTGAACCTTCCTTTTTCAAGGAAGCAGCTTATGCTACGTCAAGAGCATAACAAAACACCAGTTGCCTCTCCTGGGTCCACGCTGCTGCTCCACCTGCCCCGCAGGGCCCCAAACCGCTGCTCCAGGTGCCTCTCCTGGGCTCCACTCTGCTGTTCTGCCTGATCCCGGCATTGAAACCCACCTTTAATACTCACCTTCGCATTCTTTGATGCTTGTCCAATCACAATCTGGTATCTCTCTGATTTGCTGTAGATGATCTCACTAGTGAGCCAATTAGCAGCAAATACAGGGCAGATCCAGCCTGTGATTGGATCTGAGCAGCTTTACAGCATTTTGCAATTATGGGTCATTTAAATGTCCAGATTTGACCGACTGCATTGTGTTTATGTCTGCTTGGAATCAAAGGTGCTGGAGCGGCGATCTGGTCTGATCTGGCAGCACTACACCTCTCTCTATTAAGTAGCTTAAAGTCAATTTTCTGAAATCAAAGAACTGGCTATAGACTAGGAAAAAGCCAGGTAATTATATTTGTTCCTATGAAGTTTCATGTGGACATTTAAATAGTTACAAGTCTCTTGGTTTCAAAGTGGCTGATAAGTTGAATTGAAGGGAACAGTGTACAGATGTGAGCTAAGGGACATACACAATTATAACACTCCAGAAAATTAAAATACTAGAGAGTAGATTCTACAATCATAAAACTCTATTGTGCAGCTTGTCATAACCACAGCTAATGTTATTGCTGAACAAGATGAATCCCCGAGCAAAGCCAATCTCACTGATCATAAAACTTTTTTTTATTGTGAAAATCAAGAGGAATAGCTACTGACCCCAAAAGCATAGAACTCCAATAACACCTTTAGAATGTTAAAATTGTAAAAAAAATATTAAAAATAAATAAAAACTTAAGCACCCAAGATAAATGTTACACAGTTAAGATAGTCTTACAAAACAATCCTCAGAAGCGCATGCTGAGTCAAAAGCATGCTATTACATTTTTGGCAAAAACCCCTTTATAGATTCTTAACCATAAAAATCCAGTACATATTACCCAAATCAAGGAAGTGTTGTCAATTTAATAAAGGTACAGCTCACGACTTCTCAGACACGTCCACTCTGATATGGAATTCCAAAAGGAAGTTCAGAAAGAAAACTGCTTCCGAAAACAAAGACCCTTCTGGCTTAGCACTGGGTGGCTACCTCTAATTCAAAAGTAGCACAGTTTCTCAGCATCCCATAAAAAGGACCTCACCTTCAGGGCTTTCCCCCCAACAGCAACCTACAGCTCAGTTAAACAACTCTTTCCTGAAATATCTTTATTCCCTTGCATCTCACCTTCCATTGTCCTTCAGCACCTCTTTGAACTCAGCTTCTCCAAATATAAAAATCTTTCATATTTTCTATTCTACCTCTACTTTCAAGTGAATAAAATTCAATATATCTTTCTCTGTTTACTCAGTGAACCCCAAGTAAGATGCACATGCTCCTGGTTACACCTGAACTCCCTTTCCAAATTCAACAGTTGATAAACCAACTTCCCCACTTATCTCACAATGAAAATTTCAGTTCCAACCTATTTACTTGCAACTCAAACCAACTATGAAAAGAAAATGAAAAATCACTTATTGTCACGAGTAGGCTTCAATGAAGTTACTGTGAAAAGCCCCTAGTCGCCACATTCCGGCGCCTGTCCGGGGAGGCTGGTACGGGAATCGAACCGTGCTGCTGGCCTGCTTGGTCTGCTTTAAAAGCCAGCGATTTAGCCCAGTGAGCTAAACCAGCCCCTAGTGAGCTAAACTAGCCCCTATAACCTCTCATTAAAAATTCACAAACCTAATCTTGAACCTTACATCTCTTAGACCTCACAGACAACCTATCTCTGGTAACCTTCGCCCTGTTCAATTAACACTGGACACGTGGACATACCCACATGGACACACACACACAATTTTCTTTAACTACACAGAAAACATAATCACAAAAAATATAAAAATACACATTCCATATCACAGGCTGTAGTTTATAATGTTATCCTTTTTGAATGTTTTTCCCGCTGCTGTTTTCCTCGGAAAGTAGACTCTTTCGAGGTAATGAGATTATTAAACCAGACAGGAAGGGCATTTGCAGAGCAGACTTTTCTTGTTAAAACCTGCTTTCAAAGAGTTTTTATGGAAGTTATGAGTGTCACGAACAAAGTTTCTCTTCTCTCCTTTTTCTCACTCTTCTTTGTTTCCCTCTCTTCCTCTCTCCTTCCCCCTCTCCCCCTTTCTCTCCTCCCTCCCCCTCTTGCTACCCATATCATCCTCACCCCTTACAGTTTCTTTCTCTCCAACCTTCTTTCTCTTCTCTCTCCTCGCTCTCTTCCCCCTCATCTCTTTCTTCCCCTCCTGCTCTCTTTCTCATTCCTTGTTTGTCCTCCTTTTTTCTCTCTCCCTTACTTCCTTCTTCCCTTCACGGTTTCCTCCCTTCCTTCCTGCTGCTCTTTCTCACTCCCTCTGTCTCTCTCTCCTTTCTCCATCTTTTTACGTTCCTTTCAGTTTCACTCTCACTCTCATTTGTTGCTCCCCTTCCCTATCTGCCATTTTGTCATATTATGGCTCCAATTTGACTGGAAATGGCTCAGACTCAGTTCAGCCACAATAGTTATATGGACAGTTTCGAGCAAAGTCAAAGGAGATAATGTTCTTGCTCAGTTTACATACGTTACAAATTATATGTGGTCTGTGGGCAAGAACAGTTGCATTGACATAAGTGGTCATTTCTATTTTTACACGAGCCCAGAATTTCAATGGACCAAATCACCTCTCAAGCTGTTTTATTGTGTAGTTATCTTGATGCACTTAAAAGTTCCAATAGTATTTAAATGCAAATCCTTGATTTGGGCAAATCGTACAATCAAATTGCACTAAGTAATTGGAACCCATTGTACGAATCTAACAACCTTTGTGTAAAAATAAGTGTTCTTTTGTTATGTTTATTAGTACTGAAGGCATGACTCACTGGAATGTGGTGCTAAGATTATGAAGTGGTTTATCTTTTTATCTGTGTTTTTATAGAAATCTTGACGCAAGGGTAATCTGTCTGAGCATAAAGGCTTGAAAAACTCCTGTCAAAATAACGGCGGGCCTTATAGTGCTCACTGTTGTGAGGTAAAAATTGCACAGCATCTTCAGATGCACGATAGAACGCAAATGTTGCTGTGGGAGGTGTGCTTCTTGGTCATTAGTTTTAGGAAAATGCTCATCTCCTCAACTCCTGAAATGCCGTGTTAAATGCCGTGAAATCGGTGTACTTGCGTGGTAGATACAAAGGACTGGATATTCACATCTCCATGGAGATTGGGTTTGTTACGACACCCTGGGCTAGCACACTGTCAATTCCGGCCCCACATGCCCTGGAGTCACCACTCAAGTGTATTAACCAATAATTCTTAGAAAAATATCCAAAGTCTCTGGCTTTTGGCTGCCCAATAACTACGGTCACCAGGTATGTAAGTTGAACCATAATTACTGTTTATTTATAACAGGAATAAAGATGAAAGAGCTGGATAACATGCAAGCTATCCTACTATTCCCTTTAACTGTCCCACCCTCCACACGGGACAGACAAACACAGAGAGGTGGAAAGGTGTAATAAAAAGGATTAAGGTTTAAAGTTAAGAGTTCTTGCTTCACATGATGAGTTCTTTGCAGCACTTTTTCACAGTATGAGTGTGGTTTAAAGTCTCTGGCCTACAGCCCGTAACGATCTTCTTTGTAGTTTGGCAGTATGTTGCAGGAGAGACCTCAAGCTTCACACAGCCTGTCCTCAGAGAGAGTTATCAGATTCTGCTCTCTGCTTCACATCAACCTTTTCTGGAGAGAGAGAGAGAGAGAGAGAGTTATCAGATTCTCAGAGTGTCTTTTTGATGATTATTAACTGGATATTTCTGGAGTGAGTTGGTTAGATTCCTCCATCCAGCCTGCCAGAATCGAAAGTGGGAACGTACTCCAGCCTTGTGACGCTGCGAAACATGTCAGCGTGATCAGATCCAATCACCACCTATTTCCGGGGAAGGGCACGGCCTCCTGGGCCCATTCATTGGCCACTAGCCACATCAATCAGTCTGAGTCATCATTGATGTCCGTCTAAAATAGAACAGCCTTCTGCTCAAATTAATGGCACAGGCCACCTTCCTTAAGGACACATGTCCATAAATCATCCTTGGATCAATAGGGATATAAGGGAATAATTTTCATTATTAGTGTTACATGTAGGCTTACATTAACACCCCAATGAAGTTACCGTGAAAATCCCCTAGTCGCCACACTGCAGGGTCTGTTAAACAGGAACAACCAGGAAGGACTCTTACAGGTTGGAGGCCGAGGGGTTGGAAAATAGGGGGAAGCCATGTCAAGGTGATTTGCTGATGCATTGTCTCCCATGGGAAGTAGGGGGACTTTTCCAGGCCCAGACAAGGGACTATGTTGCTTGCCCACTACATTCAAACATCAAAACTAGGAGCAGGAGTAGGCCATTTGACCCTTTGAGCTTGCTCTGCCATTCAATGTATATGATCATAGCTGATACTCTATCTCAATGACAGATTCCCACTTTCTCCCCTGCCCCTCAATGCCATTAAAATCTATTGTAGCCAATGAGAAGTCCTGAAAAGGAGAGTCAAAATATTTCCTGTTCGCACGAGGAATCACAATAACAAAGTAACAGTCCAAATCGTAGCCGGGACCATCCTGAAATGGCGGCTAGTTCCTGGGCTGGCTTTTATCCTGGAAAATTAACAAGCCTGTTGTTGGGCCTCCGCCCCTCAGTGGGAGAGCTCGTACTTCACAAGCCCCACAGGGAGCTCAATTGGGCCATTCCCGTGGGCCTCTTGGAGGTTACAACATTGCTTCCTCCCCAAAGTCCGTACGTCCCTGTTGTAGGAAGTGGAGGAGGTTGCCTTATTCACTCCAGCCTCCAGGTTGCACTTGGGCTGGTATGGGACTAGGTCAAGGGTGGGGGGTGCGTAGCATGTTGGGGAATGTCGTTTCCGCGTCGACCACTTGAGGGGCACCATCGATGACCGTTCCCTGGCGAGGCCTTAATTTGAAAACTCGATGTCTGACTTTCCATGTCGGATTCCGAATCCTCCACCTAACGCATCTCAATATCGAAGCCCCCAAGGGGCAATATCCCCAGGCCCCCTTGTGCTGGGCCCGGGGCTGGAAGACAGTCCCTCCGATGGGATTTTCCCTAACTCTAGCTCACTGTTTCACCACTGTGCCCGGAATCCACTGGGCACCGTCTCTGAATCTACGGACATGTACCGCTTCTGATCTGTGTCCGTCTGCCTTGGTACTGTCTCTGAAGGTCTTGATTGCATTCTACTTTCCCGCTAATATCGTTAGGTGAAGGCGGCCTCGGAGGCTCTGGCCCATGAACAGTTCAGCCGGTGCCACTCCAGTTGTGGCGTTTCATGTGGTCCAGTAGCTGAACAAAAGGCACACCAGCCTCATCACAACAGATCCCGTGGTCTGTTTCCTCATATCCATCTTGAAAGTCTGCATTACTCGCTCAACTAGACCTTTTGAGGAAGGGAGGTATGGGGCCATCTGGATGTATTTCACCCCGTTTGTCTTCATGAAGCATTCAAACTCTTCACTGGTCAACAGATACCGTTGTCCGTGACTAGTACCTCTGGGGTGCTGAAAGGTAGTCGTAGCTTCTCGATGGTGGCCTTTGAAGTGATGGACAACAGTCGATGGATGTCTAGCCATTTAGAATGGGCATTCATCATCAGCAAGAACATTAAGCCTTGGAAAGGTCCAGCAAAATCTGCATTAAGGTGCACCCAAGACCGGCCCAGCCATTCTCATGGGTGGACGGGCAGCTGACAGGAGCTTCTGATGCATTGTTGGACCAGTTTGTTCAATCTCGCCATCCGGGCGTGGCCACCACACATAGCTCCTGGCGAGTATTTTCATATTTGACACCCCCAGAGTATACATTGTGCAGGCCTTAGTATGGCCTGTGTGGAGGATGCCGTCCTCCACACTGAAGTCCAGCTGATTGGATTCAAAAGCCAGCAGCTCCTTGGGCACTTTCTCTCGCTGACCCCTGTGTATGTTGGCATGGTGTAACTTCGCGAAGACTCAGTCCTACTGTGTCCATTGGCGCATCTGATTGCCGGTGACCGACAAGGTATCAGCTATGGTTCGGGTCATGATGATTTCGTCAGTCCTTGGTGGAGATGGATTGTGGGGGGAGGGTGTCGGCAATGGCAGCTGGCTGAGAGCGTTCCCACTTGCGATCTGCTGTGTGCCTGGGTGATGCTCAAACAAATACTCACAAGCCGTTAGCAAGAGGGCCCATCGCTGTATCCGGGCAGATGCTATTATCGGAATCGCCTTGTGTGACCATTTTGCATAGACACGGTCTGAACTTCATTACTGTTGGTTATGAGTGAAGCCGAATGACTAGGCAGTAGAATAGAATGTTCGAAAAAGAAAAGCTGAATAAAAAACCCAGAGTTCATCAGCCTGAACCCCGAGGATCAGGCCCCTAAAATGGAACTCTGAAATATTAACCAATAGGGATGCAAGTCTAATCAGGATGTATCTGCTTTCTCATTTGGGCTCACCAATTTGTTAATGACACCTTCGTCGGCAAGCTGCCAGCCACTTTAAACATGCATTGGCCTCCTTGATATGTGAATGACAGGTTAATTAGCGCCTGTTTTAGAGCCTGTGAATTGGGATGCCGAGTGAAGCAAGCGTTGAACCTACTGCCCACAGGCTTCTTGATGCAGATATAACCTAGCAAGCAGCCACAACCAAAAAGAAGTAGCGGAGTTTGTTCCTAACTCTCCAGCCCTCACATGGCCTGACAGTCCGAAATTGTGTCGATGGCAAGTGTGCAAAGAGCCATATCAGTCATGTTTCGGCTGTGTCATCCAGAGTTTATAATCATGTTGCTTTGTTCCATTGGTTTAGTTTAGTGAACATTCCCACTCCCTATTCAACCACTTCATTTGTTCAGAAGTGTAACCGTACCTTTGTATTCCAGTGCAAAATGACAGTCCTTTTCTTCACAGTTCAATGGTGTCTAGTGCGGAATCATCCTTTCTCTGCTGTTTTTAGAATCCTTTCCATCCCTCTCAGCATTCACTCATCATCAGCATCACTTTCTCCTTGCGTTTGTATTCTCTGTGGGAATTACTTGCCCAAATATTCAATTAGCCTAAGCAACGTGATGATGCTATCAGTGTCTGGTGAAGTACCGCTCCCAATTAATACACCTCATCCTTTGTTTCTTGATATTAAACACTACATTCCATCCATTTAGCCTATTGCAAACGCATGGCTTTGAAGCATGTCGCTTTTAGAAAATCTTGTGCTGTACCACAGAATTTGACCGGTAGCCAGAGCAATTCTGCTCAAGACCCTTCCGCTTAATAACCGACATGAATAACAGAGATTCCAGGAAGCATTTCATTGTCGATCGACAAAATAATTATTGTGTGCAGCACTAACATTTCTATTTAAAGTTTACCGTACGCTTAGATTTAACTTGTTAGTAATCGTACTCGGATGTGTTCAGAGTTTGTGGAATACTAAGAGTCACCTTTAGTGGGAAAGTGCATCAGTGCTGGGCACAATACACTTTTCTTTGCAAATAGTTGCTTGGTAGTGCAGAACTTGAGTGTTGCTGAAAAAATACATTTTGTCAAAGCTTTTTATCTTGCACTCATCAGGGAAATCACAAGAAAACCAATGTCAGGGGAAACAACCACTTTATAGTCTATGAGAAGGGGGCACTGATTTTTTGGCAAGTGGACTCTTATTGGTAGAGGTGATGACATGGAGAATGCACCAGATGATGGTGATTGACAGTTAACTGCCAAGCATTGTTAGAAATTTAAATCAGGCATCTTGACCCTGATTGGTCAAGCATTGTCCTGAGGAACACACCAGCGAATGGTTGTTGTGGTGTTCTTTGTGTTGCTTATTTCAGAATGGTTGACGTAGTGTTCACAAAGATCACAGTCACGGATTTCCCACATCCATTCATCCTTCAATGGAACATTGGTGAATAGGCTGGCAATGACAAGCAAACACAGGGACACAGCATTGCTATCGATATATGGAAGCCCTCTATGGTCTGCACAAATGTGAAGGAATCCTTCACTGCGTATGTGGAAAACTGGTTGTAACAATATTGCTTCCTCCATTCCTATGTACAGATCATTTATAGTGAAGAGTGCTTCCAAGGCGACGTCTGTACAACATTTCTCATCGTGCTTTCATCCCCATTCTTATTTTTTCTTTGCCTTCACATTATCGGCCTTCCTTTTGTACCCAATTCCCGTGAATGTCAGACAACCTTCTCTTTTTATGAGTGATTTCCGTGGTATCTTATCAAATGCTTTTCAGCAAGGAGCTGAAGTATTCTAGAAATGAAGGACACGTCGTGTTCTGGTGCCAATGTGCAAGTGTGTTATTATGTCACGTTTCTCACTGCATTGGTTTTTCTGAGGTATTGGTCGGAAGTACAATTTTTACAATGGGTTTGCAGGAGACATGAAAGGTGAAGGGGTAGTTCAGGGATGTTATTGAATCCTTGAACACAGGCATAGAGAGTGAGAATTAATTGTACACAATAAGACTTGGGAGAAAATAAGAAGAGTGATTGGGAAAGAGTGGAAAATGCAGGATGTTGAATTCAAGAAAAATAGCATGGAGCACGGCCTAACAACTGTAAGGAGAAGAGGCAACTCAGTGAGGACAGTCCCTGTGGTTGCAAGAGCCTGTGCTCACAGAAAATGAAGAAAAGGGGAAATTGAATGGGGATCAAAATGGGAAACAATTCTGGATCAGTAAAAACCCAATATATTGACAGTGGCATAAAAGCACACATCTCTGTCTTAACTTATTTTTTCACGGGATGTGGGCGTCGCTGGCGAGACCAGCATTTATTGTCCGCCCGTAATTGCCCTCGAGAAAGCAGTGCCACCTTCATCCTGTGTTCTTGAACCACTGCAGTCTGTGTGGAGTAGGTACAACCACAGTGGTGTTAGGGAGCAAGTTCCAGGATTCTGACCCAGTGACAGTGAAGGAACGGTGATATATTTCCATGTCAGAGAGCTGTGTGTGGTTGGAGGGGAACTTTCTGGTGGTAGTTTTCCCAGGCATCTGCTGCCCTCATATTTCCAGGTGGTAGAAGTCACGGGTTTGGAGGATGCTGTCAAAGACGCCTTGGTGAGTCGCAGCTTTGCATCTTGTAGATGGTACACACTGCTGCCAGTGTCCATCAGTGGTGGATGGAGTGAATATTTAAGGTCATGGATAGGGTGCCAATCAAACTGGCTGCTTTGTCCTGGATGGTGTCGAGCTTCTTTGGTATTGTGGGAGCTGCAGTCATCCAGGCAAGTGGAGAGGATTCCACCACAGTCCTGACTTGTGCCTTGTAGATTGTGGACAGGCTTTAAGGAATGTGGATGTGAGTTACTTCCCACGGAATTCCCAGCCTCTGACCTGCTCTTGTAGAAAAAGCTTTTCTCTGGCAAGTTCAGTTACGTTTTCAGTCAATTGTTGGATGCTGATGGTGGGAGATTCAACGATAGTAATGCAATTTAATTACTATTGGTGGCACAGTGGTTAACACTGCTGCCTCATGGCACCAGGGACCTGGGCTCAATTCCAGCCTTGGGTGATTGTCTGCTTGGAGTTTGCACATTCTCACTGTGTCTGCGTGAGTTTCTTCCCTTTGTCCAAAGATGTGCAGGTTAGGTGGATTGGCCATACTAAATTGCCCTTTAGTTTCCAAAGATCTGCAGGTTAGGTGGGGTTACTGGGATAGGGTTGGGGCGTGGGCATGGGTAGGTGCTTTTGCGGAGGGTTGGTGAAGACTCCATGGGTCGAATGGCCTCCTTCTGCACTGTAGCGATTCTATGGATTCTACGGAATGTCATGGGAAGATATTACATGCCTCTTATCAGCCCAAACCTTAGGATTGTCCAGATCCTGCTGCATTTGGACACGGACTGTATCAGTATCTGAGGAGTCGGAATGGTGCTGAATTAGGTAGATGACCTAAGATTGAACTCAAGGACCTTCTTCAAGTGACTATCTTTGATCTGAAGCAGAGACCATGGATGCTGCCTGGAGTCACTTTATTGCCATGCATGGAATACATTGCTGGTTGTTATGCAGACAAGAACAGCAGTTTCACACCACAATGTCTTACAAACAACAAGATTGTCACATTTCGCAATGTTGCTTTTCCTCATGGAAAAGGTTTGGCAATGAATTATGTTTGTGTTGTCAAACAAAATCAATTTGCATGGAATTTTAAAAGATCTTGTCGACATCTAAAATATGTATTACAGCTAGATTAGCCAGTTTGCGAAACATTGCAAGATATTTCAAACTGAGACAATTGGCTTGTTCCAGACTTATTGACATGGAGATTTCCCCCCATCACCACCTTAAACCAGGGGAACACATTAGGGTGACAAAGGCTAAGCTGTAGCCTCTGTGTGTTGGGTATGCAAAATTAACTTTTAAAGTCCATCTCAGACTGTGTCAATT
Source organism: Scyliorhinus canicula (assembly GCF_902713615.1). Classification (NCBI taxonomy): domain Eukaryota; kingdom Metazoa; phylum Chordata; class Chondrichthyes; order Carcharhiniformes; family Scyliorhinidae; genus Scyliorhinus; species Scyliorhinus canicula. Next base: position 14,253,514 of record NC_052161.1, read on the forward strand.
GTAAAATAAGTGAACCAATCAGAGAAGTTAAATATTATGCAGTGGAATTAGATTGCACCACCCCCCCCCCCCCCCCCCCCCATCCCCCACGTCTCAAAGCAGGTACAAGTGTCTATAATAATCTGCCATGTAGGCATTGATGAAAACAAAGAAACAAAGATTGAGGAATCGTTCGTTGGATTCACATGGATGAGCATTCTTGACAGCTTGATCATGCAAGTTGTTGCGTCTAGAGTTATGAGAATGGCTCAAACATGAGGGGGACTCACCGTGGTGCGCGGGCATTAATACATGAAAGGAATTTGAAGCCTCATTTGTACTGTATGCAAGCCATAGCCTGAACTTGTTGATATGTGATGTTGCCTCTTCAAACAGAACGTGGCCCTGGCACCCTGGAACTGCCACTCAGGCACCTGCGCAGTGCTACGGTGCCACTGTCAGGGTGCCAAGGTGCCCGGATGCCAGGGGGAGTGTCAGGGTACCACCCTATCCTGTCGCTGACCTCATTGAAGCCTTGGTTCAAACATGGACATAAGAGCTGAGTGGTGCTGGGCTGATAGATCTACCATGCGGTTTCAGTAGCACTTTGCGATTACTGGAACTCAGTAGAAATTTAAGTTAAAATTTCTCAGGTGCAAATAAGAATTATTTTATTTGTCTTCTACTGAATACAATCGAAAGTCATTTAAAAGGCAATTTGTAGACAATTTAAACCTTCAAAGAATCACAGAAATGATCTTCTTGCTCAGGCAAACAGCTCGCAATAACTTTAGAAGTCAAAGTCTGAAAATGAAATATGAGGACAGGGAGATAGTGAATAGTTCAGATAAAAGTATAGATGATTCATGGAAGAGAGAGAGAAAGAAATCCAGCTAATGATCCAGCTCCAGCTCCAGCTAAAAATGGCCAACCGAAACTTCACAGTTATATTGTATTCATATCTGTCTTTAGCCATCTAATTATACCCCAATATAATCCTAATTGATTTGGGTTAGAATCAAACACATCTGATTTGACGGCAAGCCGTCCATCTTTAAAATGCAACATTAGTTTTAATTGTTTCGTGTCTGCATACTTGTGCATGTTAAGGAATGCGATTTTGTGCTGTTATCAAGACCAGTTTGAACTGGTCTTTTGCTGACTTAGCTGTTATAACAATAGAACCTTCATGTTACTGTATCATTGCTATGCTGTTGCTATAGAGCCTGACCTGTCCTTGGACACTGTCTTGAAAAATGTATTCATTAGTTCAGTTAAAGTGTTTGTTTTCATCTATACTGCTTTTGCATGTATCAGGTTCTTTTTGTGTTTCTGTTGTTTTTATGTTGTACTGTCTTGCTAGAATAATGGAGTAAAGTGAATTATGCCGTGTTATGCTGTTTTGTGAGCTGTATGTTTTGAGATGGCCTGAGGTTATGAGAGTGTTGAAATCCTTAATTTAAAAATGGGTAAAACTGGGGCTTAATATTTATCCTAACTAGCTATCTTTTACCTATCAAGTGTGTTAGGAAATAGTTGACTTCTACATGGGCACACCAAAACTGGGTTATTGCTGAGTAAGTGTCACTTGGTAGCACTGTCGACAACCCCTTCCATTACTTTACTGATGATAAAGAGGTTAATGGGGCAGTAATTCGCTGGGGTGTAGTTGTCCTGCTTTCTGTGCATAGGATATACCGGTGCAATTTTCCACATTGCCGAATAGATGCCAGTATTGTAGCTGTACTGAACAGCTTGGCTAGGGGCACAGCAGGTGCTGGAACAAACACAAGTCTTCTGCTCTATTGGCAAAATGTTTTGAGAGTCCATAGCCTTTGCAGTATCCAGTGCCTTTGCCTTTTTTTTATATCATGTGGACAGGGCCGGCTCAAGGTACCGGCAACTCGGGCAGTCGCCCGGGGCGCCATGTGCTAGGGGGCGCCATCAAGGAGTGCGGGTCCCGCGCATGCGCAGTTGGGCCGGTGCCAACCAGCGCATGCGCGGTGGTCGCCCTCCCTCAGGCCGCCCCGCACAAACATGGCGGATGGATCCAGGCTCGCCAGTGGTCACTCCGGCCCCCCCCCCTCGGGCCCCCTCCGCCCCCCCCCTCTGCCACCCCCCCTCCGCCCCCCCCCCCCCCCCCGCCCCCCCGAAGGGCGCCGAAGTTCAGCTTGCCCGGGGCGCCAGCAACCCTAGGGCCGGCGCTGCATGTGGAGCAAATCGAATTGGCTGAAGACGGGCACTTGTCTTACTGGGGACCTCCAGAGGGGACTGAGATGGATCATTCACTCATCACTTCTGGCTGAACATTGTTGCAAATGCTTTAGCCTTGTCTCTTACACTGATATGCTGGGCTCCGCCATCATTGAGGACGGGGATATTTATGGGGTCTCCTCCTCCAGGTATTTGTTTATTAGTCCACCACCATGTTCACCAATGGATGTGGCTGGACTGCAGGGCTTAGATCTGTCGGTTGTGGGATTGCCCAGCTCTGTCTATGGAATACTGCTTTCGTTCTTTGACATGCAAGTAGCCCTGTGTTGCAACTTCCATTTTTAGTGATGATGTGCTGCTTCCGATATGCCCTCCTTCAATCTTCATTGAATCCTGAACTTGATGGTCATGGTAGTGTGGGCATGCTGTGCTTTGACGCTGTGGTTATATACACTTTTGCTGCTGCTGTTGACGAAAATACTTCATGGATGCCCAGTTTTGAGTTTCTAGATCTGTTCAAAATCTATCCCATTTTGTGCGGCGTTAGTACCACACAACACAATGAACAGTATCCGCAATGTGAAGATAGGTCTTCATTTCCATAAGGATTGTGAGGTGGTCTCACTTACTAACATTGTCATGGTCCGATGTACCTGTGACAGGTGGATTGGTGGAGACAAGGTCAGGGAGGTTTATCCCTCTTGTCGGTTTCCTCTCACCTATCCCAGCTCCTGTCCAGTAGTCATGTCCTTTAGGACTCTGACAGCAGTGCTACAGGTCCACTCCTGGTGATGGACATTGAGGTCCCCCAACCAGAGTACATTCTGTGTGCTCACTGCCCCCAGTCCTTTCTCCATGTAGTCTTTAACATGGAGGAATACTGATTCATCAGCTGAAGCAGGGCAATAGATTATAACCATCAGGCAGTTTCCTTGTCCATATTTGACCTGAGACTCTGTGGGGTCCAGAATTAATGCTGAGGATTCACGGGGCAACTCACAAATGTATATTGCTGTTCTGCTACCTCCAGTTGGCATGTCCTGGTGCTAAATAAGGTATTGTCTATAAAGTATAATTCCTTGACTATGACTATGTCTATGTCAAGCTATTGCTTTACTGGTCTGTGGGTCAATTCTCCGAATTTTGGCACAAGCCTCCAAATGTTAGAAAGGAGGACTGTGCAAGGTCGACAAAGCTGCTCTCGTTTGTAGCACCGAGCTCAATATCAGGTGACCTCGTTTTTGTAGATTTTGTAGCAGTTCAGTAGAACTGATTGGCTTGTGAGTCCATTTCAGGGGTCGTTAACCACAGTGCTGTGGATCTGGAGTCACATGGAAGCCAGGCCAGGTATCAACAGTAAATTTCCTTCCCTTAAGAACATCAGTGAACCAGTTGGTTCACGATCAACCAACAACGTTTTCACGATCACTATCCACTGTCATTAAAACTATCTTTTTAATGCCAGGCTTATTAATTATATTTAAATGTCACCAGATGCCTTTGTGGGATTTGATCCCAGGTCCCGAGAGAATCAACCTGAGCCTGTGCATTGCTAGTCCGGTGACATTATCGCTACATCACTGCCTCCCTCCTCCCTGAGGCTGGACCTCGACTGGAGTAACCTGCCACTGCAAACAGCAGTCAACTGCAAAACCTTCACCAGAAACTTCCAATCTCCATTTCATCAATGAACCAAAAGGAAATTGCAGGCCAGCAATGTTTCAAACTGCATTTCCAGAGAATCAATGCTGACAAAGACATTTTGGCCTCCAATGACCAGCGCCGGCCCTAGGGTTGCTGGCGCCCCGGGCAAGCTGAACTTCGGCGCCCTTGGGGGGGGGGGGGGGGGCCTGGGGGGGGGGGGGGGGGCTGGGGGGGGGCTGGGGGCGGGGCCGAGGGGGGGGCCGAGGGGGGGGGGGGCGAGGGGGGGGGGCCGAGGGGGGGGGCGGACCCGAGGGCGGGGCGGGGGGGCGGACCCGAGGGGAGGGCGGACCCGAAGGGGGGGCGGACCCGGGGGGGGGGGCCGAGGGGGGGGGGGACCCGAGGGCGGGGCGGGGGGGCGGACCCGAGGGGAGGGCGGACCCGAAGGGGGGGCGGACCTGGGGGGGGGGCCGAGGGGGGGGGGCCGAGGGGGGGGGGCGGACCCGAGGGCGGGACGGGGGGGCGGACCCGAGGGGAGGGCGGACCCGAAGGGGGGGCGGACCCGGGGGGGACCGAGGGGGGGGGGAGACCGAGGGGGGGGACCGAGGGGTGGGGGGGGGGACCGAGGGGGGGGGGGGACCGAGGGGGGGGGCGGGGGGGAGCGGACCGAGCGGGGGGGGGGGGCGGACCGAGCGGGGAGGGGGCGGACCGAGCCGGGGGGGCGGCCACCGCGCATGCGCTGGTTGGCACCGGCCCAACTGCGCATGCGCGGGATCCGAGTCTGGCGCCCCCTAGCACATGGCGCCCCGGGCGACTGCCCGAGTTGCCGGTGCCTTGAGCCGGCCCTGCCAATGACCTAAGTGCAAGGTACCTCTGTTAGGAAAACAAAGGTAGTTTTAAGAGATTTATATTTGTATTGGTAAACTTTAGAAATTAGGGGCGGGATTCTCTGACCCTCCTGCCAGTCGGCGACCACTGGCAGCCGCCCCCCCCGCCCCCGGCGATTCTCCGGCCTGCGATGGGCCGAGTGGCCACCCGTTTTCGGCGGGTCCCAGCGGCGTAAATTGCAACAGGTCCTTACCGGCGGGACCTGGCTCCACGGGCAGCCTGCAGAGTCCACGGGGCGGCGCGGCGGATCTGGCCCTGGGAGGTGCCCCATGGTGGCCTGGCCTGCGATCGGGGCCCATCAATCTGCGGGCGGGCCTGTGCCGTGGGGGCACTCTTTCCCTCCGCACCAGCCGCTGTCAACCTCCGCCATGGCCGGTCTGGAGAAGAATCCCCCTCTGCGTGCTCTGGGATGACGCCAGCACTCCTGTGCATGCGCCAACCCGCATCGGCCGGCGGTGGCCTTTCGGTGCCGGTTGGCATGGCACCAAGCCCTTCTGCGCTGGCTGACGTGGCGCCAAATACTCTGGCGCCGGCCGAGCCCCTGAAGGTGCGGCGGCCCAACGCCGGAGTGGTTCACGCCTCTCCTCAGCGCCGGAGTGGCCCGCCCCGCTGGTTCGCGGAGAATCCAGCCCAAGGTGTACTTTAAGTGGGTTTAGTTGAATGTTTCTGTGCCTGGAAATGTAAAACATATACTTAGAGTCATTCTGGACAAAGATGCTTGTATGTGTGCAAGTTAGTTTCAACCCATGAAGGCAGTGATTCGTGGTGAAGACAGTGATTCTTGGGGAGCTGATATCCATCCGGGCACACAGGGAGAGGAGCGAGAGGAGTGAGAGGGAGAGACTGGTGGGAAAGATGCTGGAGGTAGACAGGAGGTATACAGAGGCACCAGAGGAGGGACTGTTGGGGGAGAGGCGCAGCCTGCAGGCTAAATTTGATTTGCTGACCACTAGAAAGGCGGAGGCACAGTGGAGGAAGGCACAAGGGGCAGTGTACGAACATGGTGAAAAGGCAAGTAGGATGCTGGCTCATCAGCTCTGCAAGCGTTATGCGGCTAAGGAAATTGCTGGAGTGAGAGACAAGAGTGGGAATGTGGTGCGGAAGGGGGTAGAGGTGAATGAGGTCTGCAAGGACTTTTACGGGGAACTGTACCGGTCGGAGCCAACGGGGAGAGGAGGGGAATGGAGAGGTTCCTCGACGGGCTTTCTTTCCCGAAGGTGCAGGAGGAGCAGGTGGAGGGGTTGGGTGCGCCGATTGAGCTGGAGGAGCTAGTTAAGGGGATCGGGCAGATGCAGTCAGGGAAGGCACCGGGGCCGGATGGGTTCCCGGTGGAATTTTATAAAACGTTTGTGGACCTAGTGGGCCCCTTGCTGGTGCGGACACTTAATGAAGCCTGGGAAGGGGGGACTTTGCCCCCGATGATGTCGCAGACGCTGATCTCGTTAATCTTAAAGAGGGACAAGGACCCCCAGCTGTGTGGCTCATACAGGCCCATATCTCTCCTCAACGTAGACGCCAAGGTGCTGGCAAAAATCCTGGCCACCAGGATAGAGGACTGTGTGCCAGGGGTTGTACACGAGGACCAGACAGGGTTTGTGAAGGGAAGGCAGCTGAACACGAATGTGCGGAGATTGTTGAATGGCATCATGATGCCAGTGATTGAGGGGGAGGCAGAGATAGTGGTGGCGCTGGATGCGGAGAAGGCCTTCGATAGAGTGGAGTGGGGGTACTTATGGAAGGTGTTGGGGAGGTTTGGATTTGGTGAAGGGTTTATTATATGGGTGAGGCTGCTATGTGAGGCCCCGATGGCGTGCGTGGCCACGAATGGGAGGAGGTCGGAGTACTTCCGGCTTTACCGAGGGACCAGGCAGGGTTGCCCCCTGTCCCCCTTGTTGTTTGCATTAGCAATCGAGCCGCTGGCGATGGCGTTGAGGGATTCAGAGAGGTGGAGAGGTTTGGTGTGAGGTGGGGAGAAACATAGGGTGTCGTTGTATGCCGATGACCTGTTACTGTATGTGGCGGACCCGGTGGGAGGGATGCCAGGGGTGATGGAGCTGCTAGCTGAGTCTTTTCAGGTTATAAACTAAATTTAGGCAAAAGTGAGGTGTTTGTGGTGCACCCTGGAGACCAGGAGGAAGGAATTGGTAGGCTCCCGCTTGGCGGGCAGGGGAGAGTTTTAGGTACCTGGGGGTGCAGGTGGCCAGGGACTGGGGGACTCTTCACAAACACAATTTCACCAGGCTTGTAGATCAGATGGAGGAGGAGTTCAAGAGGTGGGACATGCTGTCATTGTCGTTGGCGGGGAGGGTGCAGTCCGTCAAAATGACAGTGCTTCCGAGGTTCTTGTTCCTCTTTCAGTGCCTGCCCATCTTCATCCCCAGGGCCTTCTTCAGGAGAGTGACTAGCAGTATCTTGAGCTTTGTGTGGGCACATGGGACTCAGAGAGTGAAGAGGGCTTTCCTGGAGCGAAGGAGGGATAGAGGCGGGCTGGCGCTGCCCAACCTTTTGGGGTACTATTGGGCGGCCAATGTGTCAATGGTGCGTAAATGGGTGATGGAGGGGGGAGGGGCGGCGTGGAAAAGAATGGAGATGGCGTCATGTAGAGGTCTGAGCCTGGGTGCCATGGTAACGGCGCCGTTGCCGCTCTCCCCTAAGAGGTATACCACGAGCCCGGTGGTGGCGGCGACCCTAAGAATCTGGGGACAGTGGAGACGGCATAAGGGGGAAACAGGCTCGATGGAGGCTCCATTGGGTGGCAATCATCGGTTCATCCTGGGGAACAAGGATGAGGGATATAGGGGGTGGCAAAGGGTGGGCATCAGTACATTGAGGGACCTGTTTATTGGCGGGAGGTTTGCGGGCCTGGGGGAACTGGAAGATAAATTTGGGCTTCCCCAAGGGAACATGTTCAGATACTTGCAGGTAAAGGCGTTTGCTAGGCGACAGGTAGAGGGATTCCCTTTGCTGCCCTCGCGGGGGACGGACAGAGTGCTTTCGGGGGTGTGGGTCGGAGAGGGGAAGGTGTCTGACATCTATAAGGTAATGCAGGAGGTGGAGGAGTCGTCAGTGGAGGAGCTGAAGGCTAAATGGGAGGGGGATCTTGGGGAGCAGATAGAGGACGGGACTTGGGCGGATGCCTTGGAGAGAGTCAACTCTTCCTCTTCATGTGCGAGGCTTAGTCTCATCCAATTTAAGGTGCTGCACCGGGCCCACATGTCCGGGACTAGGATGAGTAGGTTCTTTGGGGGTGAGGACAGGTGCACCAGATGTTCGGGGAGTCCAGCGAATCATGCCCATATGTTCTGGGCATGCCCAGCACTGGAGGAATTCTGGAAGGGGGTGGCGGGGACGGTGTCGAGGGTGGTTGGATCCAGGGTCAAACCAGGGTGGGGACTCACAATTTTCGGAGTTGCGGTGGAGCCGGGAGTGCAGGAGGCGAAAGAGGCCGGTGTCCTGGCCTTTGCGTCCTTAGTAGCCCGGTGGAGGATCTTGCTGCAGTGGAAGGATGCGAGGGGGGGAGAGAGGGGGCGGAGAGAGGGGGGGGAGAGAGAGGGGGGGCAAGGGGGGTGTTCCTTATTATAGTTTCTTTTTTTTCCCGCTACGGTTATGTAACTTAACATTGTGTTAATTTAAGTTGTTGTTAATATGTTGGGTTGTTCATTGAGGAGGGGCAAAGGTTCATGATTGTTGTCATTATTGTTATTGTTGGTATTTTAGTATGGTTTGATGTTGTTGTATAAATTCAACATTTTCAATAAAAATTATTTTTAAGAAAAGAGTTAGTTTCAATCCAAACTGTGATTCTACTATGCTTAGAGAGGGCTGTGGAATGAAGAGAAAATAAATCAGCAATGGTTTCTTAGTAACTGGGGCCTTGTAAGGTAGAGAAACATTTAAGTTTTAGTTTAGCTAATTGTTTGCAGTTGGAGATAGGTAGTGAGAGCGAAGGTATCTCTCAAAGCTCTGCTTGTAGCAGTTTATTTTAAAAGGTTAAAGAGGGAACATATCTCTCAACTTTGTTGTAAGAAAAGCCATACCATGGAGTAATAGTTAAGAGAACAGATGCTGGAAATCTAAAATCCTGCGAGTTGAAAAAATTAGAGAAAGGGTAAATGAGGTACTGAACAAAAGTATTGGAGGTACTTTGAGGTATATTGTCCAGGTTAGCATCCAAAATGGCATTGGAAATTACGAAGGCTTTCCTAAAGGTGGAAGATATAATTTTGACTGGTTGCAGAAAGTAACCAAGAATCAGTTACCTGAATTGGCAGATAAATCAAAGTTGGGATTACCTTAAGGCATAAAGAAAACTGAAGTTGTTGAAAGCTTAGTAAAACATTCAAAATCGCAAGAGTTGTCAGATAGACCAAGTTCTTTCAAAAGTGAGGAAATTGAATTAGCTAAACTAGGAAAAAGAGAAATAAATAGAAATTAAGAAAATGAAAATTGCTTATTGTCACAAGTAGGCTTCAAAAGAAGTAACTGTGAAAAGCCCCTAGTCACTACATTCTGGCGCCTTTTCGGGGAGGCTGGTATGGGAATTGAACCGTGCTGCTGGCCTGCCTTGGTCTGCTTTCAAAGCCAGCGATTTAGCCCTGTGCTAAACCAGCCCCTTGAAACAGAAACTTGAAAAGCAGGAAAAAGAAAGAGAGGGGGATTTTCAAAAGAAAATTGAAATGAGAAAACTCGACATGGAAATGGAAAGATTAGCAAGGGAAGAGAAGGAAAAGGAGGGAGAGAGAGAAAATTTTAGCTTAAAATGCTGAAAGTTACAGCAGTTCACAAGAGCAGGTTGAGGCACAAAGTAGTTTTGGACATGCATCTAGTAGTGAATGTTTAAATTTATACAAGCCCTTCCAACATTTGAGGAAGAAGATGTGGAAGCATTCTTTATTTCTTTTGAGAAAGTAGCTAAACAGATGAAATGGCCAAAATAAATTTGGTCATTACTTTTACAGTGCTAGCTGATGATTACAAACTTGCCCATAGAACCAAACCTTTTATCCCGTCATCCTTTTAAAAAGGATAGAAGGTGGGGAGAAGGAAATAAATCAATTAGTTAAGAAAGAGATGGACCAGTGGGAATGGTCAAGAAATTTGATGTCAGTTCAGAAAGGAAAGTGCTGAAGAAGTGACATTCAGTGGCCTAAGTGTTTCCATTGGAACAAATTGGGACATATGTGAGCTGATTGTTGGAAACTAGATGGAGAACCGATTGTGGTAGTAGGAAATGAAACATCTGAAAGGGAAATTGCTGTTAAAACTGTAGCTGTGGTGTGATGAATTGTGCACTTTCAGAATAAATGAGAAAGGGGGACAGGTTTCAAGATAGTTCAGAAAATCATTTGAGTTCTGGTGAAGGAAGTTTCCGGAAGTAGAGGTTCTGGATGTTTTGTTTCAAAGGGAGAAGCTTTCCCTTCCTCGTGGCAAAATAAGTAAACAAATTAAAATTTTAAGAGATACAAGAACAGATCAATTGTTAATGTAGCTGATGGTGCCATTTGTATTTCAGGAAGTTTTATGAAGGAAAAACTATTAGTAAGATGTATTAATGGAAGTGATGAACCTGATTCTTTGTGTACATTTAATTGAAGAAGTAATTTTTAAAATTGAATTGCTACGGTGGGAATTAATCCTAAATTACCTATGAGAGGAATAGATTTCAACGTCGGTAATGATCTGGTTTGTGGAGAAAGTAATATGATAACAACTGTATTGCAATAGGCAGTGGTCATGATGATCTGAACAAACGTTTGGAAATTACTGTGGAGAAAAATAAAACACTTATTGCAGATAACAAACAGTTGCAGGAAAAGCTGATTGGCGCAGGAAATCAACTTTCACATGTGAAAGAGGAGTGTGCAAACGAAAGAAGAAAAAGATGAGAACTATTGAGAATCAGTCAGGTGAAGTGGAAGATTTGACTGAGGACCTGAACTGTCTAAAGTATAAACTTGAAAAAGCAAACTTAGCAAAGGTTCATAGAATCATAGACTTTACAGTGCAGAAGGAGGCCATTTGAGTCTGCACCAGCCCTTGGAAAGAGCACCCAATCCAAATACACACCTCCACCCTATCTCCGTAACCCAGTAACCCCATCTAACCTTTATGGACACTGAGGGTCAATTTAGCATGGCCAATCCACCTGGCCTGCACATCTTTGGACTGTGGGAGGAAACTGGAGCACCCAGAGGAAACCCACACAAACACGGGGAGAACGTGCAGACTCCGCACAGACAGTGACCCAAGCCGGGAATCGAACACATGTCCCTGGTGCAGTGAAGCAACAGTGCTAACCATTGTGCTACCATGCTGCCCATCTTCAGTGAAAACTTCAAGTATCAGAAATATTTATGAAGTATCGTGGATAATGCCTTGAAGAGGAGAAGGAGGTTCTGGTAAATCAGAATAATTGGGTGAATGCAGAATTAAAAAGCAAAACTAACGAACCGTTAGAACTCTGGCGTGAAAAGAACAATGAGATTTTTTTGAACGTCAAAGCAAAATAGCAGAGAATGAAGGCGGTGGATGGTATGGAATGCTGCAATTCAGAAGTGTTTCCTGTGAATAAAAACTCACTGTTGAATAATAATTGAATTGAGCAAAGAACTGATCCAAGTCATATTACTGATGTATCAAAGTTAGTAATTTGCAAAGTAATATTACAACTGAAGTACTTGCAAAATTGGAAGGTCAACCAGAAGTGCTGACATTGCAAAGTGATCTCTCTGAGTTAACGACCAGGGACTCTGATTTTGAAGTGCTTGTTGGGGAGACTACACAAGATGTAGTTGTTGGTGTGGTGTTCTTTGTGATTCTTGTTATCAGGATGGATGTTGTAATGTTCATAAAGACCACAGAAGCTAAGTTCATTAACAAAGCTAACATTTATTTACACCACTTATTAAAGCTCGACCACTTACTGCTATAGCAAGCAATAATCTAGTGATGTACAATCTACACTCAACTAACAATAGTCCCTAAACTCTATCTATAGCTGTACTCTGCACTCTCTAGACCTCTCCTCTGCACTCTCTCCAGCCCTCTCTCAGAAGCCTGAGAGTCAGTGCTTTATATATTTCTGCATCTACCTCCATCTAGTGGTCAATTATGATATGACATTAATCCTTTGTATCCTGAACATTTCCCACAATGTCACAGTTGGAAGACAGGCAAGTGAATTGTTTGCCAAAAACGATGCAAACTCTACTGAGAACTGGACAGAGACAGTTCAGCACTTGTTAAATGATTACGATGAACTATGAAACATTAGAGAGGAAGTAACTGACATTGCTGAGACAGAATTGAAAAGAACTTGTTTGAAACGGATCTGGGAGAAACAATAAGATCACAAAATGTTCAAGAACAAACAATGCAAGAAAACGTTACTATTCTGGCTGAACAGAAGAAGCACCTTAACATTCTTGAATTCGCTGAAAAGGATTTTGACAAGAGAAGAAAGGAGATGTTATCGCCGAAAAATGACATTTTGACTGTTGTTATGGGAGAGGTGTTTTCAGAACTCCAAAATGTATCATGGAATCCAACCAATTATGATATGACATTAATCCTTTGTATCCTGAACATCTTTAATGGAATATTGCTTTTGTAGCACACGGCTTGTTCCCGAGGTGTGGTATTACAATTATGGACACGTGGTTTTTAAAACAAAACAATGTTTATTCCATGAACTCAACCTTTTAAAATAAACATTGGATCTCTTAACACCCCTACTTCAAAGATAACCCCGAAAATAATACAACACTACCCAATCCTGCAAACTGTTCCTTTACACATCCAAAAGACTTCAACCCTTCAAAAATAGGAGCACAACAGGTTACATTCAATATATTTATACTCTTTGGATTTGCAGAAATCACCAGACCAGCTTTTTTCCTTCCTGCAGCTCTCAGCAAAAACACACATAGACACTCCCAGCTGCTCTCTCAAACTGAAACTAAAAACTTCAAAATGGCTGAGCTAAAGCCCAACTCCACCCACACTCTGACATCACTGCATTGCTTAAAGGTACATTGCTTAAACATCCATTTCTTAAAGGCACTCTCACATGACACTGTGTTAAATCAAAATGCAAATTTGCCGCAAGTGAATTTGGAAAGTGGGCTGAGAGTGGAACTACGCCTATAAGTAGTAAAAGAACAAATGCACTGTAGAGTGAAATGAAACATTCTTTTCTGAGTTGAAAACTGGAAATCAGAAGAAAAAGACTTGAGCTATGCTAATGTTACCGTGTATAAAGTCTGACAATGCTGTTAAATATTGGGAGCGATTCAATGGAAAACTTTCCAAGTGTCATTTTGGGCAGGTTTGGCAGGGTGTTTATCGACGTCCACGTTAGCGAGCTCTCGGCCCATTTTTTATGTCACTTAGTGCCAAAAGTGAGCCCCATGAGATTCTTGCCATTACTGCTCTCTCTCCATTTGTCTCAACCTCTCACTGTGAACATGGGGGAGCTGCTTTTAAACGTTCCTCACCATTCACTCCCAGTCAACACACAAGCGTGGGAGCGCGTAGACCGGCTCCTCGCTTTGGGGTGCCGACCTCAAAAGGCTTCTCGATGCTGCGAATGAGAGGCGGGGCACCCTGTTCCCCTGGGGGGGTCGGTGGGTCAGCAGCTGGTTCGGCAATGCCACCAGGGAGGCAGTGGCAGCAGATGCCAGTGTGGGTAGCATGACCAGGCGTACCGACGCCTAATGTCGAAAGAAGACCAACAACCTCCAATGAGCTGCAAGGATAAGTTACCACTTCTCTCCTGGCATTAGTTCCACATGCCACCCTTTAAATTCACAAACTCCACCCTCCCCTCCCCCCACAAATCACTGGCTGACCCCTCACACCCTCCCCACATCCGATCTCTGTGCTTATTGCTCAGAACCCCCTGGCACCCACCAGCACAACTCCTTCATGTCCAGCTGTGGTGCCCACGCATGCTATAGACCTCCCTGACCCATCAAGCATGTGGCATACAATGACCGCTCTTTGTCCTCATAGAAGACAATAGCCCAAAGTAAGTGAGAAAGGGCCAAAGGGTTCCAGAGATCAGAAGCTTCACCCCCATGAGGAACTGGCCCTGGAGATCGTGGGGTTGCCCATGGAGAGAGCAGTCACTGACAGCAAGGTTGGCCTGCGCCACAGAGGTGAGGATCTATTGCCCCTTCACCCTGATGACCTGCCTCAAGTGACTTGTTCATGTCAGACAAAATGAACCTTACCTCTCACTGACCATATGTCCATTCTCTTGCAGGATCTCCATCTGATGCGGCCAGGCCATCTGGAGCCGTTCCCTCCCATCCGCCACTCAAGAGACTAGCTCAGAGGAGAGCTCCAAGGAGACCACCATTGAGATGTCACAGCTATCACCCAACCTTCCACCAGTGCAGAGACACACCTCGGTGGGCAATATTAGTGGACAGGCTTCTGGGACACAAACTGGTGAGCACCAGATTGTTGCTGATGCAAATCAGGTGGAGGCAGTAACATCTAAGGGAGACAGAATTCAGAGGTCTGCTGGTCCCAGGACTCAGCTGGATCCCAGTCAGATGCCAAGCCTCCAGACGATGGGTTTCCCAGAGCTGGTGCAAATGGTAGGACACAGCCGTGACATTCAGGAGGGGATGTCAGTGACATCCATCATTATTCACAATTATTTTCTTATATGTGACTGTGTCTGAGTGTCTGAATGCTATTGCAAATATATTTAGATGTTGAATAATAAACATCTATCCTTGTTTTTTAAACTTCTGAGAAAATCTGTCTTTGTCCGTCCTTGAGAGTTACAGAACACAAGGGGTTAAAGCATCTTGGGTGGGATTCTCCGTCAGCCGTAGCCGGAATCGCTGCACGCGATTGGGCAGAGAATCTGTTCCAATGACAAAATCGCAGCGGGCGCTGATTTCAGGCCAAATCGCAATTCTCCGTTGCCTCGGCAGCGGCGTCAATGCATTCCAGAATGCACATCCAGTAAATGCCTTTGGAATAATCATTAGCGGGCCGACCTGGTATTCCCCAGGGCCTCCTCGATTCTCTGCTCTGATGGGCCGAATTCCCGGTGGCATGGTTCACTTGTGCTTTCAAAAATTGTGATAGCAGCATCATGGCTGATGAGGGGGGGTTAGAGGGGGTACGGAAAGTGTCGAATATCGTCATCTGAAAGTCGTGCCACTGGCCGGGGGGAGTAGCGGGGGGTGGCCAGGAGGTGGGCTGTGGTGTGGGGTCAGGGTGGATGGGCACGGAGCACCATTGCCACGGCCTGTAAGGCAGCCATGCAGCTGCGCACGCCCTGACTGCCCACTGTGAACTTCAGTGCCCTCTGGCCCCAGCTGACCCAGCAGCGGGATGGCGCGCTCCAGCAAAACCGGTGCCATCTTGTTGGCTGGGATGGTGTGGGGGGGGGGGGGGGGGGGGGGGGTGAAGTGTGTATAGGCGGCTGCAGCTTGTCAGCCTCCCGAGTGTCAATCACGGACCCGGTGAATCCAGCACCGTTTCTCATTGGAATCGATTCAGTTTCAGCTGGCACTGGTGCTAGCCCCTCCAGTCGCTGATTCAGTCCAGGTCAGGTGCCAGGTTTACTGTTGCCTGAGTCCACAAAGCCGGCTACGGAGTCAACATTTAGTCTCAGAGACGGAGAAACCAGCCCCTTTTATCTTTAAAACACATCTGTCTCTGATCAGTCAAGATGTGGAGAAAAGGGGAAACCCATCCTGTGATCTCTGCACGTAAACACACAGCGTTGACAGCCAATGACATGAGAATAGGAGGGGGATGGCTGCAGCCAGGCAGTCATGTGATGACACCTCTCAGTCCGCCAGCAGAAGACAGGTAGATATTTCTCTGCAATATTGAGGGATGCTGAACAAACTGAAGATTTTACTTCAGGTTTCCAAAAGCCACACTCCCTTTCTCTCCCCTCCCCCACCCCACCTTTTATGTTTACAGTGATGCACGATCAATAACTACGGAAGCGAAATTGTAGGACAATTGAAGGTTTTATTGAACTAGATGTTTCCCCCAGCAGCGCAGGTACAGAATGCAGCAGCTAGGGAAACACAGACTCTTATACTCCACCTTACTGGGTGGAACCAGCAGGCAGGCTTCACCAATGATCCTACAGCATCAGGTACCTCCAACCTAGGTACCGTAATAGCCCTAATACCGACTACCACATTCACCCCCTGTTGGGGGGGGGGGGGTATACAGCGGTGGAGGTTATGGCGGTACCCGTCGGTGGTAGTGTCACACAAATTATTTACAGGTATTTATTTACATTTCATAATGAAGCTATTAGTCGATCGGGGGGCCCTGGTCGTCCTCTGTGATCGTCGCAGTTTCGGCGGTGATGCAGGCGCCGGCTCAGGCATCCGTGACTCCGGGAGCGTGGCTTCTTCAGCTTCATTACCCCTGGGTGGGGCCATTGGAAGGACCGATCCCCCTGGGAAGGGGGCAGCCATGGGGTGCACAGGTGGGTGGGGTTGGTGAGGGGGGTGTGGGTGGGGATCCAGCGGGCGCCAGGTCCCGGAGGGAGACTGTATCCTGCCGGCCGTCAGGGTACGCCACATAGGCGTACTGAGGGTTAGCATGAAGGAGGTGGACCCTCTCGACCAGCGGGTCCGACTTGTGCACCAGCACGTGTTTGCGGAGCAGAATGGGTCCAGGAGCTGCCAGCCAGGTTGGGAGCAAGGTCCCGGAGGAGGATTTCCGAGGGAAGACAAGGAGACGTTCATGAGGTGTTTCGTTGGTCGTGGTACACAGTCATGATAGAATGGAGTGGAGTGCATCGGGGAGGACCTCCTGCCAGCGGGAGACTGGGAGATTCCTGGAGTGTAGGGCCAATAGGACGGTCTTCCAGATTGGTCTGTTCTCCCTCTCCACCTGCCCGTTTCCCCGGGGATGAAAACTGGTCGTCCTGCTTGAGGCAATGTCCTTGCTGAGCAGGAATTGGCGCAGTTCGTCGCTCATGAAGGAGGACCCCCTATCGCTGTGGACATAGGCGGGGAAACCGAACAGGGTAAAAATGCTGTGGAGGGCTTTAATGATAGTGGCAGCGGTCATGTCAGGACAGAGGATGGCAAACGGGAAACAGGAGTACTCGTCAATCACGTTCAGGAAGTATATGTTGCAGTCGGTGGAGGGAAGGAGCCCTTTGAAGTCCATGCTGAGGTTTTCTAAGGGGTGGGAAGCCTTCACCAGGTGCGCCTTCTCTGGTCGGTAGAAGTGCGGCTTGCACTCCGCGCAGATTTGGCAGTTCCTGGTGACGGTCCTGACCTCCTCGATGAAGTAGGGCAGGTTGCGGGTTTTGATAAAATGGAAGAAAAGAGTGACCCCCAGGTGGCAGAGGTCATCATGGAGGATCTGGAGTCGGTCCACTTGTGCGTTGACACATGTGCCGTGGGATAGGGCATCAGGAGGCTCATTTAGCTTCCCAGGACTATACAAGATCTCGTAGTTGTAGATGGAGAGCTTGATTGATCTTTATCTTGCCCCGCTGTGCATTATCGAACATGAAAGCTACCGACCGTTGGTCAGTGAGGAGCGTGAATCTCCTGCTGGCCAGGTAATGCCTCCAATGCCGTATAGCTTCTACTATGGTTTGGGCCTCCTTTTCAACGGAGGAATGGTGGATTTCGGAGGCATGGGGGGTGCGTGAGAAGAAGGCCATGGGCCTGCCCACTTGGTTGAGTGTGGCCGCCAGAGCTACGTCGGATGCGTTGCTCTCGACTTGCAAGGGAAGGGATTCATCGATTGCGTGCATCGTGGCCATTGTGATATCTGCCTTTATGCGACTGAAGGCCTGGCGGGCCTCTGCCAACAGGGGGAAATCGTGGATTGGATTAGTGGGCGGGCCTTGTCCGCGGAATTGGAGACCCACTGTGCGTAATATGAAAAAAACCCCAGGCAACGTTTCAGGGCCTTGGAGCAGTGTGAGAGGGGGAACTCTATGAGGGGCATATGCGTTCGGGGTCGGGGCCTATGACTCCATCGTGCACCATGTAGGCGAGGTAGAATTCATCTAGCGATTCCCCCGGAATTTGTGTCTGGTAACTCGAAGATGTCGGGGGTAAACCTGATTTACCGGGCGGATGTAGTGTCTTTTTTTTAAATAAATTTAGAGTACCCAATTAATTTTTTCCCATTAAGGGGGCAATTTAGCGTGTTCAATCCACCTACCTTGCACATCTTTGAGTTGTGGGGGCGAAACCCACGCAAACACGGGGAGAATGTGCAAACTCCACACGGACAGTGACCCAGAGCCGGGATCGAACCTGGGACCTCGGCGCCGTGAGACTGCAGTGCTACCACTGCGCCACCGTGCTGCCCGCGGATGTAGTGTCTGATGTGTTGGATATGCTGGGTCTGTGAGGACTGCGTTTACCAGAGCAGTGAGAGAGACAGGCTACTAACACTTGTAGAAGTACAACTCTATTTTATTTAACTATGAGCTGTTAAACATACTTGCACTGTGGGTCAACGCTATGTTATGTTGACTGAAGACCTATGGCTAACCTAACCAGACTATACTGCTAGCACATGGTAGGTGTTCGTGCGACTGATTACGGGCTCTGGCTGTCTCAGAGGCTGCATCCCGAATGAGTGGGAAAACTAGTGCCCTCTGGCTTTATAGTGGCCGTGTCCTGTCTGGTGATTGGCTGCTGTGTTCTGTGTGTTGATTGGTCTTTCAGTGTGTCAGTCAGTGTGTGTCTATGCACCATCATATACTTGTATGTATATTATCACATCTCCCCCTTTTAAAAAAGAATATGTGTACGTGGCAATAAATAGTGTGGTATGTGAATGTTCCTGACTATGTGGGGAATATGTGAGCACATTTACAGGACTATATTCAAAATTTCTAACATATTTACACAGGAAGGTGTCTAGTGCAGATAGACTGTATGTAACATAACACGGAACATGAATAACAGTATGTACAAACTAGTGAACGAATAAACAGGTAACGAAACAATCAGTCCATGAGTTTAGAGAGTTCATAAATTCAGGCAGTTCATAAATTCAGTCTCTGTGGTGGGTTAGGGTTAGGCGACGAATTCTGGTTGGCCACCTCAAGGGTGGGTCAGGGGTCGCCTGCTCTGGAACGGGCGGGACTGTGTCAGTCGCAGAGGGTGGCAACACAAAAGGTAGATCTGCAAACTCTGTGACCGGCCTGTCCTGAGGGCGAGGCAGGGCATCACGATCTGGCGGCGAGCATGGAAGGAGCCGCAGTGCCCGCCTATTTCGGCGAAGAAGAGAGCCATCCTGCAGACGAACCAGAAACGACCTGGGGGCCACTTGCTTGAGCACCACAGCGGCGGCAGACCAGCCACCTTCAGGAAGTTGTACCCAAATCTTGTCATCAGGAACAAGGGCAGGGTGGTCCGTGGCGCGGGCGTCGTACGCCGATTTGTGTTGGGCCCGGGAAATGCATTTGACGCAGGACCGGAAGGTTGTCCAAGTCTGGGACGTGTATGGCAGGCACCGACGTTCATAATGTGCGGTTCATCAACAATTGAGCTGGTGACAGGCCAGTGGACAATGGAGCTGACGTGTCGGCAAGTAGTGCGAGGTAAAAGTTGGATCCCGCATCGGCCACTTTGCACAGGAGTTGTTTGACAATGTGCACCCCCTTCTCAGCTTTGCAATTGGACTGGGGGTAGTGGGGACTGGAGGTGACGTGCGTGAAATTATATCGCCGGGCAAAATTGGACCACTCCTGACTAGCAGAACACGGGCCATTATCGGACATGACCGTGAGTGGGATGCCATGGTGAGCAAAAGTCTCCTTGCATGCACGGATGACCGCTGTCGACGTGAGGTCATGTAGCCTAACTACCTCTGGGTAGTTAGAGAAGTAGTCCATTATGAGGATGTAGTCCAGGCCTAGTGCATGGAAAAGATCAATGCCAACCTTGGTCCAGGGGGACAACACCAGTTCGTGTGGCTGCAAGGTCTCCTTTGGCTGAGCTGGCTGGAACCGTTGGCATGTCGGGCAGTTGAGAACTGCGTTGGCGATGTCCTGGTTGATGCCAGGCCAGTACACTGCCTCAAGGGCCCGCCGGCGGCACTTCTCCACCCCCAGGTGACCCTCATGGAGCTGCTCAAGGACGAGCTCCTGCATACTGTGCGGAATGACAATCCTGTCCAACTTTAGCAGAATTCCATCTACCACTGCCAGGTCATCTTTGATGTTGTAGAATTGTGGGCATTGGCCCTTGAGCCATCCGTCTGTCAGATGGCGCATGACGCGTTGGAGCAGGGGATCATTGGCTGTTTCACGACGAATCTGGATGAATTGTTCGTCCGTGGCGGGCAGGTTAGATGCGCAGAACTCAACATGAGCATCAATTTGGCACACGAAGCCCGGCGGCTCGCAGGGCGTAGTGACAGAACGGGAGAGTGCATCGGTGACGATGAGCCCCTTACCCAGGGTGTAGACCAGTTCAAAGTCATACCGCCTTGCAGGCGCGGTGTCATATCATTAAGGTCCTTTTGAATAATGTTGACCAATGGCCTGTGGTCCGTTTCGACCGTAAATTTAGGGAGTCCATAAACGTAGTCATGGAATTTGACAATTCCCGTGAGCAGGCCCAGGCACTCTTTTTCGATTTGCGCATAGCGTTGCTCGGTGGGCGTCATTGCACGCGATGCGTATGCAACTGGAGCCCATGAGGAGCTGTCGTCGTGTTGAAGGAGCACTGCTCCAATGCCGGACTGGCTCGCATCAGTGGAGATCTTTGTCTCCTTGGCAGGGTAGAAGAATGCCAATACCTTGGTGAGTTTTGCCCTGAGTTTTCGCCATTCTTGCTCGTGGGCGGGGGGCCATTGGAATTCGGTCGTCTTCTTCACCAGATTGCAGAGAGCCGTGGTGTGGGATGCGAGGTTGAGGATGAACTTCCCGAGGAAGTTGACCATGCCCAGGAAGCGGAGGACCGCCTTCTTGTCCTCCGGTGTCTTCATAACATTAATGGCCAACACCTTGTCTGCATCCGGCTGCATGCCAAACTGTGAAATGTGGTCACCGAGGAATTTAATATCTGTTTGACCAAAGGAGCATTTGGCTCTGTTGAGGCGGAGGCCATGCTCGTGGATTCTCCGGAAGACGTGTTGGAGGTGATCAATGTGTTCGTGCGGGGTGGTAGACCACACGATGATGTCGTCCACATATACCCGCACCCCTTCGATGCCCTCCATCATTTGCTCCATTATTCGGTGGAACACCTCCGAGGCTGAGATGATGCCAAACGGCATCCGGTTGTAACAATACCGGCCAAATGGGGTGTTAAAGGTGCAGAGCTTCCGACTGGATGCATCAAGTTGAATCTGCCAGAACCCCTTAGATGCGTCCAGCTTTGTGAAAAAGTTGGCGCGAGCCATCTCGCAGGTGTGTTCTTTGCGCTTTGGGATAGGGTAGTGTTCCCTCATAATGTTACGGTTCAGATCCTTGGGGTCGATGCAGATGCGTAGTTCTCCGGATGGTTCCTTAACACACACCATGGAGCTGACCCAGTCAGTTGGTTCTGTTACTTTAGATATGACGCCCTGGTCCTGGAGGTCCTGCAGCTGCTGCTTGAGGCGGTCCTTGAGGGGCGCCGGCACCCGGCGAGGTGCGTGAACCACAGGCGTGGCATTTGGTTTTTAAATAATTTTGTCCGTGTACGGGAGTGTGCCCATGCCCCCGAATACACAGTGGTATCAGGTGATGATGTTCTCCAGTTGTGTTTGAAAGTCGGCGTCCGGAGATGCTGAAGCCTCAGCGGGTGACATGGAGTGAACCCTTTGGACAAGGTTTAGGAGCTTGCACCCCTGAGCACCGAGCAAGGAAGCTTTAGCGGACCCGACAATCTCGAAGGGCAGTGTGGCCTTTAAGGAACGGTGCAACACCACAAGCTGGCATGAGCCGCTGGCAGCAATGGCATTGCCATTGCAGTCGAGAAGCTGGCAGGCGGATGGCAGGATGGTTGGCTTAACGTGGAGGCTGTCCAGGTCAGACTGCGCAATGAGGTTGGCTGAAGCGCCGGTGTCCAGCCGGAATCGGATGCGAGATTTGTTGACCGTGAGGGTGGCACACCGCTCACTGTCCTGATCAATGCTCAGCACTGGGAAGGACTTAGCTTTTTTCTTCCGAAGCACCTTGTGCTTGGTGATGATGCCCACCAATGGTGATTTGAGATCCTCGGTGTCAGGGTCTGGAACCATGTCGGAGTCGGAATCGGTGACCGGTGGTTGGACTGTCTGGACGTCCCTGCGCAACTTGTGGGAGCGACGAAAGGTAGTTGTTTGAGCAGACCTGCATAGGGCTACATAGTGGCCAAGCTTTCCACACTGGACACAGCGTCGAGATTTCGCAGGACATTGCCACTTTAAATGGGCGGAGCCACAGTTGTTGCACGTCGTGATGTCAGAACGCTCAATGCGCCACCGCGCTTGCGGGTGCGGTCGTACGTAGTGCGCGCCTGCGCAGTTCGGTCTTCGGCCTCGCCGTCCCCTCGGTCGGTGCGCGCATGCACGGGAGCCCGGGAAAAGCGCGCAAAATGGCCGGCCTCATCCAGGCTCAGGCCCTGGAGCTGTTTTACAGCCTGCACCCACTCTGCCTCGTGTGGGCCTTGCCGCGCCATCTCTGCTGCTTCAATTTGAGAGTATCGGTTAGTGGCGTGCTCATGCAGAACGCAGGTTTCGATGGCTATAGCGAGGGTGAGCTGTTTAACTTTGAGGAGTTGCTGGCGTAGGGGGTCCGATTGCACACCGAAAACGACCTGGTCGCGGATCATTGAATCGGAGGTGGAGCCGTAAATGCAGGATTGCGCAAGGATGCGAAGATGGGTGAGGAAAAATTGAAAAGGTTCATCCTCACCCTGCAGACGCTTTTGAAAGACATAGTGTTCAAAACTTCTGTTGACTTCGATGTCACAGTGGCTATTGAATTTGAGCACGACTGTCTTTAACTTGGACTTGTCCTCACCTTCAGCGAATGTGAGGGAGTTGAAAAATAGATGGCGTGGTCCCCGGCCGTGGAGAGGAAGAGAGCAATCTTCAGGCCGCCTGAGGCAGCTTCGAGGTACAGTTGAAACCTGTGTTTAAAAATCTTCCAGTTCGCACCGAGGTTGCCGGTGATGCAGAGCGGTGGGGGAGGGCGGACGCTGTCCATACTACCGGATGGCTGATCACTGGTCGAAGGCAGATTATTTGAGGGTAGGTCCATCAAACTCTAACATCACGTACTGGTACCATGATGTGTTGGGTACGCTGGGTCTGCGAGGGCTGCGTTTATCAGAGCAGTGAGAGAGACAGGCTACCAACACTTGTAGAAGTACAACTCTATTTTATTTAACTATGAGCTGTTAAACATACTTGCACTGTGGGTCGACACTATGTTAGGTTGACTGAAGACCTATGGCTAACCTGACCAGACTATACTGCCAGCACATGGTAGATGTTCGTGCTATGGATTATGGGCTTTGGCTGTCTCAGAGTCTGCATCCCGAATGAGCGGGAAAACTAGTGCCCTCTGGCTTTATAGTGGCCGTGTCCTGTCTGGTGATTGGCTGTTGTGTTCTGTGTGTTGATTGGTCTCTCAGTGTGTCAGTCAGTGTGTGTCTATGCACCATCATATACTTGTGTGTATATTATGACAGCGTCCTTTCAACAGGGTCATCGCGGCCTCGAAACTATCCACGCCTTTGATGAGCGTGTAGATTTCTGGGCTCACCCTTGAGTGGAGAACTTTCAGTTTTTGGTCCTCCGTGCGTGTAGTTGTGGCCGTCCTGATGTATCCGTTGAAACATGCCAGCCAGTGTTTAAAGGTCGCCGCTGAGTTTGTCGGGTGGGGGCCAGACACTCCGGCTTGATGCGGAGCTCCATTCTTCAAATCTAGTTCAATAAATTGATGCACGATCAGTAACTCTGGAAGCGAGGTGGTAGGACAATTGAAGGCTTTATTGAACTAGATGTTTCCCCCAGCAGCACAGGTACAGAATGCAGCAGCTAGGGAAACACAGACTCTTATACTCCGCCTTACTGGGCGGAACCAGCAGGGCTTCACCAATGATCTTACAGTATCAGGTATCTCCAACACCAATGATCTTACAGCATCAGGTACCTCCAACTGAGGTACCATAATACCCCTAATACCGACTACCACATACAGGTAACAACATTCAACATGTCGCACCTCTAATGACTCATAAGGAAGCTGTCAATAACAAAGGTTTACATATTTACAACTGCATGCTTAGCACAGCATCTCACTCCCAGTGCAGACCTCGCTGGGAGGATAGGTCTGACCAGGTCCCGAGTTGGGCCTACTTTTATCCCACAACTTAACAAGCCCCAGGTGGGTAAGCCTCTGCCCCCTACCTGGGGAGTTTGTACTCTACAGATCCCATGGAGAGAGGGGGGGGGGGGGGGGGGGGGGGATCAATGGTTGTTTCCCCATGGTCCCCACGGGGGTTATAACAAAATCAAAATTGTAGAATCAAAAATCATTACAACAGAAAGAAGGACAGTTGGAGCCTGTGAAGGCCATCGTCAGCGGTTGTTAAAAGCAATGGAATATGAGGGTGGCGGCAGCAGGAACTGTGATTAACTACAATAATGGACCCTCCTGTGTTGTGTTTGAACAATGAGGAGGAGGCTGTCTGAATCTATGATCTCACCCTTTTGATCACAAGGCCTTGTCAACTTCCACTACCTCCCCAGAAGCATTTAAGGCAACAATGGGAAGTGCTCCGCAGACAGTAAATGGATAACTCGAAATGAAAAGAAGAAACTGTCAAATATTTAATTTACAATTCAGCTGCCGTAGTTGGTAATCATCTATTCTAACGTCATGCAATTGATTTTTACACAGTAGCTCGATGCTTCGCTGTCACAGGACAACTTATTTGGTGTTAACTCAGTGAAGTGCAATCTGGGTTTACTTTTCCACAAACGGCCATTGGTAATTTTGGCCGATAGGTCAGAAACAATCCAACAACTGTGAAGTAATACCGAATTGGAGGGATATGAAAGTCAACCGGCCGCCATGAATACCCACAGAGGCCATCATACAGAGACTTGGCCCAACAAGGAGAGTTAACATCTCCCTGTTCTTCCTTAGATGTCAGTCCATACAGCTTTGTGAGACGTTGGAACGCGGCAGAGGTGAATCCAGTAGATTAGATACATAGAATTAGGACCCCAGTATTGGCAGATTCCCAGCTTTAAAGTAAATTCAGTTGTTGGATATCCTGAAAGGATTGATCCACCTCAGCCAAGGCACGACACCATCGACAACCTGCATTTATATGGCGCCTTTGTGTGACAACATGCCCCCAAAGAGTATTCCTAATCAAAATTTGATGCCAAGTTGCAGAAGGAGAGAAGAGGACGGGGGCATACGGTTTAGTCTAAAGAGGTAGGTTTTCGGCAGCATTTTTGAGAGAGGTAAAGAGGCAAAGTGATTGAAACAGACAAGGACAATGTACCTTACGGTCGAGTCACCAATGGTGTCACAGTTAAAAATCAGTGTTTGCAGAAGTTAGAGACCCTAAAAGCTTGTGGGACTGGAGTAAGTTACAGAGATAGAGAGGGAGGGATGACAAGAGGCCATTGAGACTTTTAGAAACAAGGATAAGCAATTTAAAATTGAAGTGTGATGGATATGGGAAGCGATGTAGGACAGTGAGCTCAGGGGCGGTGTGTGAATGGGACTTAGTGTGTGTTAAGATACAGGCAGCAGAATTTTAAATGAATACAAATATGGGGGTGGGTGGAAGGTGAGAGGCTGATCAAGATAACATTGAAATAATCAATCTGTAAGAAATAAAAACACAGATGAGGGATTCAGCACCAGACGAGCATTATAGGAAGGATGTGGAAGCATTGGAAAGGGTACAGAGGAGATTTACAAGGATGTTGCCTGGTATGGAGGGAAGATCTTACGAGGAAAGGCTGAGGGACTTGAGGCTGTTTTCGTTAGAGAGAAGAAGGTTAAGAGGTGACTTAATTGAGGCATACAAGATGATCAGAGGATTAGATAGGGTGGACCGTGAGAGCCATTTTCCTCAGATGGTGATGTCTAGCATGAGGGGACATAGCTTTAAATTGAGGGGAGATAGATATAGGACAGATGTCAGAGGTAGGTTCTTTACTCAGAGAGT
Organism: Scyliorhinus canicula; assembly: GCF_902713615.1. NCBI lineage: Eukaryota > Metazoa > Chordata > Chondrichthyes > Carcharhiniformes > Scyliorhinidae > Scyliorhinus > Scyliorhinus canicula. The sequence continues at coordinate 14,279,385 of NC_052161.1, forward strand.
AGTAAGGGCGTGGAATGCCCTGCCTGCTACAGTAGTGGACTCGCCAACACTAAGGGCATTCAAATGGTCATTGGATAGACATATGGACGATAAGGGTGTAGTGTAGATGGGCTTTAGAGTGATTTCACAGGTCGGCGCAACATCGAGGGCCGTAGGGCCTGTACTGCGCTGTAATGTTCTATGTTCTATGTTCTAAATACGTGTTCAGCACCGACTGTCTGCGCCATCCTCGACTACGTAGTGCATGATGGAGGTATAGGTCCAGATCCCGAACGCATGCGCCCCCTCATGGAGTTTCCCCTCCCCCACTGCTCCAAGGCCCTGAAACGCTACCTGGGATTTTTTTCATTATTATGCCCAGTGGGTCCCCAATTATGCAGACAAGGCCCGCCCATTAATCCAATCCATGGTTTTCCCCCTGTCGGCAGAGGCTCGCCAGGCCTTCAGCCGCATAAAAACGGACATCGCAAAGGCCACGATGCACGCAATCAAAGAACCCCTTCCGATCCAAGTCGAGAGTGACGTGTCCAACGTAGCTCTGGCGGCCACCCTCAACCAAGCGGGCAGGCCCGTGGCCTTCTTCTCACACACCCTCTGTGCTTCAGAAATCCGTCATTTTTCCGTTGAAAAGGAGGCCCAGGCCATAGTGGAAGCTGTACGGCACTGAAGGCGTTACCTGGCCGGCAGGATATTCACCCTCCTCACTGACCAACGGTCGGTTGCTTTCATGTTCGATAGTGCACAGCGGGGCAAGATAAAGAACGATAAGATCTTACGGTGGAGGATCGAGCTCTCCACCTCCAACTATGAGATCTTGTATCGTCCCGGGAAACTAAATGAGCCTCCTGATGCCCTATCCCGCGGCACATGTGTCAACGCACAAGTGGACCAACTCGGGGCCCTCCATGAGGACCTCTGCCACCCAGGGGGTCACTCGATTCTTCCATTTTATCAAGACCCGCAACCTGCCCTACTCCATCGAGGAGGTCAGGACCACCACCAGGAACTGCCAAATCTGAGCGGAGTGCAAGCCGCACTTCTACAGGCCAGAGAAAGTGCACCTGGTAAAGGCTTCCCGTCCCTTTGGACGCCTCAGTATGGACTTCAAAGGGCCCCTCCCATCCACCGACTGCAACACGTACTTCCTGAACGTGATTATGAGTACTCCCGGTTCCCATTCGCCATGCTCTGCCCCTACATGACCGCAGCCATCGTCATAAAAGCCCTCCACAGTATCTTTACACTGTTCGGTTTCCCCGCCTACATACACAGCGATAGGGGGTCCTCCTTCATGAGCGACGAATTGCGTCAATTCCTGGTCAGCAAGGGTGTTGCCTCGAGCAGGAGGACCAGTTATAACCATCAAGGAAATGGGCAGGTAGAGAGGGAGAATGGAACGGTCTGGAAGACCGTCCTACTGGCCCTGCGGTCCAGAAATCTCCCAGTCTCCCGCTGGCAGGAGGTCCTCCCCGATGCACTCCACTCCATCCGGTCACTGCTGTGTACCACGACAAACGAAACACCTCATGAACGTCTCCTTGCCTTCCCTAGGAAGTCCTCCTCCGGGACCTCGCTCCCAGCCTGGCTGGCAGCTCCTGGACCTGCACACGTGCGGGCGCACAAGTCGGACCCATTGGTCGAGAGGGTCCAACTCCTTCACGCAGGGCCGGCTCAGGGTACCGGCAACTCGGGCAGTCGCCCGGGGCGCCATGTGCTAGGGGGCGCCATCAAGGAGTGATGCCTTTGGTTGGAAGGTAGCGAGGGAGCTTAAATATTCATGATTTTTTTTCTCTCTCTCCCTTATGCAGCTATTGGGTTTGTCCTCTGAATTGATGTTGAAATGTGGAGGAATTGCGTTAATGAATGCATGCCTGCACACGTGGAAACAGAGACCGGGTAAAGAAATAACTCTTAAGCTTTGTTTCTTTAAAATCTACCACTCAACCAACTGTTCCCATAAAAACAGCACAGGAAAATATTGTGTTTTTAGCAATTGCCAGATTTAATTCTAGACTCCCACCAATACAAAATGCAACCTGTGATCTCCGTCGCCCCCTCCCACCCAAAGAGAAACTCTCAGTGAGGCTTGTCTCCCGGTGGTAAACATTTTATTTAACTGATGTTTTTTAAATTTAAAACGTAATTGAGCACCAAAGTAAAATAGAAATGTTTTGGGTGGTGACCAGCAGGGTAGCATGGTGGTTAGCATAAATGCTTCACAGCTCCAGGGTCCCAGGTTCGATTCCCGGCTGGGTCACTGTCTGTGTGGAGTCTGCACGTCCTCCCCCTGTGTGCGTGGGTTTCCTCCGGGTGCTCCGGTTTCCTCCCACAGTCCAAAGATGGATTGGCCATGCTAAATTGCCATGCTAAATCATTACATCACGTTTCATAGCTTACTTTTCTGCTGCATATGTTGAGGTAACTTGCACTGCGTTGTTAAACATTTTCGGATCTTGTTTGAACAAAAAGCCCAAACTTTAAAAAATAACTGCACGGCTCAAATGGCGAACATGGCAATTTGCTGAATTGCGTTGGCAAATTCGGACAGAGAAGCAATTAAAACAACAAGAATCTTGTCTTTGAGCGATAAGTTATTTGCTGTGATCACTGACTCATCATCGTGATTATACTTGTAAGGGCACCGAAGTTCAGCTTGCCCGGGGCGCCGGCAACCCTAGGGCCGGCGCTGCCTTCACGCTAACCCTCAGTACGCCTACGTGGCGTACCCCGACGTCTGACAGGATACGGTCTCCCTTCGGGACCTGGCGCCCGCTAGATCCCCACCCACACACCCCCACCCACGCCACCCTTCCTCCCACCGGCACACCCCACGGCTGCCCCCTTCCCAGGTGGATCAGTTCTCCCACTGGTCTAGGGGTAATGAAGCTACCGAAGAAACCAAAGTCACGCTCCCGGAGACACGGATGCCCGAGCCGGCGCCTGCATGACCGCCGAAACTGCGACTTTCACAGAGGACAACCAGGGCCCCCGATCGACTAATTGCTTCATTTTGATACGTAGATGTAAATAAATACTGTAAATAGTTGTGGCATGTAACAAGGCAAAACACTGTACCACTAACGGGTACCACCATAATCTCAACCTCTACCACTGTATAACGCAAGACCACTACCCCCGCTGGACTCTGTTTTTTAACAGGGGTGAATGTGGTAGTCGGTATTAGGGGTATTACGGTACCCAGGTTGAGGCTGTAAGACCATTGGTGTGGGAGGTACCTGAGGCAGCAAGATCATTGGTGAAGCCTGCCTGCTGGTTCCACCCAGTAAGGCAGAGTCTGTGACTCCCTAGCTGTTGCATTCTGTACCTGCCCTGCTGGGGGAAACATCTAGTCCAAAAAAGCCTTCAATTGTCATCCAATCTTGCTTCTGGAGTCATTGATCGAGCATCACTTCACAGCTCCAGGGTCCCAGGTTCGATTCCCAATTTGGGTCACTGTCTGTGTGGAGTCTGCTCATTCTCCCAATGTGTTTGTGGGTTTCCTCCGGGTGCTCTGGTTTCCTCCCACAATCCAAAGATGTGCGGGTTAGGTGGATTGGCCATGATAAATTGCCCATAGTGTCCAAAAAAAGGTTAATTGGGGTTACTGGGTTAAGGGAATGGGGTTGAGGAGGTGTGTGCTTGAGTGGGGTGCTCTTTCCAAGGGCTGGTGCAGACTCGATGGGCTGTCTGGCCTCCTTCGGCACTGTAAACTGTGATGGGGCTGGTTTAGCACAGTGGGCTAAACAGCTGGCTTGTAATGCAGAACAAGGCCAGCAGCACGGGTCCAATTCCCGTACCAGCCTCCTCGAAAAAGCGCCAGAATGTGGCGACTAGGGGCTTTTCACAGTAACTTCCTTAAGCCTACTTGTGGCAATAAGCAATTATTATTATTAAATTCTATGATTCTGTAAATTCTATGATTTTCTGTTTTTGTTTCAGATTCCAGAATTTGCAGGAATTTGCTTTTATTTTCCCTCAGTCAACAGTTTGATAATTTTAAATTAATCTGTTGGTAAACAGATGACAATGGGAGAGAGGTGCAATGTCATTTTTTAATTTAATAGAAACATAGAAAATAGAAGCAGGAGCAGGCCATTCAACCCTTCAAGCCTGCTCTCCCATTCATTATGATCATGGCTGATTATCCAGTTCAATACCCTGATCTCACCTTCCTCCCATATCCCTTTAGCCCCAAGAGCTGTATCTAATTCCTTCTTGAAACTAGACAACATTTTGGCCTCAACTACTTTCTGTGGTCGCAAATTCTACAGATTCATCACTCTCTGGGCAAATAAATTTCTCCTCACCTCAGTCCTAAAAGGTTTACCCCTTATGCTCAAACTATGACCCCTAGTTCTGCCCCCCCCCCCCCCCCCCCCCCAAACCATCCGGAACATTCTTTCTGAATCCACCCAGTCTAATCCTGTTAGAATTTTATAAGTTTCTATGAGATCCCCTCTCATTCTTCTAAACTCCAATGAATATAATCCAACCAACTTAATCTCTCCTTATATGACAGTCCTGCCATCCCAGGAATCAGCCTGGTAAACCTTCGCTGCGCTCCCTCCATAGCAAGAACATCCTTCCTCAGATAAGGACACCAAAACTGCACACAATAAACCAGGTGTGGCCTCACCAATGCCCGATTCAACTGCAGCCAAATATCTCTATTCTTATATTCAAATCCTCTCGCTATGAAGGCCAACATACCATTTGCCTTCTTTACTGCCTGCTGTACCTGTGCGCTTATTTTCAGCGACTGATGCACAAGGACACCAAGATCTCGCTGAGTATCCACCTCTCTCAATTTGCACCCATTCAAATAATAACCTGCCTTCCTAATTTTGCTACCAAAGTGGATGCCTTCACATATATACACATTATACTGCATCTGACATGCATATGCCCACTCACTCAGCCTGTCCAAATCCCACTGAAGCATCTCTGCATCCTCCTCACAGCTCACCCTCCCACCAAACTTTGTATGATCTTCAAATTTGGACACTATACATTTAGTTCCCTTGTCCAAATCATATATCATGTGAACAGTTGGGATCCTAGCACAGATCCCTGCGTTACCTCACTCGTCACAGCCTGCCAATGAGTGAAAGACCCATTTATTCCAACTTTTTGCTTCCAGTCTGCTGACTAGCTTTTTATCCATCTCAAAACACTACCCGTAATCTGCGCTTTAACTTTGAATATTAATCTGCTGTGTGAGACCTTGGCGAAAGCCTTCTAAAAGTCTAAATAAACTAAGTCCACCGGTTCCTCCTGGTCAACTCTACTAGTTACATCTTCAAAGAATTTTAGTTTTTTCCTTTTGTAAATCCATGTCTGATTACACCACTGCTTTCCAAATGCTCTGCTGTTTCCTCTTACCTTTTTTTCCAATTGATTGTCTCCCCTCCTTTTGAAGGTGTTTCCTCCTTCTTGGAAATACCCTCGGTTATCACACAGAAGTGGATCAATCCTCCTTGCTGGACAGTGAGGGAAATTATACACTGACTTACCTCCATGACCTGTGAGACTGTGGCGCTGTGTCCCTGGGAAGCCATTGCGGGTTTACATAGCTTCAGGAGAAGTGGTTCTATGCAAACAAATTTCTCCCCTCGGGAGCCTTGTCAGGCACTTTGGCTCTTAAAGTCAGTATTCTGCACGTCACCCTGAAGCTATCCCTCCTAATGAAAGATAGAAATACCTGCAACATGACCAGAGCAACAACAGGCTGGGTCATACTGGAAAAATAATGGCGTGTTAATGAATCATGGTGCTATAATAAGCAAACCAGCTACAAGGTTCAGGGGAGTAAGAGATATAACATCAGTTGCAAATCTCCAGAATTTTCTCATCTATTTATATCACTTCACCTTTAGCTTCATAGTCTCCCCATTATTCCTAATAACTTGCTAACTTTATAGATTAATTGCTCACAGCCGAAAGCTGGGACTGGATTTCGACAGCACTTTTAACAGCATGGTCACTGTTAAAGCAATTCCAATCAACTTCTCTGGCCAAGAAAGGTGGCAATTTAACGTTCAGTCTCATACCTGCTTTTGCTGAATTCTTGACCGAGGTTTTAAGAATCTTTTTCTGCTTTTGCGTTAGCTTTTCCATGTCTTTTTTTCCCTTTCTCACTTATTCCAATCTTGCTTTTCCTCTCTCGTTCTGTACCTGGTTTGACTCTCATTCAATCTGTTTCTCCAGTTCTTTCCCAAATATTAAATCGAACTGGTTAAGGAGATGCACTGCTGGTCCCATCATTCATCCAGGTCCCAGATGCACCAAGCATTTATCTGCTCACAGGCAAAGACTTGCATTCATATCGCACTTTGTATAAGCACCAAAGTACCACGCAGCTAATGACGTATTTCTGAAGGGCAGTCACTCGGATTTGTGCACAGCAAGCTCCCACAAAAAACAATGTGATATGTCCAGGTAATCTGCTTTTTGTGAAGTTGACTGAAGGATAAATATTTGACAGGACATGCGGATAACTCTCCTCCTGTTCTTCAAAAGAGTGCCATGGGATCTTTTGCATCCAAGAAACTGACAGATGGGGCCGCCTTTTAACAGCTCATCTGAAAGACAGCACCTCCGACTCGACAAGCTCAGTGGAGCATCCCAGGGAGACAGCGCAGAACGCTGGTGATTGGTCACCTATTTTCCAATTATTTGCCAGGATTTGACCTGATATCTAACTGGCAATGTGGAAAATTGCCCAGACAAGACAAATCCAACCAGGCCAATTACAGCCCCATTAGTCAACTCTCGATCATCAGAAAAGTGATGGAATGTGTCGTTGACAGTGCTATGAAGCGGACACTTACTCAGAAATGACATGCTCACTGACACTCACTTTATATTCCGCCAGGCGCACTCAGCTTCTGACCTCATTACAGCCTTGGTCCAAAAACTGACAAAGAGCTGAACTCGGGAGGTGAGATGAGGGTGACTGCCCTTTTATCAAGGCAGCATTTAAATGAGTGCGGCATCAAGGATCCCCAGCAAAACTGGACCCAATGGGAATCGGGGAAAACTCTCGAATGTGGTTATTGGAGGTCAATCATCTTAGTTTCAGGACATTGCTGCAAGAATTCCTGAGGGTAGTGTCTAGGATCAATCACCTTCAGCTGTTTCATTAATGACCTGAAATCCATCATAAGGTCAGAAGTGGCAATTTCCACTGACAATGGATACTGAATGGTCATGATACCAACCTTTGCCAAAACCCTGAGCAGTTCCTTGTGCCATATCCCCCTTTACCCATCCTATCCACGCGTTTTGTCAAGATGCCTTTTGAACATCGTTAATGTATCTGCGTCTACAACCTCCCCAGGCAACGCGTTCCAGTCACTCACCACCCTCTGTGTAAATAAAACCTGCTTCGCACACCTCCTCTAAACTTTGCCCCACGGACCTTAAACCTATGCCCCTTGGTGACTGACTCCACTACCCTGGGAAAGAATGCCCGCCCATCCTCTCTATCCATGCCCCTCATAATCTTGAAGACCTCTATCAGGTCACCCCTCAACCTCCAGCTTTCTAATGAAAATAGTCCGAGCCTATTCAGCCTCCAAACATAGCTAACACCCAGTTTCCACTACTCTGTGACCTGTACATGGCCCAGCAAAGTGTTGTGGATTTCATCATCACCGAACCCATATCATTGATGAATAAACAGATCAGAGTAGCATATTGAAGGGAAATGTCCAGTTTCTCGCAACATAATGTGCCGTGTTAAATGCACATCCCGGAACACAAACTGGAGCGTTTTCAAATATCCCGTTAACCCTCACAGTCCCGACTCTTATGTATAACTAATATCAAGAGACTCACGGATGGTATGTTGCCTCCCGGGTGCCAGGGTCCGTGACATCTCGGACCGTGTTTTCAGAATCCTTAAGGGGGAGGGGGAACAGTCACAAGTCATGGTACACGTCGGTACCAACAACATAGGTAAGAGAAGGGACGGGGATTTAAAACAGGAATTTAGGGAGCTAGGGTGGAAGCTGAGAGCCAGGACAAACCATGTTGTCATCTCTGGTTTGTTGCTGATGCCACGTGTTAGTGAGGTGAAGAACAGGGAGAGAGTGCAGATAAACACGTGGCTGCAGGGATGGTGTAGGAGGGAGGGTTTCAGGTACATGAATAATTGGAGCACATTCTGGGGAAGGTGGGACCTGTACAAACAGGATGTTTTGCACCTGAACTAGAGGGGCACCAATATCCTGGGAGGAAAATTTTCTACGGCTCTTCGAGGGGGGTTTAAACTAATTTGTCAGGGGGATGGGAAAATGAGCTGTAGTCCAGAAGCCAGTGTTGAGAGTAGTGAGGTACTGAGGAGGGTATTAAGGTCGCAGGAGTGTACCGGCAGACAGAAAGGTGGGTTGAAGTGTGTCTACTTCAATGCAAGGAGCATCCGGAATAAGGTAGGTGAACTTGAAGCGTGGATTGGTACTTGGACTACGATGTTGTGGCCATTACGGAGACATTGTTAGAACAGGGACAGGAATGGTTGTTGGAAGTTCCGGGGTATAGATGTTTCAGTAAGAGTAGGGAAGGTGGTAAAAGAGGTGGAGGAGTAGTATTGTTAATCAAGGATAGTTTAACAGCTGCAGAAAGGCAGTTTGAAGGGGATCTGCCTACTGAGGTAATATGGGCTGAAGTTAGAAATAGGAAAGGAACAGTCACATTGTTAGGAGTTTTCTATAGGCCCCCAAATAGTAATAGAGATGTGGAGGAAGAAATTGCAAAACAGATTATGGATAGGTGTGGGGGTCTCAGGGTAGTTGTCATGGGTGACTTTATCTTTCCAAATATTGATTGGAACCTCTATAGGTCGAACAGTTCGGATGGGGCAGTTTTTGTACAGTGTGTGCAGGAGGGTTTCCTGACACAATATGTGGATAGGCAGACAAGAGGGGGGGCCACATTGGATTTGGTACTGGGTAATGAACCGGGCCAAGTGTTGGATTTGTTTGTGGGAGAGCACTTTGGAGATAGTGACCACAATTCGGTGTCTTTCACTATTGCAATGGAGAGGGATAGGACCATACGGCAGGGCAAGGTTTATAATTGGGGGAGGGGTAATTATGAGGCGATTAGGCAAGAATTAGGGAGCATAAGATGGGAACAGAAACTGTCAGGGAAAGGCACAAATGAAAAGTGGAGCTTGTTCGAGGAACGAATACTGCATGTCCCTGTCAGGCAGGGAGGAAATGGCCGTATGAGGGAACCATGGTTCACAAAAGAGGTTGAATGTCTTGTCAAGAGGAAAAAGGATGAGTATGTAAGAATGAGAAAACAAGGTTCAGTTGGGTCGCTTGAGGGTTACAATGTAGCAAGGAATGAGCTAAAAAAAAAAGGGCTAAGGAGAGCTAGGAGGGGGCATGAGAAGTCTTTGGCGGGTAGGATCAAGGAAAACCCCAAGGCTTTTTATTCTTGTGAGAAATAAGAGAATGTCCAGGGTGAGGGTAGGTCAAGGACAGTAGTGGGAACTTGTGCATGGAGTCAGAAGAAATAGGAGAGGCATTGAATGAATACTTTTCTTCAGTGTTCACCAAGGAGAGGGGCCATGTTTTTGACCTGAGGGTCGTCAGGTGCCCTGGCCCAGATGGGATATATCCAAGGATTCTTTGGGAGGCAAGGGATGAGATTGCAGAGCCTTTGACTTTGATCTTTGGGTCCTCACTGTCCACGGGGATAGTGCCAGAGGACTGGAGAGTGGTGAATGTTGTTCCTCTGTTCAAGAAAGGGAATAGGAATGACCCTGGTAATTATAAGCCAGTTAGTCTTACTTCGGTGGTCGGTAAGTTAATGGAAAAGGTCCTGAAGGATAGGATTTATGACCATTTGGAAAGATGCAGCTTAATCCGGGATAGTCAACACGGATTCGTGAAGGGTAAGTCTTGCCTCACAAATTTGATTGAATTCTTTGAGGAGGTAACTAAGTGTGTAGTAGATAAAGGTAGAGCAGTTGATGTCATATTCATGGATTTTAGTAAGGCATTTGATAAGGTTCCCCATGGTCGGCTCATGAAGAAAGTAAGGAGGTGTGGGATAGAGGGAAATTTGGCCAATTGGATAAGTAACTGGCTATCACATAGAAGACAGAGGGTGGTGGTGGATGGAAAATTTTCAGACTGGAGACCAGTTACCAGCGGTGTACGACAGGGATCAGTGCTGGGTCCTCTGCTATTTGTGATTTTTATCAATGACTTGGAGGAGGGGGCTGAAGGGTGGGTCAGTAAATTTTCTGATGACACCAAGATTGGTGGAGTAGTGGATGAGGTGGAGGGCTGTTGTAGGCTGAAAAGAGACATTGATAGGATGCAGAGCTGGGCCAAAAAATGGCAGATGGAGTTTAACCCTGATAAGTGCGAGGCGATTCATTTTGGTAGAAAAAATTTGAATACAGATTACAGGGTCAACGGCAGGGTTCTGAGGAATGTGGAGAAACAGAGAGATCTTGGGATTCATGTCCACAGATCTCTGAAGGTTGCCACTCAAGTGGATCGAGCCATGAAGAAGTCTTATAGTGTGTTAGCGTTTATTAACAGGGGACTTGAGTTTAAGAGCTGCGGGATTATGCTGCAACTATATATGACCCTGGTGAGACCACATTTGGAGTATTGTGTGCAGTTCTGGTCACCTCATTATAGGAAGGATGTGAAAGCATTGGAAAGGGTGCAAAGGAGATTTACCAGGATGCTGCCTGGTTTGCAGGATAGGTCTTATGAGTAAAGGTTGAGTGAGCTAGGGCTTTTCTCTTTGGAGTGGAGGAGGATGAGAGGCGACTTGATAGAGGTTTACAAAATGATGAGGGGGATAGATAAGTGGACGTTCAGAGACTATTTCCTCGGGTGGTTGTAGCTGTTACAAGGGGGCATAACTATAAGATTCAGGGTGGGAGATATAGGAGGGATGTCCGAGGTAGGTTCTTTACTCAGAGAGTGGTTAGGGTGTGGAATGGACTGCCTGCTGTGATAGTGGAGTCGGACACTTTAGGACCTTTCAAGCGGTTATTGGATAGGCACATGGAGCACACCAGAATGACAGGGAGTTGGATAGCTTGATCTTGGTTTCGGACAATGCTCGGCACAGTATCGAGGGCTGAAGGGCCTGTTCTGTGCTGTACTGTTCTATGTTCCTCTGCACCCTCTCCAAAGTTCATGTCCAAATGTGGAAAATTTTGGATAACATTCAGGCTTGGGCTGAGAAGTGGCAAGTAACATTCGTCCCACACAAGTGCCAGGCAATGACCAGCAAAACAGAATCTAACCATCAGCCCTTGACATTCAATAGCATTGCCATCACTGAAACCCCCACTATCAACATCCTGGGGCTTACCGTTGACCTGGACTAGACCAGCCATATAAATACCATAGCTACCAGAGGCTGGGAATTCTGCAGTGAGTAATTCACTTCCTGAATCCCCAGAGTCTATCCACCCCCGAAAAGGTAAAAGTCAAGGAAGACTCTCCACTTGCCTGGATGAGTGCAGCTCCAACACCATCCAGGACAAAGCAGCCCACTTGACTGGCACCCCACCCACCACCATCAACATTCACTCCCTCCGGCACCAAAGCACAGTGGCAACCATGTTTACCATCTATGCTTTCACTGCCGCTACGCACCGAAGCTTCTGCAACAGCACTTTTTAAATCTGCGACCCCCTACCACCGAGAGGGACAAGGGCAGCAGATTATTGAGGACACCACCACTTGTAGGTTCCCCTCCAATCCACACACCATCCTGACTTGGAAATTGTTAGCGGAAATAAATCCATAAGAATCACTCAACACTCAGGTCTGCTCCAAATGTCAATCAATTTATTGATTTAACATTTGCGGGTAGGAAGTCGCTGGCTTCACCATGTGCCTCTCCACTGAATATAGAAAATCACCAATTCTTACATAATTTGAAGTTACACAGTCCACCTCGGCTGGATGCAATCCAATTAGTAATAATTATTGGTTACTAGGCAGCATGGGGCTGTGTGGTCAGCTCATGAACAGATAGAGCCCCCCCCCCCCCCCCCCCCCCACAATGATGTTTTCCAGATCTCCTTATCAACTGTCCTTGGGTCTTCTTGATGCATCACCCGCAGAGACTTTCTTATCTTAACCTCGTTACGGAATGGTGGTACAGGCACCATTCCTCCGAGGCAGCTGCCTTTGCTGATAAGGGATGTCCTGCAGAATAAACCATGTCTGTTTCAGTGTGTGGGAACTACCAAGGTTTCAAAAATGTGGCCAAGTCATTTAGCTAAAACCCCATGATGCCTCACACACCTGTTCTCCTTGGAGCAGAGAAGACTAAGAGGTGACCTCATAGAGGTATTCAAAAGTCAAAACAGTTTTGACAGGGTAAAGAAGGATATTCTGTTTCCACTAGTTGGCGTGTCAGCGACTAGGGGTCAGAGTTTCAAGATGCTCAGCAAGAGAACTAGGAGTGAGATGAGGAGAAACCTCTTCACTCAGAGAGTTGTTGGGGTTTGGAAAGTGCTGCCTGAGAGAGTGGTGGAGGTGGATTCCATAGGAGGTTTCAAAAGAGAGATGAATATAGATTTGAAAATGATAAATTTAGAGGGCTACGGAGAAAAGGCTGGGGAATGGGACGATCTAGGTTGGTCTTTGGAGAGCCGGTGCAGACACAGTGGGCCGAATGGCCTCCTTCTGTGCTGTAAACAAGCAAACAAACTGCTAAATATCATTTTTAATTAGGATTTAGGATTATACATTGCTAGTGTGTACCGAAAAAACACTAGGCTGGATTCTCCATCGGCTAACGTTGGAACCGCGAAACACGATCGGGCAGAGAATCGGTTTTGATGCCGAAATCGTGGCCGGCGCCGGGTTCACATGTTCACCACATTACAGGAAGGATGTGTTGCACTGGAGGAGGTGCAGAGGAGATTCACCAGGATATTGCCTGGGATGGAACATTTAAGTTATGAAGAAAGGTTGGATAGGCTTAGGTTCTTTTCGCTGAGAAAACTGAGGGGCGACCTGATCAAGGTATACAAGATTATGGGGGGACATGGTCAAGGTGGATGGGGAGCAGCTGTTCCCCTCAGTTGAAGGGTCAGTTACGAGGGGACACAAGTTCAAGGTCAAGGGCAGGAGGTTTAGGGGGGATTTGAGGAAAATAATTTTTACCCAGAGGATGTGACAGTCTGGAATACACTGCCTGGGAAGGTGGTGGAGGGAGGTTGCCGCACATTCTTTAAAAAGTACCTAGATGAGCATTTGGCACGTCTTAACATTCGAGGCATGGACCAAGTGCTGGGAAATGAGATTAGGTAACCAGGTCAGGTGTTTTTCACGCGTAGATGCAGACCCGATGGGCCAAAGGACCCCTTCTGTGCTGTATTGTTCAGTGGTTCTGTCATTCCTTGAAATTGCTCAATCTACTACAGGCCATTGGGTGGAGAGTTGGGTGTGGAAAATGTACTCAACCCCACACTCACCGGCTGAGGGATAGCAAATGGGCTGAATATCAGGTGGTTCTGGGCTCTACCTCAAATCGTACAACCCCTCCACCCTGCTGAGTTAGTAATGTACAAAAGGCCATTCATCTCCTCAAGTTTATCCTATGGCTGACCTACAACTCCACCAAACTTGCCTTCCCCCACTTCAACCCCCCACCCCTCCCCCCAACCCATGTACTGTTATACATTATAATAAAAAAGAGTAAATGTCTCCAAAATTATTTAATAGACTCCATGGATGTTTTTTCTCTTAAATTTGCCACTCAGTGTTAATTGTATATGAATTGTATTCAACTATATGCAGGGGGAGAGCATTGATTCAGCCATCACTCGAACTTAGTAATAAAGAGACGTTTATTGGAACTGTGGAATGGTGTATGCTTGTAACATTTCACTCTGCAAATAAATGTTACGCGGAGATAAAATTGGCTCCAACTCTGTCATCTTCCAACTGGTTTCCTGGAGTGGAACACTGAAGATATTTATCACCCATTGCCTTCAATATTTACCACTCTTAAGAGTCAGCAAACCACACGGCTGGTGCGTCAGACACTACTATGGGCTGGGAAGATTCCTGGTGGCTGTTGCTGCTCCACCACACATTACACTGCCAGTAGTAGAGCAGGAAAGATTTTGCCCCTGTGAGGAATGTACGCCTCATCTCCCGCAAAGTTAAGGCAAGGCTGTGGAAATCCCTGATCTGCGATTGGTACTTCAGGGGTTCGGATGTGATGGGGTTAAGAGCAGTGAGATAGAAAGGGAGAGAGAAAAGAAAAATCCCCGAGTGTACTTTTGTAGCGATCAGCATTGCCCGCTATCTCTCTGTTGGAGATGTTTTGTATGTGGAAGTGAAGTTTAATCTGTAATTTTTTTTTTCCTTCGGTATTTGGTGTCTCAGGGAATTCATGCAGGGAACTCATTTCATGTAAGATCTCTATCGCGAATCTTTTAATTTAAAAAAAGATTTTCTCGTCCTTGTGCCTCAGTTATTTAGGCCTCTCCGTGAGATCTTTGTCCAGGCAGTATCTGTGCCAGCAGTACAGAAATCGTTTTAAATTAAAAGGCAACAATCTCATGTGAAATGAGCCCGCGTGCATCACAAAATCTGTCAAGGCTCAGGAGTGCCTGTGTGTTTGAGAGCAATCTGGCTTGTGAGAGCCAAGACGCTTGAGGGCAGTGGGCTGTCATGGACTCGGAATTGGAGGTGCTTGTTTGCTGGGTAAAGCAGCCACTCAATTTTTTTTAAATAACTGTGTCTTTGAGGGCCATATGAGTCTCTTATGCAATCAAGTAAGTGCTGCTTATCTGATTGGCGTGGCCCTACTGAATTAACTGGGTAAATGGGAGCAGGTAATTCAACACACTTTGAGCAAAGTGGCTGTGAAATGTGAGACGGGTGCCTGCAGGGGACAAACGCCACGGTGCTGAGAGATGGTGAGTAAAGTGCTAATCGAAGGCCCAAAGTGTTTCACTGCCTCATCAGTGAAGCTTTGCTGCTTAAAATGTAACGTCCTCCAACCAACCTTGGATTTTCTAACAAAGCAAAACCCTACAGGTTCTGGAAATCTGAAATTAGAACAAACAGTTCTGGAAAGGGTAAGATCTGAAAGTTCGTGGGAGCTTCCGGTCCCGCCTGCTGAGGGAATCGTCGCGGGTGGGACGCAGAATTCGACGGAGAAGCAAAAGGCCCGTTGACTTCGGACAGGAATTTCCTGTCCCGGTCTGGGCGCGTCCAGAAAATCCTGCCCGTTAATCCTGTTTCTCTCTCCACGGATGTTGCCAAACCCTGGTGAGTGCTTCCAGCATTTTCTACTTTCATATAATTCTGGATTCACAGGATCCTCTTAACATTATAGACAGACTTGGTCTGTCCGTGGTCTATCCATCTTTGGAGTCCCCTTTTGCGGGCCAAGCTGTGTCTTTATACTGAAGCTATCCTCTGTCAAGTTGTGTGGCACTACCATGCGCAGCTCAAAGCTGGGCATCCATGAAGCGCTGTGGACCATCAGCAGTGGCGGCAGACTTGTGTTCAATCACAATCTGTAATCTCTTGGTCCGATGTTCTTCCCTCTAACATTATCATTAAGGCAGAGGATTGACGCTGGTTAAATAAGGAGCACAGGAGTAGCACTAAGCACACCTAAAATGGAGGTGTCAAATTGGTGAAGCTGGAACACAGAACTACACGCATGCAAAACAGCTAGTGCAGCATGCAACAGATAGAGCTAAGTGATCCCAAAACCTACAGATCAGATGTGAGCTCTGTAGTCTTGCCTCATCCAGTCGTGAATGCACAATTAAGCAACTAAGAGGAGGAGGCGACTCCAATGATTTCCCATCTCCAATGATGAGAGAACCCAATACATCAGGACAAAAGATAAGGCTGAGGCATTTGCAACAATCTTCAGCCAGAGAGGATGATTCAACTCAGCCTCCTCCTGAAGGCCCCAGCATCACTGATGTGTCTTGAGACAATTTGATTCACTCCACGTGATATCAAGAAATGGCTGGATACTGAAAAGTCTAAGGGCCCTGCCAACGTTCTAGCTGTCGCGATGAAGACTTGTGCTCCAGTATTAGCTGCACATTGAACCTGTTCCGGCTGAGTAACAACACTGTATCCACCTGACAATGTGGAAAATTGCCCTTGTATGTTCCGTCCACAAAAAGCTGGACATATCTAATCCAGTCAAATACACTCGATCATCAGCAAAGTGATGGAAGATGTCATTAACGGTGCTATCAAACTGCACTTACTTGGCAATAATCTACTCACTGATACACAGCTTGGTCTCCGCCAGGACCACTTAGTTCCTGATCTCATTACAACCTTAGTCCAAACATGAACTGAAGAGCTGAATTTCAGAAGTGAGTTAAGAGTGACGGCCCTTGACATTAAGACTGCATGTGACCGAATCTGGCTTCAAGGGGCCATGGTAATATTTAAGTTAATGGGGATCGGGGAAAAATCTCCATTGTTTGGAGTCATATTTAACACAGAGGAAGGTGGTTGTGGTTGTCAGAGTTCAATCACCTCAGCCCCAGGTATCACTGGAGGAGTTCTTCAACCGCTGCTTCATCAAGTCCTTCCCTCCCTCATAAAATCAGAAGTGGGAGATGTTCACTGATGATTGCATAATTCACAACTCCTCAGATGCTGGAGCAGTCTGTCCCAGTTTGCAGCAAGACCTGGATGACATTCTAATGTTTCATAGAACATACAGTGCAGAAGGAAGCCATTAAGCCCATCGAGTCTGCACTGACCCACTTAAGCCCTCACTTCCACCCTACCCCCATAACCCAATAACCCCTCCTAACCTTTTTGGACACTAAGGGCAATTTAGCATTTAGGAAACCCACGCACACACGGGGAGAACGTGTAGCCTCCACACAGACAGCGACCCAGCGGGGAATCGAATCTGGGACCCTGGCGCTGTGAAGCCACAGTGCTAGCCACTGTGATATTGTGGGCTGATAAATGGCAAATAACATTCATGTCACACACGTGCCCGGACATGACCAACAAACGTGATCCTAAGCGTGACCAACGTTATTTTAATGCTGAAATGATCTCAGTTGTGCAATTCATTTATTATGTTATACCTTTTAAAATTATCCTGCATACTTATGTTATGAATTCTGATTACTTGTTTTCTTTGTATTGCCATCATAATTTGGAAGTTGCCGCCCCGACTGTTTTTCAATAAATAAATAATCTATATATCTATTCAATGGCATTGGCATCGCTGAATTCCCCGTTAAAATTATATTGGGGCTACATTGCCCAGAATTCTAACTGGAACAGTCACATAATAATCTTTATTGTCACAAGTAGGCTTACATCAACAGTGCAACGAAGTTACTGTGAAAAAGAGCAGGTACTCTTTGCTAAGTGACTCACCTCCTGACTCCCCAAAGACTGTCCGCTGGATACAAGGAATAAATCAGGAGTGTGATGACATACTCTCAATTTGCCTGGGTGTGTGCACCTCTAACAACACTCAAGAAGCTTGACGCTATCCAGGACCAAGCATTTGATTTGATTGGCACCTCATTCACCACTTTACACATTCACTCCCTCCTCCACCAACACAAAGTGGCAGCAGTGGTACAATCCACAAAGTGCACTGCAGCAACTCGCAAGCTTCCATCAATAGCACCTTCCATTGTCGGCAGTTTCGAGGAGATTCAACAGATTGATTCCAGTATGGAAGGGTTGACGTATGTGAAAAGATTAAACAGTTTGGGCTTATACTCACTGGAGTTTAGAAGGATGAGATGGGATCTAATCATGGTATACAAGATACTAAAAGGGATTGATAGAGTAAACGTAGACCAAATGTTCCCCCTTGTGGGGCAATCTAGAACCAGAGGTCACGGATATAGGTTGAGAGGCGGTAGATTTAGAGCTGAGATGAGGAGGAACTACTACTCGCAGAGGATGGTGAATTTGTGGAACTCGCTGCCCCATAGTGCGGTGGATTCTGAATCATTAAATGGTTTCAAGAGGGAGATAGATGTTTTTCTGATTTTTTTTTAAATGGGTTAAAGGGACAATGGGAAACAGGTGGGGAGGTGGATTTGAGACCAGGAAGAGATCAGCCATGATCTGATTGAATGGCGGAGCAGGCTCGAAGGGCTGAATTGCCTACTTCTGCTCCTAACTCCTACGTTCCTATGTCCCACAGATTGCAGCTATCCGAGAAGGTGGATCACCACCATCTTCCCATGGGTAATTAAGTAAGTGATTGGCCATAGTCGAGCAATAAATATTGGACTGGCCAGTTCGGCCAAAATTAATGCGAAGTGAGGTGGCTGTATTCTGAAATGTACAAGTGTTTTTTCAGCTGAATTTCCTCGTCTTCAGAGGCTTCATCAGTGGCAATCCTTCCATCAGAAAGTCAGAAATGGAGCTATTCACTGAATATTCTCTGGTTTTTAGTTTCGTTTTGAGCTGGAAGCTGTTTTGTGGCTCTGAGTTTTACTTTCGGTTTAGACAGTTGGAAGCTGTATTCAGACTACAAGGATCTTGGAGTCTCTCTCTCTCTGCATGGTAAAAAGGTGTCTCCAGATCACTTGATAACGTTAAAATAATAACTGTTCTGGAAGGAATTCAAACCTCCTGTTTTGTGTGAAGAGACCATCAATTCACGCGACACGTGGTTAGAAGTGAACAGTGGTTTTAATTGTCTTACAACAGAGCCTGCCTGTGACGAGATGAACTCCAGATGAACTGGCAGGCAGGCTCTCAGCATCAACCTTTACACTTCCGGTTAGGGGGAAGAGCCATGGGTGGAGCCATGGGCGGAGCCAAGGGTGGAGCCCAGTACAAGCTCCTTATCTCCCCCGATGGGTAGAGCCACACAACTACACGTGATCCAATACAATATACAGGCTCAACACATGTACAATACAGCGTGGATTATTAGTATTTATAATTCACCACCTGTAAAAAAATCAAGTCCGGCGGGGGTGATGGTTTACAGATTCAGTCTGTCCGGTGGTCGAGTTGTCCGTTGTGATCGGCGGAGCACCAGGGTTGCAGCCCCTTCTGGTGGCTGGATGATCACAGTCGGTTGGGGTACGATGGCGGACTCCGGGGGTGATTCCGTCCGAGCTTCGTACCCGTCTAGTTCGACTGGGGAGTTGGGGCGCTGGAAGCTTGCGGGTGCGGGCGCGCGGAGCATGTGTAGCGAACTGGTAGGCGCGGGGGCGTGGGGCGCGGCGAGTTGGGTGGGATGTAGTATGAGGGGTACCTCGGTGGTGGCAGTGGTGGGGTTTGATCCTGCAGGCGCTGCATCCTCCATGACTCAGGACAGGGTCTCACTTTCTTCCCTTGCTCTGTTGACTGGCAAAATGTTGGATCCATCAACTCCAAGCCCAAAACTTCACAAGGGCCAGAATTCTCTGTTGGAGACTAAGGGCATGGTTTTTCCAAACTGTTGTGAGCAACGCTGATCCCGCTACACCATAGAACATACAGTGCAGAAGGGGGCCGTTTGGCCCATCAAGTCTGCACCAACCCACTTAAGCCCTCACTTCCACCCTATCCCCGTAACCCAATAACCCCATCGACCCTTTTTGGTGTAGCCATCTGGGATGGCCGCTTCCAGAATACAAAATGGATGATTGCAATGACTGCAGGGAAATATGGACAATGTCAGGAAAGCAAGCAGGCACAGAGCCTGGATGCGTATTTAGAAGGCAACTCCCAGACGAGACTGAAACTGTAAGGCAATTAGCATATTAATGGCCCATCTCCGGGAACAAAGGAATGACACTCAAGTAACCAATACTATTGCAGACACCCCGATGCCAGAAAGACACAAATAAAGCAAGGCCAACGGCCATCAGGGCACCCACCCTTTATTGGTCAAGATCAATACGAGTGATCAAGATACGGCCCAATTAATTGGGACTAAGTTCAAGGCCCGCCCAAAAGCACGCGAAACCCTTCGGGTATAAGAAGAAGCCTCCAAGAGAGAATCGCTCTCTTGGACTCGTCTCTCGAAGCGGAGAGACCCGTCCACCAGCTGCACCAGAAGCAGTAAGTCCAAGGTCAACGCTCGCCATCAGACGGACGACCTTAGCTGTTCTCCTGTTACATCTTCGAACCCAACAGCCTCAGATCCGAACAACGGCCATTGTTCCTCTGACTGAGTGGGCACCCGAAGCTAAGTATAGGCGTTAGCGTTAGAGATAGTTTAGTTTATGGTATTTTGTGCATGAGTAGATATTATTGTGTGTAAATTAATAGTATTGACTTTGAACTAACTAACTGGTGCATTGGTTCTTTGATCAATATTCGGGTTTGAACCTTGTGGTGGTATCGAAAGATACCTGGCGACTCTAGAGCAAAACATAATTAGGATTAAGGAAGGCGACCATATTGACCGCTGTATTTATAACCAGATAAATATACCAACAATGGAAAGAACACTTAAAACTTCTGATGGAGTTATTTGATTGACTTCAGGAGGTGGGTTTGGTGATAAAACTAGCCAAAAGTCAGTTTGGAAAAGCCCAAGTCACTTTCCTTGCCCATACAATCGGACAGGGTTGAATGGTCCCACGGGATGTGAAAATAAAAGTTATTGGGGAGTTTCTGATACCCTCGACACGATGGGAAATAATGCGATTTCCGGGTATGAGTGGATGTTACTGGAAATTTGTCCCAGATTTTAGCAGTGTGGTCGCTCCACTGACGGACTTGCTGAAGAAGCGTAACTAATTCCAGTGGACATTGGAGTGTCAACAGGCATTTGACGGCCTGAAGGCTGTGTTAACAACTGCTCCTGAGTTTGCCACCCCAAATTACGCAAAATCATTCAAAGTGGCTGTTGATGCAGATGATGTGGGTGTAGGTGTGGTGCTTCTACAAGATGACGACGAAGGGGTAGAGCGGCCTATTTATTATTTTTCAAAAAAATGTAATTCTCATCAGAAGGTGTATTCCACGATTGAGAAGGAGACTTTGAGCTTGGTGCTGGCTTTGCAACATTTTCAAATTTATGTGGCCAGCAATTCGTCTGACACAATTATCTGTAGTGATCATAATCCACTGATGTTTTTACCGCAATTCCTGAATAACAAGGCCAGACTGTTTTGATGGAGTTTATTGTCACAGCCATTTCATTTAAAATTAATACATGTGACTGGATGAGAAAATGTGATAACATATGCTTTGTCAAGAATGTGATGATGAGTTACAGGAAGAACTGAAATGGACTATGTTATTATGCCTGTGTTGTATTCTTTGGGCAGGGTGTATTTGAATTGATGGTTGCGAAGATGTTCACTGTATGTTTTAAAAAGGTTAACTGAGTTCATAGAATAAACATTGTTTTGCTTTAAAAATTACTTTTAAATTTCTACTGCACCACATCTGTAGAGTGGGCCGTACCATAATCTCGTAAAAGTCTTGGGTCAGGTGAACTCCATGATACACTTTGGGGTTCCCTAACCATGGCCCATAACAAGTTAATGTTGCAGGATGAGGTTGCCTGGTTAGAATGCTCTTTCAGAGGGTCCGTGCAGATTCCATGTTGTTGTAAAACTTCTTACTGTACTCACCCCAGTCCAACGCCAACACCTCCACATCAGTGTAGGAGGAGACAGCTGCCTGTGGTTCACTCTTGTTCCAGCTCCTATGATCCTTGTCAATAATGGCGGCCACCTTACCCGCAGCGGTCGCCATCTTTGTGAGGGGCAAAGATCAAAAGGAAATTTCAAAACAGGGACAACAATCAATCACCGTCCGTTCAGAAAGAAAGAAATATAATCTGTAGCAGTGGGACAGGAATCATGTTTTACGCGGTTCTATGGTTTCCCGGCCTTGACATTTATCCGTCGACAATTGCCGGCCCAATGATGATAAATATGGTCGCGTGCTCTGCGCATGCGGACCCGCTACCGGACTGACGCTGCGCATCGCTCTCCCCGAATTCACACACTGATCTTCTCCCCAACACCGGCAACCGGGATTCCCGCTCTGCGCATGCGGACCCGCTCCAAACTCTGCGCATGCGGACCGGCTCCCGCAGTCACGCCGGCGCATCGCTCTTCCCGTCCACAGGGACTCTCGCTCTGCGCATGCGGACCTGCTCCCGCTCTGCGCATGCGGACCCGCTCCGCGCATGTGGCACTTTCTGCCCAGCGCGGTTCAGAATGTGAGGAGCGAAGAATGTGGAGGGTTAATGGTGAAGGAGGAAAGTGGAAAGAGCATTGGGGGGGGGGGGGGGGGGGGGGGATGGGAAGGGATCATTGGAAGGGGGCAATTGGGATTAGGTAAAATGGAAGTTTGAAAAGGGAGGGGTAATAGGGAGGGGTATTGGAAAGAGGTAATGAGGTATAATTGGGGAGGGGGAAAATGAGGAGGGATAGTTGGGAAGAGGAATGGGGTGAGATAATTGGGAAGGGGAATGGGAGGATGAATTGGGAGAGCAGATGGGGGCGGGAATTGAGCAGGAATAGGGATGCAGAGGGGAGATTCGGAAAGGGAATCGGGAAGGTGTGATGGCGGAAAGTAATTGGAAAGACGAATGACGAGAGGGAATAGGGCGAAGGAATGGGGAAAGGGCTCAACGAGTGTACCAGTGTTTACCTGGGGGCTCAGGGAGTGTGTCAGTGTTTACCTGGGACTTCAGGGAGTGCGGGAGTATTTACCTGGGGGCGCCGGGAATGTGCCAGTGTTTACCTGGGGGTTCAGAGACTGAACCAGTGTTCACAGGGGGTTCAGAGTCTGTACCAGTGTTTACAGAGGGTTCAGAGTCTGTACCAGTGTTTACAGAGGGTTCAGGGAGTGTGTCAGTGTTTACCCAAAGGTTCAGGGAGTGTGTCAGTGTTTATGCAGAGGTTCAGGGTGTCA
Organism: Scyliorhinus canicula; assembly: GCF_902713615.1. NCBI lineage: Eukaryota > Metazoa > Chordata > Chondrichthyes > Carcharhiniformes > Scyliorhinidae > Scyliorhinus > Scyliorhinus canicula. Next base: position 14,302,247 of record NC_052161.1, read on the forward strand.
GTGTTTGCAGTGGAGGGAGGTTCAGGGAGTTTCAGTATTTACAGGGGGCTCAAGGAGTGTGTCAGTGTTTACAGGGGCAGTTCAGGGAGTGTGTCATTGTTTGTAATTTGGAAGTTTATTGTCAATGAACAAACATAACTGAATGGTCAAGTTTATCCAGCTTTGATGAACCTGCACTCAATTTTAGTTAGGTCGCTGCCAAACTATGAAACATGGCAAAGTGTGAGAAAACTTCCAGTATTTTTGCTAAAACAGCGCACGCAAACACTAAGTTAATGTTGAGTCATCAATTAATCTCAAGTAATATCCATTGTTTGATGAACAAGTTATCCACAAAGTAACAGGCAACCATTTGAACAAACCGGGAGGTCCCAGCTAATAATTAGAAGCCAATGATGCAAGTGAGGGGTTAAACCAGAGATGTGAGCTCCCTTAAAAATAGGACCTCGTGGTCGAGGTTCTATTTTCCTCAATTCTTGAATCTTCTTGTTTTGTGTTTAGTGATTTCTTTTGTACTTATGCTTTTGTCATGTGCTGAACTTTTTTCTAAGTTTTCTTCAGTCCTGCAGTGTGGAGTATGTCAGTGTTTACAGGAGGGTTCAGGTCATGTGTCAGAGTTTACAGCGGGTTCAGGGAGTGTATAAGTGTTTACGGGTGCATTCAAGGAGTCTAAGTGTTTACGGGGGTATTCAAGGAGTGTGCCAATGTTTACGGGGGCTCAGCGAATGTGTCAGTGTTTATAATTTAGAAGTTTAATGCGCAAACCTAATTGAATAGTCAAGTTTATCCAACTTTGAAATACCTGTGTGCATTACTGACGGTGGTTTTATTTAAAAGTTTGACAGTTCTGTTTTTATGCTCATAGAAACTTATTTAGCATTTACCCAAGTTTAATCAATATTAAATGGCCTAAAACCATCACAGGATTGCCATTAAATGAAAGACGTGGCACAGTAATAATAATAATCTTTATTAGTATTACAAGTCAGCTTGAAGTCACTGAAAACCCCATAGTCGCCATCCAATTTGTCTTTCGAGACTTGCGGGAGGAAACCGTGACCCAAGCCAGGAATCGAACCTGAGTCTTTGCCGCTGTGAAGCAACAGTGCTGACAACTTGGTCCGATTCAGCCCTGACAGTACGTCATCCCAGTCTCGTTAGATGTCATGAAGGTCGCCGGATCAATCGACCCTTACCCTCCCAGTAAGCAGTGACACACTCCCGGAACTCCCAGGATCCACTGACACTCCATGAACCCCCCTGCAAACACTGATGCACTCCCTGAACCCACCCTGTAAACCTGACGCACTTGCTGAACCCACCCTGTAAACACTGACACTCGGGGGTTCAGGCAAACACTGACAACACTGAAAGGAAGCTGCGCAAACATTGACAAGCGAAGCAAACATTAACAAGCGAAGAAACATTAACAAGCGAAGCAAAGTGAGAAGCCATGCAAACACGAACAAACATTAACATGCGAAGTAAAGTGACAGCAAGTGATGCAAACAGTGACAAGCCATTCAGACAGAAAACAAGCCATGCAAACTCTCACACCCCATGCAAACACTCACACCCCATGCAAACACTCCATGCAAACACACACACCATGCAAACACTGACAACATGCCTTGAACCCCCTGTCAATGTTTACAGGGTGTGTTCAGAGATGCATCCAGTGTTTACAGGGTGGGTTAAGGGAGTACACCAGTATTTACGGGGGGTTCAGGGAGGGTGTCAGTGGTTACTGGGAATTCAGGGAGGGTGTCAGTGGTTACTGGGAGGGTTGATGGTTTACCAGTGGGCCGATTGGCATTGCGACCTCCATGCGCTGCTTTAGCTTCAACTTGTAAGTGGGATTCCGTCAAGTCAGGGCTGAAAGAACTTGGAACATAGTCCCACATAGCGATCAGCTGGGTCTGATGCCACCAGGGTCGATCAACTGGGTCTAGGTTATCCCAGAATCGATCAGCTGTTGACTCCCCCAGGGTCGCTCATCTGGGTCTAGGTTATCCCAGGGTCGACCAGCTGTCTGTCTTCATCCTCTTCGACGGCCTCCACATTTTGACGTTTGCGGAGGGGGCATTAGGCGGGTCCATCGCACTTTGACCCGAGGCAGGCTCCGCCTGCTAACCTTTCATCCGGCATTGACGAGCCGGCTGGTCTCCCAGGCCCTGCCCAGAGGACGGCAAAGCCCCATTGGCTGATTTGCCCGATTGGCCCCGCCTTCTGCAGGAACGATGACCCGGCGCTGCCTTTAACCTGTCGGAGCTGATGACGACACAAACCCACCGCCTGATGACACCTCGGGTCCTGTGACGACACAATCCAGTCCAACGCCACACAGACGACACCCCTTATGAGGGCACAGGGCCCACCCCCTATGACGACAGAATCAGCCTCCCTGCGGCCGGAATAAGCCCCTAGTTTTTCACAATAACTTAATTGCTATTTAATAATAATCTTTATTGTCACAAGTAGGCTGACATTAACACTGCAATGTAAGCCTACTTTTGACAAAGATGATTATTAAAGACGCTCAGTAATTTGGTCTCCACAGCCTTCTGCGGCAAAGGGTTCCACAGATTCACCACCCTCTGGCTGAAGAAGTTCCTACTCATCTCTTTTAAAGGATCGTCCCTTTAGTTTGGGATTGTGTCCTCTGGTTCTAGTTGTTCCAACAAGTGGAAACATCTTTCCACAGCCACTCTATCCAGGACTCGCAGTATCCTGTAAGTTTCAATAAGATCCCCCCTCATCCTTCAACGACTGCAGACCCAGAGTCCTCAACCGTTCCTCATATGACAAGGGATCATTCTTGTGAACCTCCTCTGGACCCTTTCCAAGGCCAGCACATCCTTCCTTTCACATGGGTCCCAAAACTGCTCACAATACTCCAAATGGGGTCTGACCAGAGCCTCATACAGCCTTTGAAGGACATCCCTGGTCTTCAGGTTTGTCAAGTAATTCCAAATAAAAAGAAACATGAAAATTTCGGCTGATGCATCAAAATTAATGATTTCGTTTCCGTAGCAACTAAAATGGATAAATGTGACTTATGTTTCAAACAGACACATTTGATTATAAAAGGCTGTTCAAAATTGTTATGTTAATTTTTGTTTAATTTCACATCAAATTCACAAGTTTTCAGGAGGGCAGTATGATGACTCCCACAAGTCCAGAAAGACATGCTTGTTAGGTGAATTGGACATTCTGAATTCTCCCTCAGTTTACCTCAACAGGCGCCAGAGTGTGGCAACTAGAGGATATTCACAGGAGCTTTATTGCAGTGTTAATGTAAGCCTTCTTGTGACACTAACAAAGATCATTATTTCTACTTGGGACATGATAACAGACATTATGTTGATGTTGGTAGACATTCCAAAATTAATTCTCCGGGAAGATGGCAAAAATTGGAGGAATCAATATTTGTGTGGACTGGAGAAAGTTATAGTAATAGGGAGCTTTGTAAAAGCTGAAGGCGGTTACAGTTATCATGGGGCGATTGTGGCTGGAGAAGGTAACAGAAATGGGGAGGGCAGCAGGGGCTGCAGTAAGTTAGAGAGATAGAACATAGAACATAGAACATTACAGCGCAGTACAGGCCCTTCGGCCCTCGATGTTGCGCCGTCCTGTGAAACCCTTCTAAAGCCCATCTACACTGTTCCCTTGTCGTCCATATGCCTATCCAATGACCATTTGAACGTGTTTAGTGTTGGCATTCCACGCCCTTACTACTCTCTGAGTAAAGAACCTCCCTCTGACATCTGTCCCATATCTATCTCCCCTCAATTTAAAGCTATGTTCCCTCGTGCTGGACATCACCATCCGAGGAAAAAGGCTCTCGATGTCCACCCTATCTAATCCTCTGATCATCTTGTATGCCTCAATTAAGTCACCTCTTAACCTTCTTCTTTCTAACGAAAACAGCCTCAAGTCCTTCAGCCTTTCCTCATATGATCTTCCCGCCAAAGCAGGCAACATCCTTGTAAATCTCCTCTGTACCCTTTCCAATGCTTCCACATCCTTCCTATAATGTGGCGACCAGAACTGCACACAATACTCCAAATGCGGCCGCACCAGAGTTTTGTACAACTGCAACATGACCTCATGGCTCCAAAACTCAATTCCTCTACCAATAAAAGGTGACACACCGTATGCCCTCTTAACAACCCTCTCAAACTGGGTGGCAACTTTCAGGGATATGAAAACATGGACACCGAGATCTCTCTGCTCGTCCACTCTACCAAGAATCTCACCATTAGCCCAGTACTCTGTCTTCCTGTTATTCCTTCCAAAATGAATCACCTCACACTTTTCTGCATTAAACTCCATTTGCCACCTGTCAGCCCAGCTCTGCAGCTTATCTGTGTCCCTCTGTAACTTGTAACATCCTTCTGCACTGTCCACAACTCCACCGACTTTAGTGTCATCTGCAAATTTACTCACCCATCCTTTTACGCCCTCCTCCAGGTCATTTATAAAAATGACAAACAGCAGCGGCCCCAAAACAGATCCTTGTGGCACTCCACTAGTAACTGGACACCAGTCAGAGCATTTGCCTTTGTCTTCTATCAGCTAGCCAATTTCTGATCCAAACTGCTAAATCACCCTGAATCCCATGCCTCTGTATTTTCTGCAATAGCCTCCCGTGGGGAACCTTATCAAACGCTTTACTGAAATCCATATACACCACATCAACTGCTTTACCCTCATCCACCTGTTTCGTCACCTTCTCGAAGAACACAATGAGGTTTGTGAGGCACGACCTACCCTTCACAAAACCATGTTGACTATCTCTAATCAAATTATTCCTTTCCAGATGATTATACATCCTATCTCTAATAAACCTTTCCAAGTCTTTTCCCACAACAGAAGTAAGGCTCACTGGTCTATAGTTACCGGGGTTATCTCTACTCCCCTTCTTGTACAAGGGGACATTTGCTATCCTTCAGTCCTCTGGCACTATTCCTGTAGACAAAGATAACTTAAAGATCAAAGTCAAAGGCTCAGCAATCTCCTCCCTAGCTTCCCAGAGAATCCTAGGATAAATCCCATCCGGCCCCGGGGACTTATCTATTTTCACACTTTCCAGAATCGCTAACACCTCCTCCTTATCAACCTCAAGCCCTTCTAGTCTAGTAGCCTGTATCTCAGTATTCTCCTCGACAACTTTGTCTTTTTCCTGTGTGAATACAGACGGAAAATACTCATTTAGCACCTCTCCTATCTCCTCGGACTCCACGCACAACTTCCCACTACTGTCCTTGACTGGCCCTACTCTTACCTTAGCCATTCTTTTATTCCTGACACACCTATAGAAAGCTTTAGGATTATCCTTGATGCTACCTGCCAAAGACCTCTCATGTCCTCGCTTGGCTCTTCTTAGCTCTCTCTTTAGAGCCTTCCTAGCTAACTTGTAACTCTCAAGCAACCCAACTGAACCATCACATCTCATCTTCACATAAGCCTCCTTCTTCCTCTTGACAAGTATTTCAACTGCTTTAGTAACCAATGGTTCCCTCGCTCGACCACTTCCTCCCTGCCTAACAAGTATATACTTATCAAGGACACGCAGTAGCTGTTTCTTGAACATGGTCCACATTTCCATTGTGTCCATCCCCTGCAGTTTTCCTCTCCAGCCGATGCATCCTAAGTCTTGCCTCATCGCATCATAATTGTCTTTTCCCCAGCAATAACTCTTGCCCTGCGCTGTATACCTATCCCTTTCCATCGCTAAAGTAAACGTAATCGAATTGTGGTCACTATCACTATGCTGTCCTGGTTCATTACCCAGTACCAAACCCAATACGGCCTCGCCTCTTGTTGGCCTATCTACATACTGCATCAGGAAACCCTGCTGCACACATTGGACAAAAACGGACCCATCTAAAGTACTCGAACTACAGTGTTTCCAGTCAATATTTGGAAAGTTAAAGTCCCCCATAACAACTACCCTGTTATTTTCACTCCTATCCAGAATCATCTTTGCAATCTTTCTCTACATCTCTGGAACTTTTCGGAGGCCTATAGAAAAGCCCTAACAGGGTGACCTCTCCTTTCCTGTTTCTTAACTCAGCCCATACTACCTCAGTATTCGAATCCTCATCAAATGTCCTCTCAGTCACCGTAATACTGTCCTTGACTAACAATGCCACCCCTCCCCCTGTCTTACCACCTTCCCTGAGCTTACTGAAATATCTAAACCCCGGCACCTTCAACAACCATTCCTCGCCCTGCTCTATCCATGTCTCCGAAATGGCCACAACATCAAAGTCCCAGGTACTAACCCATGCTGCAAGCTCACCCACCTTATTCCGGATGCTCCTGGCATTGAAGTAGACGCACTTTAAACCACCTTCCTTCCTGTCGGTACACTCCTGCAACTTTGAAACCTTACTCATGACCTCACTACTCTCAGCTTCTTGTGTACTGGAGCTATAATTCAGGTTCCCAATCCCCTGCTGAACTAGTTTAAACCCTCCCGAAGAGCATTAGCAAACCTTCCCCCCCCCCCCCCCCCAGGATATTAGTACCCCTCTGGTCCAGGTGTAGACCATCCCGTTTGTAGAGGTCCCACCTACCCCAGAATGAGCCCCAATTGTCCAGGAATCTGAAACCCTCCCTCCTGCACCATCCCTGCAGCCACGTGTTCAACTGCTCTCTCTCCCTATTCCTCGACTCGCTAGCACGTGGCACGGGTAATAACTCTGTTTGTCCTGGATCTAAGTTTCCACCCTAGCTCCCTGAATTCCTGCCTTACATCCCTATCCCTTTTCCTACCTATGTCGTTGGTACCTACGTGGACCACGACTTGGGACTGCTCCCTCTCCCCTTTAAGGATCCCGAAAACACGATCCGAGACATCGCGGACCCTGGCACCTGGGAGGCAACACACCAACCGCGAGTCTCTCCCGTTCCCACAGAATCTCCTAACTATGGAGTCTCCAATGACTAATGTTCTACTCCTTTCCCCTCTTTCCTTCTGAGCAACAGGGACAGAGTCTGTGCCAGAGATAGAGGGCTGTTGTGGCTGAAGAAGGTTACAAATATGGGAAGGGTGAATGGGCTGGAGGAGATTACAGAGGTAAGTCGGGTTGCAGGGACCGGGGACAGTTGCTGGGATCGGGAAGGTGGTAGTCGCTGATCTGTGGTTGTGGGGATACAGAGGGACAAGGATTCAGAGCCATTTGATAATGAATTTTAAAATTGAGATATAGACTGGGATCTAATGTTCGTCAGTGAACACATGGGAGATGAGGCAATGGGACCAGCTGCAAGGTAGGATATGAGGCAGAAGTGTTTTCGATGAGCTGAAGTTTTTGAAGTGTTGAAAATAAGAGGGCAGTCAGGCGATTGGGAGGATAATCAAGTTTGAAGATAATAAAGGTAGGGATAAGAGTGTCAGCGGCAGATGCGCCAGATATTGTTCACCCAGCCGCCGACATTAACATGCTTAGAGACTACATTCTCAATACATAACGCAGGATAATCTCAATCCCCAGAGTGTGTCCCTGATAGCTGTTCACTATATAGTTTGTCATGGGAATGTTTGGCTTCAATGATGTGAGAGTGTGGGTGGAGCTGAGCTCTGGCTCTGCTTATTAGTTTCGCGTTGAGGTAAAGCTTGGGTGTGTCTGTGTTTCTTGGTTTCGTTTTAGTGTTGGAGCTGAAGCCAGTCAAAGAAGGTGTGATTTCGATATCTCTGCTATCTAAAGACTATCAAAAAGAAAGAGAAAGGGTGATACAGACCAGGGAAAAAGATAAAGAGAGAAAGTTTGAACTTCAGAAAATGGTCATGAAACATGACAGTCAGTTAAAATTGGCAGACGTAAATTGAAAGGTACAGTTGCAGGATAGTGATGAGGATAGTGAGAAGGAGAATCTTAGTCGAAGGCTTCGTGGGGATCTATTTAAATATGTCCATGCAGTGCCAAGGTTTGACGTGAAGGAGGTAGAAGCTTTTTTCATTTCAATTTGTGAAGGTAGCTAAAGAAATGAAATGGCCACAGGACATGTGGTATTGTTGATTGAAACAAAGCTGGTCCGGAGGGCTAGTGATGTGTTTGAATCACTATCGGAGGAGGTATCTGGGACATATGAGGAGGTGAAAAAATCCATCTTCGGTGCATATGAACTAGTGCCTGAAGCCTACAAAGGTTTAGAAATTGCAGGAAAGAATTTGGTCAAACATACATGGGGCGGGATTCTCTAATCCCAAGGTAGAGTGGCCACGCCATCGTAAACACCGTCGTGTTTTACGACGGCGGGAACGGGCTGACCCGACGACTAATTCTGGCCCCTACAGAGGGCCAGCACGGCACTGGAGCGGTTCACGCAGCTCCAGCTGCTGATACCGGCACGAAATGTGCGCCGCGGGATCCGCGCATGCACAGTGGCGCTCGCGCCAATGCGCACATGCACAGTGGCGCGGGCACTCAACGCGTGGCCCTGATGCAACATGGCGCAGCGCTACAGGGGCCGGCGCGGAAGAAACGAGACCCCCCCAGGCGGATTGATGGGCCCCGATCGCGGACCAGGATATATCGGAGACCCCACCCCAGGGTTGGGCCCCTCCCCTCCACAGGGTGCCCCCCCCCGTCCCTTCCATGCCTAGGTCCCGCCGGCTGAGAGCAGGTGGGGATGGCGCCGGTAGGACTCGGTGTTTTTACAATGGCCGCTTGGCCCATCCCGGGCCGGCAATCGGCTGGCCGGTCGAGTAGAGCGCCCCGACCAGCGCTGCGCCACCACGGCCCAGCCCTGGGCTGATAGAATGCCGCCCATGGAGTTTGAAAGGATCAAACCGAGTAATTTTGGTGGTTAAGGGCTTTGAAAATAGACCAAACGTATGAAGCTCTCAGAGAAAATATACTTTTGGAGGAGTTCAAAAATTCAATTCCTGATATAGTGAGAACTCATGTGGAAGAGCAGAGGGTTAAAACTGAGAGGTTAGCAGCAGAAATGGCAGATGATTATGAATTAGTTCATAAATCAAAGCTTGGTTTCCGACATCAGTTTCAGCCTGTGAGGGATAGAAACTGGGGACATGAGAAATACTCAAGTGGTAGAGGCGAAGGTGATCTGATGGGAGATAATATGGGGAGTGTACCTCAGATTAAAGGAAGAATCTAGGAGGGTGGAAGAGACATGAAACGTTTAAAATGTTTTCACTGTAATAAACTAGGCCATGTAAAGTCACAGTGTTGGTGGTGGTAGAAAAGCACTGGGAAGGCTGATATGGTAAAGCAGGATAAAATAGTCGGGTTTGTTAAAGTGGTAAATGAAAGCCCAAGTGAAGCAAAGGAGGTGCAAAAGGTTGTACAGCTTGATCAAGAGTTGATAGGAAGGTGCCAGATCTCTTTAAAGAATTTATTTGTGTGGGTAAAGTTTACTCATATGTATCAGGAGGAGCAGGTAAAGCAGTCACAATTTTAAGAGATACGGGAGCTAGTCAATCTTTAATGGCATGAGATGAGGTGTTATGTAGTTTGGGAAGAATATTGCCAGAAAAGGTGGTAATATGTGGAATTCAGGATGAGGAGCAGTGTTCCATTATATAAGGTAAGGTTAGCAACTCCAGTGAAGAGTGGTGAAGTGGTAGTAGGTGTAATAGAGAAACTATCTTGTCCAGGAATACAGTTTATCTTGGATACTGGTATAGCTGGATTGCAGTTGGGAGTGATACCTACTATGGTTGATAAGCCAGTGCAAAATCAAACAACTAAAGTGTTGAAGGACAAGTATCCTGGGATTTTTCCGGGTTGTGTAGTAACAAGTTCGCAAAGTCACAGGTTAAGACAAGAGGAGAAATCAAAGAGTGAAGATGAAGTTGAAGTGCAATTATCAGAACCGATTTTTGATCAGATATTTGAAAATTAACAAGAACAGGTGGAGGATGAGGCAGATAGTTTTAGTTCAGGAAAATTAGCAGAGTTACAACAGAAAGATGTCGAAATAAACTGGATGCATCAGAAAGCATACACGGACGAGGAATCTGAGTGTATACCAGTGTTATTACCGTAAAATGATGAGAAAATGGATACCTTTACATATGCAGACGGATGAAAAGTGGGCAGAAGTTCATCAAGTAGTATTGCCAGTCGGGTATAGAAAGAAGGTGTTGCAAGTTGCACATGAGGTACCAGTGGGAGGTCATTCGGGAGTCAGGAAAACTCAAGCTAAAATACAAAAACATTTTTATTGGCCTGGACTATCTTTTGACTATAATGGATATGTCTACTAGGTTTCCAGAGGCCATTCCAGTATGCAATATTACAGCTAAAAAGATTGTGGTGGAGTTACTTAAATTCTTTACTAGATATGGACTACCCACAGAAATATAATCGGATCAAGGATCAAATTTAACCTCAAGGTTAGTCAAAGAAGTTATGGATAGCTTCGGAATAAATCAATTTAAATCAACTGTGTACCATCCAGAATCGCAGGGAGCATTAGAAAGGTGGCATCAGACATTCAATACAATGTTGAGGGCTTATTGTCAAGATTATCCAGAGGATTGGGATAAAGGAGTTCCATTCGTACTGTTTGCAATTAGGGATGCACCTAATGTGTCAACCGAATTCAGTCCTTTTGAATTGATTTTTGGTCATGAGGTAAGAGGACTACTGAAATTGATAAAGGAAAAATTGGTGAGTGAGGAATCAGAACTTACATTATTGGATTACGTGTAAATTTTAGGGAACGATTAAAGAGAGCAGGGGAATTGGCTAGACAACATTTAAAAGTTGCACAACATGTGGTGAAACGGGTAGCGGACAAGAAATCCAAAGTTCGCAGTTTTGCCTGTGGAGATAAAGTTTTAGTATTGTTACCAGTGGTCGATGAACCTTTAAAAGCAAGGTTTAGTGGACCCTATCAGATTGAAAGGAAATTAAGTGAGGTGAATTATGTGGCAAGAACGCCAGATAGAAGGAAAACGTCTATCTGAAGGTTTTAATGATTCTAACTCAAAGTGATGAAGCAAATCCAGATGACTGTAAATTTGATATACCTCAAATTAAATTGGAAACGAGGATGTCCTTAAAAATTGGGCTAAATTAGGGCAGCATGGTGGCCTAGTGGTTAGCACAGCTGCCTCACGTCACTGAGGTCCCATGTTCGATCCCGGTTCTGGGTCACTGTCCGAGTGGAGTTTGCACATTCTCCCCGTGTCTGTGTGGGTTTCGCCCCCACAACCCAAAAATGTGCAGAATAGGTGGATTGGCCACGCTAAATTGCCCCTTAATTGGAAAAAATAAATGGGGAATCTTAATTTATAAAAATAAATTTTAAGAAAAAATTTGGATAAATTGTTGAGTTATCTTCCAGAGGAAAAACTGACTGACCTGAAAGAGTTATTGATATCACATGGGCAAGTTTGTGGAAATAAGTTGGGAAGCACTAAAATGGCTATACATGATGTAGATGTGGGAAATGCTGTTCCAATCAAACAACATCCAGATAGACTTAACCCTTTCAAATGATGTGCAGGTGCCGGCGTTGGACTGGGGTGAGCACAGTAAGAAGGGGCTGGTTGAGCACAGTGGGCTAAATAGCTGCCTTGCAATGCAGAACAAGGCCAGTAGCGCGGGTTCAATTCCCGTCCCAAATAGCAACGGAATGTTGCGACTGGGGTCTTTTCACAATAACTTCATTGAAGCCTACTTGTGACAATAAGCGATTATTATTATTATTATCATTATTAAGGGACTTCCGGTGGTGGCTCTGAAGGAGTAAATCGCACATTTGGTGGCTCCCGTTCTAGTCGGTCGTTTGGACCTTTTCCCCCAAATTTTCTAATGGACTTGAATTGGAAAACGGATGTTAGTGGCAATTCTCTACTGAATTCCCACATCGGTGCATGGAGAAAAGGACTAGAAGTGTTCATAAGGGCAGAAACAAGAAGACAGAGAAGACTTGGGCTGTAGTTGCACAGCGGACAGGATGGCGGAGGGGCAAACCTCTGGCTTGTCGCACAGCAGTCTATGGAGCAGCTAATGCAAGTCATCCAGGAGGGCTTTGCTACGCAGAAACGGGACTGCTTGGACCCGATAAAAGCGTCGATTGAGCGGTTGAAGCATAGGTTGGACGCCCAGGATCGGGTGATCCAGTAGGAGCATCCAGGAGGAGCATCAGACTGCGGTGGAGCTGGAGGTGGGGGTGCTGAGGGATCAGCAAAAGAAGCTTCTGGAGAAGGCGGAAGACCTAGAGAGTAGGTCCCTCCGGCAGAACCTAAGAATTGTCGGGCTCCCGGAGGGGTCTGAAGGAACGGATGCTGGGGCATACATCACAGGCATGTTTGACAAGCTGCTGGGGGATGGGGCATTCTCCCAGCTCTTGGAGGTAAATAAGGCTCACACAGCACCTGCGAAGAAGCCGCGAATGGGAGACCCTGGAGAGCAATGGCAGTGAGATTCCACAGGTTCTCGGATAAGGAACGTATTCTGCAGTGGGCCAAGCAGACACAAAGCTGTAAGTGGGACAATAGCATCCTGCGGGTTTACCAACACCTGAGTGTGGAGTGGCCAGGAGGAGAGCAGGCTTCAATCAGATCAGGGCGATCCTTTTCAAGAAAAAGGTGAAGTTTGGACTGTTATACCCAGCCCGTCGATTACGCATCGGGATCAACACTTTTACTTTGAGTCGCCTGAGGACGCGTTGGACTTTGCAAGAAACAAATGGCTGACGAAGGACTGAGAACTTTTGAATTTGGCTGCAACATTCGTGTTTCTGTTTTCTCTGTTTTGTTTTTCTATTTTTGTAAAGAGTTTCTCATTTTGCTTGGAACCAGCAGTACAGATGCGTGAGTTTAGGTTTTCATTTGCACTGTTGGGGGATTGAGGTGTGTTAGTTTTGATCTTGGTGTTTTTCAGTTGGGCAAATGTGTGGGGATTATTTGATGTTGGAGTTTGTTTGCATGAGCCGGGGGGAGGGTGGGGAGGGAACAATAGGTGGGAGACTATCTGGCGCCGGGGATGGGGGCCAGCAAGCTAGCTGGGTGAGCTAGCACTCGGAAGAGCAGTGGGGGTGTGCACATGTTTGATTTAGGAAAGGGATTTGGTTACAGGGTGTTGTTCCTGGGGGTGGAGTGAATGTTCTGCTGGCGAGGGAGGGACTTGTACTGGGAGACAGAGAGGAGGTCGGGGGCGGGGGCTGCCTGGGGATGGACCGGTGGAGGCGCGGATCACGAGCTGGTGACAGGCCTATAAAAAGGGGATGACTGATCGGCGCGGGGGGGGGCCCGCAATTACCCCCCAACTAGGCTGATCACCCGGAATGTTCGAGGGTTAAATGGGCCAGTCAAAATGTGTTTGCGCATTTTAGGGGATTGAAGGCGGATGTGGTCACGTTGCAGGAGACGCACCTTAAGGTTACGGACCAGGTTAGACTGAGGAAAGGCTGGGTCAGTCAGGTGTTTCATTCGGGACCAGATTCAAGGACTAGAGGGGTCGCGATCCCGATCAATAAGCGGGTGGTGTTTGAGGCGAGTAGAATAGTCTCAGACGTCGGAGGTCGGTATATAATGGTCAGTGGGAAACTGGAGGGCGTGCAGGTGGTATTAATGAATGTATGTGCACCACATTGGGATGATGTGGAATTTATAGAGGATGCTGGGGAAGATACCGGACCTGGATTCGCATAAGTTGGTCATGGGAGGGGACTTCAACAGTTATGGACCCTGGCTTAGACCGGCAAGCTCGAAAACGGGCAGGGTGCCAGCAATGGCAAAGGAACGAAGAGGGTTCATGGAGCTGATGGGGGTGGTGGATCCATGGATGTTCAGGCAGCCGGGTTCTCCTACTCACACGTGCAGGAAGTGTACTCCCGGATTGATTTCTTTATTTTGAGCAGGGCCTTTCTGGCTTTTCGGGTTATTCGGCGATTACAATCTCAGACCATGCTCCGCACTGGGTTGACCTGCAGGTGAGGAAAGACAGGAATCAGTGCCCATACTGGAGGTTGGATGTGGGACTTTTGGCGGATGAAGGAGTGTGCGAGCGGCTGAGGAAATGCATTCAGAGCTACCTGCAGGTCAATGACACAGGGAAAACTTCAGTAAGAAGTCTTACAACACCAGGTTAAAGTCCAACAGGTTTGTTTCAAACACAAGCTTTCGGAGCACAGCTCCTTCCTCAGGTGAATGGAGAGGTCCAGGCCAGATGGTGGGGGGGTCCTCAACACCGACAACTGCCAATCTCCAGACGCAATTCTGCAACTCATCCGCTTCATTCCAGATCACAGCGTCTTCACCTTTGACAACACATTCTTCATCCAGATGCATGGAACAGCCATGGGGACCAAATTCGCACCTCAATATGCCAACATCTTCATGCACAAGTTTGAACAAGACTTCCTCACCGCACAGGATCTTCAACCGACGTTATACACCAGGTACATCGATGACATTTTTTTCCTTTGGAACCACAGCGAAGAATCACTGAAACGACTACACGATGACATCAATAAATTCCATCCCACCATCAGACTCACCATGGACTGTTCTCCAAATTCTGTTGCATTCTTGGACACACTCATCTCCATCAAGGACGTTCACCTCAGCACTTCGCTTTACCGCAAGCCCACAGACAACCTCACGATGCTCCATTTCTCCAGCTTTCACCCAAACACATTAAAGAAGCCATCCTCAATGGATAAGCCCTCCGTATACACAGGATCTGCTCAGACGAGGAGGAGCGTAACAGACACCTACAGATGCTGAAAGATGCCCTCGTACGAACGGGATATGGAGCTCGACTCATCGATCGACAGTTCCAACGCGTCACAGCAAAAAACCACACCGACCTTCTCAGAAGACAAATACGGCACACCATTGACACTAACTAACATAGCCATGATCAAGAAGTGGGTGGTGGAGGAGGAGTCGGCGTGCGTGCGTATGGAGGCTCCTTGTAAGGGTACCAGTCTGGGGGCATTGGTAACTGCGCCTCTGCCGCTCCTGCCGGCGCGGTACTGCACCAGCCCTGTGGTGGTTGCAGCCCTGAGAGTTTGGAGCCAGTGGAGATGGCATGTGTGAGCAGTGGGAGCATCGGTCTGGGCCCCAATAAGCACCGGTTTGCCCCGGGGAGTATGGATGCGGGGTTCCGGGTATGGCGGAGAGCAGGGATTGAGTGGATGGGGTATATTTTCATAGCGGGGAGGTTTCCGAGTATGGGGGCGCTGGAGGAAAAGTTTGGGCTGGCGAGGGGAAACAAATTCAGATATCTGATGGTGCGGGACTTCCTTCGTAAACAGGTGGCAATTTCCCGCTCCTACCACTGAGGGGGATTTAGGATAGAGTAATTTCCAAAGGGGAGGGGAGCATCTTGGACATCTATAAGGAGCTTATAGGGTCGGAGGAGACGCAGACCGAGGAGCTGAAGCGTAAGTGGGAGGAGGAGCTGGGAGGTGAGATAGAGGATGGTTTATGGGCAGACATGTTGAGTAGAGTCAACGCGTCCGCAACATGCGCCAGGCTCAGCCTGATACAATTTAAGGTTGTTCACCGGGCTCACATGACAGTGGCCCGGATGAGCAGATTCTTTGGGGTGGAAGACAGGTGCACAAAATGCGCGGGAGGACCAGCGAACCATGTCCACATGTTTTGGACATGTCCAAAGCTTCGGGGATTTTGGCAGTGGTTTGCAGACGTCATGTGCAAGGTTTTAAAAACAAGGGTGGCGCTGGGTCCAGAGGTGGCGATGTTTGGGGTGTCGGAGATCCAGGAATCCAGGAGAAAGAGGCAGACGTTTTGGCCTTTGCTTCCCTGGTAGCCCGGAGACGGATACTGTTAGCATGGAGGGACGGTACCCAATGGCTGTGTGTGGACGATAGAAAGGTTAATGCAGTAAGATTGGACTTTTATCTTATCCCACGTTTGGAAGATTGCATTGTGAAAGTGGGACAATCAGCTTGTATTTCCAAATTGGATTTACTCAAAGGTTACTGGCAGGTACCTTTATCCGACAGGCCAAAGGAGATTTCAGCTTTTGTGACTCCAGATGGTTGTTTCAAAGTTGGTCCAAAGTTGTTTCAGGATTACCCAATTGTGCGGAAAACATCGGCCATCTGGTAAGTTTTGGCCAGACATGGAAAGAACATTTAAAACATCTGATGGAGTTATTCGATCTATTTCAGGAGGCGGGTTTGGTGATAAACCTAGCCAAACGTCAATTTGGAAAAGCCCAAGTCACTTTCCTTGCCCATACAATCGAACAGGGTTGAATGGTCCCACGGGATGTGAAAACAAAAGTTGTTGGGGAGTTTCTGATATCCTCGACACAACGGGAAATAATGCGATTTCTGGGTATGTGTGGGTGTTACTGGAAATTTGGCGCGAGTTTTAGCAGTGTGGTTGCTCCACTGACGGACTTGCTGAAGAAGCGTAACTAATTCCAGTGGACATCGGAGTGTCAACAGGCATTTGACGGCCTGAAGGCTGTGTTAACAACTGCTCCTGTGTTCACCACCCCAAATTACACAAAACCAAAGTGGCTGTTGATGCGACTGATGTGGGTGTAGGTGCGGTGCTTCTACAAGATGATGGCAAAGGGCGAGAGCGGCCTATTTGTTATTTTTCAAAAAAATGGAATACTCATCAGAAGGAGTATTCCACGATTGAGAAGGAGACTTTGAGCTTGGTGCTGGCTTTGCGACATTTTCAAATTTATGTGACCAGCAATTCGTCTGACACAATTATCTGTAGTGATCATAATCCACTGACGTTTTTGCCGCAATTCCTGAATAACAATGCCAGACTGTTTTGATGGAGTTTATTGTCACAGCCATTTCATTTAAAAATAATACATGTGGCTGAATGAGAAAATGTGATAGCCGATGCTTTGTCAAGAATGTGATGACGAGTTACAGGAAGAAGAACTGAAATGGACTATGTTAGTATGCTTGTGTTGTATTCTTTGGTGGGGGGGGGGGGGGGGGGGAGTATTTGAATTGATGGTTGCGAACATGTTCACTGTATGTTTTAAAAAGGTTAACTGAGTTCATACAATAAACATTGTTTTGCTTTAAAAATTACTTTTAAATTTCTACTGCACCACACCTGCAGAGTGGGCCGTGTGCTTCCCATACCATAATCTCGTAAAAGTCTTGGGTCAGGTGAACTCCATGATACACTTTGGGGTTCTGTGAACCGTGGCTCATAACAAGTTAATGTTGCAGGATGGGGTTGCGTGGTTAGAATGCTCTTTCAGAGGGTCGGTGCAGATTCCATGTTGTTAGAACATAGAACATAGAACAGTACAGCACAGAACAGGCCCTTCGGCCCTCGATGTTGTGCCGAGCAATGATCACCCTACTTAACCCCACGTAACCCGTATACCCGTATACCCGTAACCCAACAATCCCCCCAATTAACCTTACACTACGGGCAATTTAGCATGGCCAATCCACCTAACCCGCACATCTTTGGACATTGTTGTAAGACTTCTTACTGTACTCACATCAGTGTAGGAGACAGCTGCCTATGGTTCACTCTTGTTCCAGCTCCGATATCCTTGCCAATAATGGCGGCCACCTTACCCGCAGCGGTCGCCATCTTTGTGAGGGGCAAAGATCAAAAGGAAATTTCAAAACAGGGACAACAATCAATCACCGTCCCTTCAGAAAGAAAGAAATATAATCTGTAGCAGTGGGATATGACTCATATTCTACGCGGTTGTATGGTTTCCCTGGCTTGACATTTTTCCGTCGACAATTGCCGGCCCAATGATGATAAATATGGTTGCGTGCTCTGCGCATGCGGACCCGCTACCGGACTGACGCCTGCGCATCGCTCTCCGCGAATTCACACACTGATCTTCTCCTCCCCGACCCCGGCAACCGGGATTCCCGCTCTGCGCATGCGGACCCGCTCCAAACTGCGCATGCGGACCGGTTCCCGCAGTCACGCCTGCGCATCGCTCTCTCCGTCTACAGGGACTCCCGCTCTGCGCATGCGGACCCGCTCCACGCATGCTGCCCAGCGCGGCGATTCAGAACGTGAGGAGCGAAGAATGTGGAGGGTTAATGGTGAAGGAGGAAAGTGGAAGGATCATTGGGAGGGGGAATGGGGAGGGATCATTGGAAGGGGGCAATTGGGATTAGGTAAAATGGAAGTTTGAATGGGGAGGGGTAATAGGGAAGGGTATTGGAAAGAGGTAATGAGGTATAATTGGGGAGGGGGTAATGAGGAGGGATAGTTGGGAATAGGAATGGGGTGAGATAATTGGGAAGGGGAATGGGGGGATGAATTGGGAGAGCGAATGGGGGCGGGAATTGAGCAGAGGAATAGGGAATGGTAATTGAGGAATGCAGAGGGGAGATTGGGAAAGGGAATGGGGAAGGTGTAATGGTGAGAAGTAATTGGAAAGAAGAATGACAGGGAATTGGGCGATGGAATAGGGAAAGGGCGAGCAGAAGGGTAACTGGGAGGGGTTATGGGTTATCCCTCATTTTCACAGGGACATGTCTGTCCTGCACTCTAATTAAACTCTCTTTAAAAGCCTCCCACATATCAAATATGGATTTACCTTCATACAGCTGCTCCCAATCCACATTCCCCAGCTCCTGCCGAATTTTGGGGTAGCTGGCCTTCCCCCAATTTAGCACTCTTCCTTTAGGACCACTCTCGTCTTTGTCCATAAGTATTCTAAAACTTACAGAATTGTGATCACTATTCCCCAAGTAATCCCCGACTGAAACTTCAACCACCTGGCTGGCCTCATTCCCCAACACCAGGTCCAGTATGGCCCCTTCCCGAGTTGGACTGTTTACATACTGCTCTAGAAGACCCTCCTGGATGCGCCTTACAAATTCTCCATCTAGACCTCTGACACTATGTGTATCCCAGTCAATGTTGGGAAAATTAAAATCTCCTATCACCACCATCCTGTTGCTCCAACATCTTTCCATAATTTGTTTACATATTTGGACCTCTATCTCACACTCACTGTTGGGAGGTCTGTAGTACAGCCCCAACATTGTTACCGCACCCTTCCTATTTCTGAGCTCTACCCATAACACCTCACTGCCCGAGTCTTCCATAGTGTCCTTCTTCAGCACAGCTGTGATATCCTCTCTGACCAGTAATACAACACCTCCACTCCTTTTACCTCCCTCTCTAACCTGCCTGAAGCATCGATATTTAGTTGCCAATCATGCCCTTCCCTCAACCAAGTCTTAGTAATAGCAATAAAATCATACGCCCAGGTACAATGCAAGCCCTAAGTTCATCTGCCTTACCTACTACACCTCTTGCATTAAAACAAATGAACCTCAGACCACCAGTCCGTTTGCGTTCATCATCTGCTCCCTGCCTATTCTTCCCCTTAGTCACGCTGACTTCATGATCTAGTACCATTCAGGCTTTCATAGATTTTTTTTCATAGAATTTACAGGGCAGAAGGAGGCCATTCGGCCCATCGAGTCTGCACCGGCTCTTGGAAAGAGCTCCCTAAAGAAGGTCAACACCTCCACCCTATCCCCATAACCCAGTAACCCCACCCAACACTAAGGGCAATTTTGGACACGGAAGGCAATTTAGCATGGCCAATCCACCTAACCTGCACATCTTTGGACTGTGGGAGGAAACCGGAGCACCCGGAGGAAACCCACGCACACACGGGGAGGATGTGCAGACTCCACACAGACAGTGACCCAAGCCGGAATCGAACCTGGGACCCTGGAGCTGTGAAGCATTTGTGCTATCCACAATGCTACCGTGCTGCCCCTTTTACAGTAAATTCACCATAGTCCCAGATGACCATAGGTTGCTTTCCCCTTTGAGGGGGAGAGCTGACTGGTGGTGATTTAACCTGAGGATCACCACACCTCAGGCGAGGGGCAAGGTTGAGAAGGTGGGGCCTTCATGAATAACCTCAGCCGGTATGGGAATTGAACCCATGCTGTTAACCTCACTCTGCATCACAAACCAGCTGTCCAGCCAATTGAGCTACAACAACCCCGGCTTTAGTTACTACCTCCTTACTGTCCACTAACGTCCTCATTTGGTTTCCATTCCCCTGCCACATTAGTTTAAACACTCCCCAACAGCGTAAACAAAAGCACCCCCAAGGACATTGGTTCCAGTCCAGCCCAGGTGCAGACCATCCAATTTGTAGTAGTCCCACCTCCCCAGTGTTGATGAACATGGGAATGAGGGCCAACCTCTTCTGTCTGCCCAATTTGCACGGGCTACACATTAAACTGGAAGTTGTTGAACAGCCGAGACTGCCGAGACACTACAGTGGAAAGGAGATTGAGTCACTGGGTGTATGTGAACTCGAACTATGGGTGCACGACACAACTCACATGATACCATTCTCTATTATGGACATGAAAATCGAGTCCATCAGAGGAGTGAATGCATGTGAGGCCCTGGACTTATTTGAGCCGCTGTATATTCCAGACAGCGAGTGGCCAGACGATTACTGCGACTCTCAACAAGATATGCTGCTGCAGTTATTCGATGAAAGTTCACTGAGAAATGTCACACTGAATACCATCAAAACGAAGCCTAAGAATAAGGGTCTGAGTACTCGTAAAATAGTCATGAAAACTATAGCAAAACCAAATGACTCATTCTTCAGTCCTCCTGAAGTTGCACAGCACAGAGTGTTAAATAAATGTTCTGCAGCAAGACTCACTGCTGACTTTGAAATTGGTCATCTCCTGCGTGAACACATAATTCCATGTGCAATGTCACACTTTACAGGTCATCTTTGCAGATGATACTGACTCTGATGATGAGTATTGTGATGATAATTATGAAGACCATGAATACGGTGAAGAAAATAAAGGCTCGGAGGGTGAGCCAGATGAGGAGGACTATGAAACGCTAGTCAGGTTGTTTTGTGGGAGTGATGGTGAACTAGATGAGGAAGCCTGTGAAGCACTACTCCGGTGGATTGGCAGGAATGACGAGGTGATCACAAGGGACGCCCAGTTTGCGTAGGAAACCGAGAGGTGTGAAAGCTCGAAGATGGCGTATGCAGAGACTGAAAGTGAGTTAGCAGTAGCAGACACTTCAGATGAAAACGACTCGGCTGTGAACAAATTAATAACGGAAGATACAATACCCATTCTCAGTGAGTGAGTGAGTGAGAGTGCATGTTAGTTGGCGAGTGACTGACTACATATTTATGAGTGACTTGAGGACATGCATTGATCTGTGGGCTGCATGTCTGTGGGTGGGTGCATGTTTATTTGTGGGGGAGTGCATGTATTTGTGGGTGATGTGTAGGTGAGTGCCTGTCACAGAGTACATGTGTGTGTGTGATATGTGAGAGTTTCTGTGTGACTGAGTGTGTGTGTCAGAGTGCATGCATGCTTGTGTGAGTGAATCTCCGTCTGCGTGATTCCCCTCGTAGCCGATGAGCTGTGCATGTTGCCACCATGGTGATTAGAGTTTGTCCTGTGTCTGTCTCCGCAAAGCCCATGGCATGATGCCCCCCATAGCTGATGAGTTGGGACTGAGTGATGCCCCCCACAGTCGCCTTTCCGTCTCCATCCAGCTCTGGGGGGTCCCTCCCACTGAGCTCGAGTCAGGCCCCGCCCACCCCTGACCCGGGATTGACCCCGCCCCTGTTCACTCAGGCCCCGCCCCATTGGCCGGGCGACCCGCCGCCCTCTCACCGGGCGGTACTCACAGCCTGATGACGTCACAAAGTGAGTGTCCCGCACAGACGGAGGCGGGGTTTAGGCGAGCTGCACGTGTTCCTGTAAGTGTGTCAATGTTTACAGGTGTGTTCAGGGAGTGTGTCAATGTTTACAGGTGTGTTCAGGGAGTGTGTCAATGTTTACAGGTGTGTTCAGGGAGTGTGTCAATGTTTACAAGTGTGTTCAGGGAGTCTGTCAATGTTTACAGGTGTGCTCAGGGAGTGTGTCAATGTTTTAAGTGTTTGTTCCTGCAAGTGTGTCAATGTTTACATTGGAGTTCAGGGAGTGTCAGTTTTCAGGGCTTTCAGGGAGTCTGCCAGTGTTTACCTGGGGGCTCAGGGAATGTGTCAATGTTTACCTGGGGGTTCAGGGAGTGTACTAGTGTTTACCTGGAGGCTCAGGAGTCTGCCAGTGTTTACCTGGGGGCTCAGGCAGTGTGTCAATGTTTACCTGGGACTTAAGGGAGTGCGGCAGTGTTTACCTGGGGGCTCAGGGAGTGTGTCAGTGTTACCTGGGACTTCAGGGAGTGCGGCAGTGTTTACCTGGGACTTCAGGGAGTGCGGCAGTGTTTACCTGGGGGCGCAGGGAATGTGTCAGTGTTTACCTTGGGGTTCAGGGACTGTACCAGTGTTTACAGGGGGTTCAGTGAGTGTGTCAGTGTTTACAGGGGGTTCAGGGACTGTACCATTATTTACAGAGGGTTCAGGGAGTGTGTCAGTTTTTACCCAGTGATTCAGGGAGTGTGTCAGTGTTTATGCAGAGGTTCAGGGTGTCAGTGTTTGCAGTGGGGACGGTTCAGGGAGTGTTTCAGTATTTACAGGGGGCTCAAGGAGTGTGTCAGTGTTTACAGGGGCATTTCAGGGAGTGTGTCATTGTTTGTAATTTGGAGGTTTATTGTCAATGAACAAACATAACTGAATGGTCAAGTTTGTCCAGCTTTGATGAACCTGCACTCCAGTATTCATCCAGTATTTTTGCTAAAACAGCGCACGCAAACACTAAGTTAATTTTGACAGTCACCAATTAATCTCAAGTAATATCCATTGTTTGATGAACAAGTTATCCACAAAGTAACAGGCAACCATTTGAACAAACCGGGAGGTCCCAGCTAAGAATTAGAAGCCAATGATGCAAGTGAGGGGTTAACCCAGAGATGAGAACTCCCTTAAAAAATAGGACCTCGTGTTCGAGGTTCTATTTTCCTCAATTCTTGAATCTTATTTTGTGTTTAGTGATTTCTTTTGTGCTTATGCTTTTGTTATGTGCTGGACTTTTTTCTAAGTTTTCTTCAGTCCTGCAGTGTGGTGTATGTCAGTGTTTGCAGGAGGGTTCAGGTCATGTGTCAGTTTACAGCGGGTTCAGGGAGTGTATAAGTGTTTATGGGGGCATTCAGGGGGTCTAAGTGTTTACGGGGATATACAAGGAGTGTGCCAATGTTTACGGGGGCTCAGCGAATGTGTCATGTTTATAATTTAGAAATTTAATGCACAAACCTAATTGAATAGTCAAGTTTATCCAACTTTGAAATACCTGTGTTCATTACTGAAGGTGGTTTTATTTAAAAGTTTGACAGTTCTGTTTTTATGCTAATAGAACCTTATTTAGCATTTACCCAAGTTTAATCAATATTAAATAGCCTAAAACCATCACAGGATTCCCATTAAATGAAAGACGTGGCACAGTAATAATAATAATCTTTATTAGTATTACAAGTCAGCTTGAAAGTCACTGAAAATCCCATAGTTGCCATCCAATTTGTCTTTCGAGACTTGCGGGAGGAAACAGTGACCCAGGCCAGGAATCGAACCTGGGTCCTTGGCGCTGTGAAGCAACAGTGCTGACAACTTGGTCCGATTCAGCCCTGACAGTACGTCATCCCAGTCTGGTTAGATGTCATGAAGGTTGCCGGATCAATAGACCCATACCCTCCCAGTAAGCAGTGACACACTCCCGGAACTGCCAGTAACCACTGACAAACTCCATGAACCCCCCTGCAAACACTGACGCACTTGCTGAACCCACCCTGTAAACCTGACGTACTTGCTGAACCCACCCTGTAAATACTGACACTCGGGGGTTCAGGCAAACACTGACAACACTGAAAGAAAGCTACGCAAACACTGACAAGTGAAGCAAACATTAACAAGCGAAGAAACATTAACAAGCGAAGCAAACTTTGACAGACATTAACAAGCGAAGCAAAGTGACAAGCCATGTTAAACACTGACAAGCGAAGCAAACAGTGAGAAGCCATGCAAACATTAACACGCAAAGTAAACAGTGACAGCAAGCGAAGCAAACAGTGACAGCAAGCGAAGCAAACAGTGACAAGCCATTCAGACAGAAAACAAGCCATGCAAACACAAACACTCCATGCAACCACTCACACACCATGCAAACACTCACACACCATGCAAACTCTCACACACCATGCAAACACTCGCATCCTATCCAAACACTCACACCCCATGCAATCACACACCCCATGCAAACACTGACAACATGCCTTGAACCCCCCTGTCAATGTTTACAGGGTGTGTTCAGGGATGCATCCAGTGTTTACAGGGTGGGTTAAGGGAGTACACCAGTATTTACAGGGGGGTTCAGGGAGGGTGTCAGTGGTTACTGGGAATTCAGGGAGGGTGTCAGTGTTTACTGGGAGGGTTGATGGTTTACCTGTGGGCCGATTGGCATGGCGACCTCCATGCGCTGCTTTAGCTTCAACTTGGAAGTGGGATTCCGTCAAGTCAGGGCTGAAAGAACTTGGACCAATTCCTCCCCTGTCCCGGCGTAGTCCCCCATAGCGATCAGCTGGGACTGATGCCCCCAGGGTCGTCATCTGGGTCTAGGTTATCCCAGAATCATCAGGCATCTGTGACTCCCCCAGGGTCGCTCATCTGGGTCTACGTTATCCCAGGGTCGATCATCTGGGTCTAGGTTATCCCAGGGTCGCTCATCTGGGTCTAGATTATCCCAGGGTCGATCATCTGGGTCTAGGTTATCCCAGGATCGATCATCTGGGTCTAGGTTATCCCAGGGTCGATCATCTGGGTCTAGGTTATCCCAGGGTCGATCAGCTGTCTGTCTTCATCCTCTTCGCCGCCCAGCACACTTTGACGTTTGCGGAGGGGGCATTAGGCGGGTCCATCGCACTTTGACCCGAGGCAGGCTCCTCCCGCTAACCTTTCACCAGGCATTGACGAGCCGGCTGGTCTCCCAGGCCCTGCCCTGAGGACGGCAAAGCCCCATTGGCTGATGCCCGATTGACCCCACCTTCTGCAGGATCGATGACTCACCGCTGCCTTTCACCTGTCGGAGCTGATGACGACACAAACGCACAGCCTGAAGACGCCACAGGTCCTGTGACGACACAATCCAGCCCAGCGCCACACAGACCACATCCCTTATTAGGGCACAGGCCCCACCCCCTGAAGTCGTCAGTACGAATCTCTGATGACGGCTAAGATCACACCCCTTGGTGACGGTTTGACCCCGCCTCCTCATGACCGCAGTCTCTTGATGACGACACCAACCTCACTGATGACGCTCCCCACCCCATATATGGCTTGGCCCCGCCTCCTGATGATGCCACGTGACCCAAAGCCGGTTATGGGGCGGGGCTATCGCCCCTGATGACGCGTGTGAATGCCGCCATTCTGATTCCCACGCTGCAAGTGAACCCCGCCAGCCTGATTCCCAGCAGCTGAAAGAATCCGTCCCAAACTGCACAGAATTTACACACAACAAATAACTTACAGTGCAAAGGAGGCCATTGGACCCATCGTGTCAGCACCAGCTCTTGGGAAAGAGCAGCTCGCTTCATCCCACGCCTCCACCCTAACCCCGTAACCCCGCCTGACCTTTTGGACACTGACGGGCAATTTAGCCATGGCCAATCCACCGAACCTGCACATCGTTGGTCTGTGGGAGGAAACCAGAGCACCGGGCGGAAACCCACACAGACACGGGGAGAACGTGCAGACTCCGCACAGACAGTGACCCAGCGGGGAATGGAACCTGGGACCCTGGAGCTGTGAAACAACTGTGCTAACCACTGTGCTACCTTGCTGTCCTAATTGCACAGATTAACGGTAGCTCCGAATATTGGTAAATCGGTTCACACAAGTTTAGGATTTAGGAAAATATGCCCCTGCACATTTCAAAAATAATTAAAAACATCTGGCATGTAAGGGAATCAATGCAATTTACCTGTCTTCTGTGTGTTACCAGAAGACATAGGAGCAGAATTCGGCCACTTGGCCCGTCAAGTCTATTCTGCCATTCAACCATGGCTGATATTTTTCTCATCCCCAATCTCTTTGCCTTCTCCCCATAACCCTTGATCCTCTTATTAATCAAGAACTTATCTATCTCTGTCTTCCGAGTTAGCACAATAGTTAGCATTGTGGCTTCACAGCGGCAGGGTCCCAGGTTCTATTCCTGGCTAGGTCACTATGTGCGGAGTCTACATGTTCTTTGCGTGGGTTTCCTCCAGGTGTTCTGGTTTCCACCCACTAGTCCCAAAAGACATGCTGTTAGATAATTGGGGCATTCTGAATTCTCCCTCTGTGCACCCGAACAGGCGCCGGAAGGGGCCTACTTTTGACAAAGATGATTATGAAAGACTCTCAGTGATTTGGCCTCCACAGATTCCTGCGGCAAAGGGTTCCACAGATTCACCACCCTCTGGCTGAAGAAATTCCTCCTCATAACTTTTAAAGGATTGTCTCTTTAGTCTGGGCTTGTGTCCTCTGATTGTAGTTGTTCCTACAAGTGGAAACATCCTCTCCACATCCACTCTATCCAGGCCTCGCAGTATCCTGTAAGTTTCAATAAGATCCCGCCTCATCCTTCAATGACTACAGACCCAGAGTCCTCAACCATTCCTCACACGACAAGGGGTCATTCTTGTGAACCTCCTCTGGTCCCTTTCCGAGGCCAGCACATCCTTCCTTTGACATGGGGCCTAAAACTGCTCACAATACTCCAAATGGGGTCTGACCAGAGCCTCATACAGCCTTAGAAGGACATCCCTGGTCTTCAGGTTTGTCAAGTAATTCCGAATAAAAAGAAACATGCAAATTTTGGCTGATGCATCAAAACAAAAAAATTTTTTCCGCAGCAACGAAAATGAATAAATTTGACTTATGTTTCAAAGGAATAGACACATGCTTGATTCTAAAAGGCTGTTCAGAATTGTGGTGCTCATTTTTGTTTGATGCTTTCACATCAAATTCACAAGTTTTAAGCAGTGCAGTATGATGACTCCCACAAGTCCAGAAAGACATGCTTGTTAAGTGAATTGGACATTCTGAATTCTCCCTCAGTTTCCCTCAACAGGCGCCGGAGTGTGGCAACTAGAGGATATTCATAGAAGCTTTATTGCAGTGTTAAGCTTACTTGTGACGCTAATAAAGATCATTATTTCTACTTGGGACATGATAACAGACATTATATTGATGTTGGCACACATTCCAAAATTAATTCTCCAGGAACATGACAAAAATTGGAGGAATCAATATTTGTAGGGAATGGAAAAAGTTATAGTGATAGGGAGCTTTGTAAAAGCTGGAGGCGGTTACAGTTATCGTGGGGCGATTGTGGCTGGAGAAGGTTACAGAAATAGGGAGGGCAGTAGGGGCTGCAGGAAGTTAGAGAGATAGAGGGCTGTTGTGGCTGGAGAAGGTTACAAATATGGGAAGGGTGTATGGGCTGGAGGAGATCACAGAGGTAAGTCAGGTTGCAGGGACCGGGGACAGTTGCTGGGATCGGGAAGGTGGTAGTTCCTGATCTGTGTTGTGGGGATACAGAGGGACAAGGATACAGAGCCATTTGATGATGAATTTTAAAGTTGAGATATAGACTGCGATCTAATGTTCGTCAGTGAACACAGGGGAGATGAGGCAATGGGACCTGCTGCAAGGTAGGATATGAGACAGCAGAGTTTTGGATGAGCTGGAGTTTATGAAGTGTTGAAAATAAAATCCAGCCAGACGATTGGGACAATAATCAAGTTTGAAGATAATAAAGGCAAGGACGAAAGTGTCAGCGGCAGATGCACCAGATATTGTTCACCCAGCCGCCAACATTAACATGCTTAGAGACTACATACACAATACATAACGCAGGATAATCTCCCCAATCTCCAGAGTGCATCCCCAATAACTGTTCACGATACAGTTAATGTTGCAGGACGGGGTTGCCTCAGTAGAATGCTCTTTCAGAGGGTCGGTGCAGACACCATTGGCTGAAAGGCCTCCTTCCGCCCTGGAGGTGTTCTATGGATTACAGCACTGGTTGGCTAGACTCTCCCACTGGCAGTGTAGGAGGACAGTAAGAAGTCTTACAACACCAGGTTAATGTGCAACGGGTTTATTTCGAATCACTAACTTTCGGAGCACCTGAGGAAGGAGCAGTGCTCCGAAAGGTAGTGATTTAAAACAAACCTGTTGGACTTTAACCTGGTGTTGTGAGACTTCTTACTGTGCTCACCCCAGTCCAACGCCGACATTTCCACATCAGTATCGGAGGAGACAGCTCCCTGTGGTTCACTCTTGTTCCAGCTCCTATGATCCTTGTCAATAATGGCGGCCGCGTTACCCGCAGTGGTCGCCATCATTATGAGGGACAAAGAACAAAAGGAAATTTTAAAACAGTGACAACAATCAATCACCGTCCGTTCAGAAACAAAAAATATAATCCGTAGCAATAGGACATGAATCATGTATTACGCGGTTTTATGGTTTCCCGGGCTTGACATTTTTCCGTCGACAATTGCCGGCCCAATGATGATAAATATGGTTCCCCGCTCTGCGCATCGCTCTCCCCGGATCCCCACACTGAACTTCCCCGCCCTCACCCACCCCGGCCACTGGTAATTGGGGAGGGGTAATGAATTGGGCATTGGGAAGAGGTAATGAGGTATAATTGGGGAGGGGGTAATGAGGACGGGTAATTGGGAAGGGGTAATGAGGGGTAATTGGGAAGGTAATGAGGACGGGTAATTGAGGGGGTAATGGGAGGGATAGTTGGGAAGAGGAATGGTGTGGGATAATTGGGAAGGGGAATGGGAGGATGAATTGGGAGAGTGAATGGGGTAATTGAGGAGAGGAATAGGGAATGGTAATTGAGGAATGCAGAGGGGAGATTGGGAAAGGGAATGGGGAAGGTATAATGGTGGAAAGTAATTGGAAAGAATAATGACGAGGGGGAACTGGGCGAAGGAATGGGGAAAGGGCGAGCAGAAGGGTAGCTGGGAGGTGTTATGGGGAAGGGTAATTCGGACAGGGGTCTGTGCATTTGGAGAGGGGGGAACTGGGATGGGTATTTTTGGAGGTTGCAATGGGGAGAGATAATTGGGGGAGAGTAATGAGAAGGGTAATTTTCAGGGGAAATAGGGATGGGGTAATCCAGACAAGGAATGGGAGAAAGGTAATTGGAAGCTGAAGGGGGAATGGGCAGTTGTAATTCTGACGAAGTGAAAGGGAATCGTAATGGAGAGATATATAGGGAGGGATGAGAGGGAGGGGTAATGGGGAATGGTTAAGGGGCTGAGAGGGAAACCTGGGAGGGGTTAATGAGAGAAAGTGGAAACAGAGAGGGTGTGAGGGAATGATGTGTGAAATAAAGTGGCAGGGAGTTAAGAAGGATAGTGTGTGTGGTGATATGCCTGTGAATAGTATTGTACATAGTTAGTTAAGCGAGCGCCAACCAGCTGGTGGCGTCAGCCATCGGTCAAGTGATGTGATGTGCCAGGATGGAAGTGAGGTTCCTGAGGTAGCTCCCCTAGGGAAAACAAACAAGCGGCCATGAGGAGTCTCGTTCGTGGCCGTGCAAAGGAGGGACCTGATAGAGTGGAGCGCATCGGGGAGGACCTCCTGCCAGTGAGAAACTGGGAGATTCCTGGACCGTAGGGTCAGTAGGACGGTCTTCCAGACCGTCACGTTC
Source organism: Scyliorhinus canicula (assembly GCF_902713615.1). Lineage (NCBI taxonomy): Eukaryota > Metazoa > Chordata > Chondrichthyes > Carcharhiniformes > Scyliorhinidae > Scyliorhinus > Scyliorhinus canicula. The sequence goes on from NC_052161.1 coordinate 14,331,845, forward strand.
TCCCTCTCCACCTGCCTGTTTCCCCTGGGGTTATAACTGGTAGTCCTGCTCGAGGCAATGCCCTTACTGAGCAGGTACTGACGCAGTTTGTCGCTCATGAATGACGAGCCCCGGTCGCTGTGGACATAACTGGGGAAACCAAACAGGGTGAAGACACTATGCAGGGCTCTAAGGACAGTGGACGTGGTCATATTGGGGCAAGGGATTGCAAATGGGAAGCGGGAGAACTCATCTATGACGTTGAGGAAATATGTATTGCGGTTATTGGAGGGGAGGGGCCCTTTGAAATCGATACTGGGGCGATCAAAGGGCCGGGATACCTTTACCAGGTGGGCCTTATCGGTTGATAGAAGTGCGGTTTACACTCCGCACAGACTTGGCAGTCCCTGGTCATAGCTCTGACCTCCTCGGTGGAGTAGGGCAGGTTGCGGGCCTTGATATAATGGACCAGCCGGTTGACCCCGGGTGGCAGAGGGATCAAAGATAATTTGAGATGCATCTAGACAGATATATGAACTGGCGGGGAACAGAGGGAAGTAGATCCTTGGAAAATAGGCGACAGGTTTAGCTAAAGGACCTGGATCGGCGCAGGCTGGATAGCCCATAGTTGGTCATCTTGCGCACTGGCGCATGTGCCGCGGGACAGGGCATCTGGGGGCTCATTGATTGCCTTCATTGGACGGGGTATTGAGTACAAGAGTCGGCAGGTCATGTTACAATTGTATATGACTTTGGTTAGGCCACATTTGGAATACTGCGTGCATTTCTGGTCGCCACATTACCAGAAGGATGGGGATGCTTTAGAGAGGGTGCCTGGTATGGAGGGTGCTGGTATGAAGAAAGGTTGAGTAGATTAGGATTTTTTTCGCTGGAAAGACGGAGCTTGAGGGGAGACCTGATTGAGGTCTACAAAATTATGAGAGGTATGGACAGGGTGGATAGCAACAAGCTTTTTCCAAGAGTGGGGGTATAAATTACAAGGGGTCACGATTTCAAGGTGAGAGGGGGAAAGTTTAAGGAAGATGTGCATGGGAAGTTTTTTACGCAGAGGGTGGTGGGTGCCTGGAACGCTTTGCCAGCGGAGGTGGTAGAGGCGGGCACGATAGCATCATTTGAGATGCATCTAGGCAGATATATGAACAGGCGGGGAACAGAGGGAAGTAGATCCTTGGAAAATAGGCGACAGGTTTAGCTAAAGGATCTGGATTGGCGCAGGCTGGGAGGGCCGAAGGGCCTGTTCCTGTGCTGTAATTTTCTTTGTTCTTTGTATTCAGAACGATACACTATACCGTAATTATAGGTGGAGAGTTCAATCCTCTACCTCAAGATCTTATCGTTCTTGATTTTGCCCCGCTGCGTATTGTCGAACATGAAGGCTACCGATCGTTGTTCGGTGATGAGGGTAAACCTCCTACCAGCGAGATAGTGCCTCCAGTGCTGCACGGCTTCCACGATGGCTTGGGCTTCTTTTTCGACCGAGGAGTGTGGAATTTCAGAGGTGGTGAGTGTGCGCGAAAAGAACCCTACTGGTCTGCCTGCTTGATTGAGGGTGGCGGCGAGAGCGACCTCTGACGCGTCGCTCTCCACCTGGAAGGGGACGGCCTCGTCCACGCCACACATCGCGGCTTTGTCGATGTCCGCCTTGATGCAGCTGAAGGCCTGGCGGGCCTCAGTTGCCAGTGGAAAGATGGTGGCCTTGATTAATGGGCGGGCTTTGTCCGCATAATTGGGGACCCACTGAGCGTAATATGAAAAGAACCCAAGGCACCTCTTCAGGGCCTTGGGACAGTGAGGGAGAGGGAGTTGCAGGAGGGGCGCATACGGTCAGGGTCGGGCCCAAGGACCTCGTTCTCCACGACGTAGCCAAGGATGGCTAGTCTGGTTGTGCAGAAAACGCATTTCTCCTTGTTGTAGGGGAGATTGAGGGTTTGGACAGTTTGGGGAAATCGGTTGAGGTTGGCGTCGTGGTCCTGCTGATCATGGCCGCAGATGTTGACATTGTCCAAGTACGGAAATGTGGCCCGCAGTCTGTACTGGTCCACCATTCGGTCCATTGCTCGTTGGAACACGGAAAACCCATTCATGACGCCAAAGGGGACCTGGAGGAAATGGAAATGGCGGCCGTCTGCCTCAAAAGCCATGTAGTGGCGGTCCTCCAGGCGGATTGGGAGATGGTGGTATGCAGGTTTCAGATCCACCGTGGAGAACACCCGGCGTTGCAGATGGCGGCCAAGATGGCAGCCCCCATTGGTTGAGCGAGGTGGGTGGTGAAGAAGATGGCGTCCAAGCTTGCACGTGGCCGGCCGCGTGGGGGAGGATGGCCAAGATGGCCCCCGTGCGTCGCACATGCTGTGAGGGCTGGAAGATGGCCGCCCCCACAATAGCACGAGGCTGATGACGCGTCTGCAGGGGGTGGAGTCGGCAGACACGCTGCCACACTGCGGGGTCTGCGGGCCTGTGAGTCTGAGGATCAGGCCTGTGAGTTAGAGTTCTTAGCCCTGGCCAGGCAGACTTTGGCGAAATGTTCTTTTCTCCCGCAGCTGCTAAGTTCGCATTGCGGGCCGGGCAGTGCTGTCGGGGGTCTTGAGACTGGCCGCAAAAGTAGCAGGGTAGCCCCCCATGATGGGCGGGCGGCCACGCGGCACAGGCCTGGGGTAGTCTTTGGTCGGGGGCCCACGAGGGGGTCGCGTGGTCAGCCGGGAACGCAGTAAGGCTCTGAAACATAACCTCCAGAGAGTTGGCTAACGTTACCGTGTTGTCCAGGTCCTGGGCCCACTTTTCGAGCAGGCGCTGTCTCACATAATTCGACCGGACTCCCGCACGTAGATGTCTCGGACGGCGAGTTCCAAGTGCTGAGTGGCCGTAATGGCCTGGTAATTACAGTTGCATGCGTGGGTTTTGAGGTCGCGTAGGTAGTCATCTAGCGACTCCCCGGGGCACTGACGGCGAGTGGTGAAGATGTGTCGTGCGTAGACCTCGTTCACGGGCCGTACGTAGAGACGTTCGAGCATCGCAAGGGCGTCTGCGTTGGAGGAGGCCTTGTCAAACTGAACAGAAATGCGATGGCTCACCCGTGCGTGGAGGAGGCTCAGCTTCTGTTCATCGATGACGGAAGGCATGGAAGAGGCAGCGAGATAGGCCTTGAAGCATCGAAGCCAGTGCGAAAAAATTTATTTCGCCTCCGCAGCCTGCGGATCGAGTTCCAGTCGTTCAGGTTTGAGAGCTGATTCCATAGTTGTGTTTAAGCTGATTAAATTGATGCGACCATCAATTTACTCAAAGACACGAGTAGAAGTAAACCAAGGTTTTAATCAGCTTAGAACAGTGCCTGCCTGCGACTGGTGCACTACTGTGGTCTGCCTACAGGTCAACTGCTCTTTATACTTCCTTTCAAGGGGAGGAGCCATGGGCAGAGCCCGTACATGCCCCAACATACCCCCCTGTGGGTGAAGCCACACAATGGCCCATAGGTGAGCCCACAAGGTCAACAACATAACATAGAAGTAACACAATGGCAGAACATGATACTAATACACTGGTGAATTACTAGTACTATACATTCACCACACAAACCCTGTCTGATATTCCCCTCTCTCACACACACACAAGCCCTGCCTGATATTCCCCTCTCTCACACACACTGGTTGGGGCTGGTTTAGCTCACTGGGGGGCTGGTTTAGCTCACTGGGCTAAATCGCTGGCTTTTAAACCAGGCCAGCAGCACGGTTCGATTCCCGTACCAGCCTCCCCAGACAGGCGCCGTAATGTGGCGACTAGGGGCTTTTCATAGTAACTTCATTTAAGCCTACTCGTGACAATAAGCGATTTTCATTTTCATTTCATTTTTCACACACAAACCCTGTCTGATATTTCCCTCTCTCACTCACGCACACAAACCCTGTCTGATATTCCCTCTCTCTCACACACACAAACTCTGTCTGAGATTCCCCTCTCTATCACACACACAAACCCTGTCTGATATTCCCCCCTTTCTCATACACACACAAACCCTGTCTGATATTCCCCTCTCTCTCACACACACAAACTCTGTCTGAGATTCCTCTCTATCACACACACAAACCCTGTCTGAGATTCCTCTCTATCACACACACAAACCCTGTCTGAGATTCCTCTCTATCACACACACAAACCCTGTCTGATATTCCCCTCTCTCTCACACACACAAACTCTGTCTGAGATTCCTCTCTATCACACACACAAACCCTGTCTGATATTCCCCCCTTTCTCATACACACACAAACCCTGTCTGATATTCCCCTCTCTCTCACACACACAAACTCTGTCTGAGATTCTTCTCTATCACACACACAAACCCTGTCTGATATTCCCCTCTCTCTCATACACACACAAACCCTGTCTGATATTCCCCTCTCTCTCACACACACAAACTCTGTCTGAGATTCTTCTCTATCACACACACAAACCCTGTCTGATATTCCTCTCTCTCGCACACACAGGGAAATTACTGTGAAAATCCCCGAGTCACCACATTCCGGTGCCTGTTCGGGTACACAGAGGGAGAGTTCAGAATGTCCAATTCACTTAACAAGTACGTCTTTCGGAATTTGTGAAAGGAAACCGGAGCACCCGGAAGAAGCCCACGCAGACACGGGGAGAATGTGCAGACTCCGCACAGGCAGTGACCCAAGCCGGGAATCGAACCTGGGACCCTTGCATTGTGAATCAACAGTGCTACCCACTGTGCTACCGTGCTGCCTATTATCTACAGGCGCTGGTATTGGGCAATCAAGGTTAAGTGAACTAGTATAAGATACACACATGTGACATCTACCACATAGAAGGACAAGGGCAGAAGACACATGGGAACACCACCACTTGCAAGTTCCCCTCCAAGCCGCACATCATTCTGACATGGAACCATATCACCTTTCCTTCACTGTTCTAAGGTCAAAATCCGGGACTCTTCCTTACAGAACCGCAGGTCTACCGACACCCTCTCTGATCACAGGACGGGCTCCCAGCTCCTCCAGGATGGCGACGTCATCAATCAGCGTAGGAAGGAGCATTTTAAACTGCTCCTCAACCGGGGGGCCACCATATTGGAGGAGACTATACAAGCCATCTGGCAACACCCTGTGGAGGACTTCCTCCCCGATCCAACAACAATCGATGAGCTGAAGCAGGCCATCAAAGGTTGTGGGCCGGGGAGTGTACCCTTAGAGGTCTATCATGGTGGCAGCTATCAGCTCAAATCAGGATTTTACCGGTTCATCCTCCGCCCCTGGGCCAAAGAGATCTTCCCCCAGGATCTCCAGAACATGGCCATAATTATTGTCCAGAAGAATCTAATTGTGAAAACTTCAGGGGGATTTCCCTCATTGTCCATTGCGGGTAAGATCTTGGCCCAAATCCTCCTGAACTGCCTTCGTCCTTTTGCCGAGGAAATCCTTCTGGAAACCGAGGGTGGCCTCCGACCATCCCGGGGTACTGCGGACATGGGTCTTTGTGGCTAGGTAAATCCATGGGATAGGCAACAAAAGTTGCAGGAGCAAACCAATAATTGTTCCTTGCCTTCATCAACCTGACCAAGGCATTTCATTCTTTAAATCGTGAAACTCATCCTCCAGTGCTTTGGTTGCCTGTTGAAGATTATCACCATCCCGAGACTCCGCCATGACAATATGATCACCTTAGACCTGACTGGAGAGCTTCCATCAGCAGTGCTTACGTCGAATCCTGGAGATCAAATGGAAGAACCACCAAAGCAACGCTTGCAACCTGCATGAAGTTGCGCCTGCACCATCGAAGCACCCTGGAACCAGCTTTGATGGATGGGCCATTGCCTCTGGATACCCGGAGACCATCTCCCTCAGCAGGTTCCCTTCTCCAAGCTCGCCATTCGCCAACGCTGTAAGGGCAGCCACGTTGGTGTAGGTATCAGCGGCGGCAGTCATCCGAAATCGAGGGTGGCATGGTGAGTCTTCAGAGGTCTGAGGGATGGGCACCAAATGCTGGCTTTTCCCGCAATTCCCGCATCCTGGGAACTAATAAAGAAAACTTCTCCAAGTTCAACTAGAGCATTTTTAACCTAACACAAGACCCATTAAATCCAATGGCGCTGCCCTTTGTTACTGTTACCATGACAACGGCTTTCTTTACCGCATTTCAGTCACCATTAACGAGGATGATTTTTGTCTAAGCAAGACACAAGGCCTCAGTCATGTTGGCCACTAATGCACAGTCATTGTGTAATTCCAGCAACTTCAGAGGTTTCAGCATTGAAGTTTAATAAAAGATTTTTGTGCTGGTAAATGCTCTGAATTGAAGGAGCCCGCCACGTTTCATGTACTTTTCCACATACACCACAATTACCATTATTTCTAAAGGGGGTAAAAGCACCATTAAAAAAATCTCTCTTGTTAAAAAGAAGACCATCCATAGGGAGGGGGTCAGGTAAAGGTGCTTGAAGCATAATAGTCCAGTGCACAACAAATTATTATTACTCCCCTCTTTGCACAGAACCCAATTGACCATTTAACTGAATTCTCAGTGAGGGGCTGGTTTAGCTCACTGGGCTAAATCGCTGGCTTTTAAAGCAGACCAAGCAGGCCAGTAGCACAGTTCGATTCCCGTAACAGCCTTCCCGAACAGGTGCCGGAATGTGGCGACTCGGGGCTTTTCACAGTAACTTCATTTGAAGCCTACTTGTGACAATAAGTGATTTTCATTTCATTTCTTTATCCTATTTTCCAACTGTGTGCAAGATTGGCACCATCAGCATATTCAGGAGGAAGGACACTGCATTCAAACTCATCAGTCAACCTGTCTGATTGATCTGGTAATTCAATTAATCCACAAGATTTCTTGTCACCTCACCATTCGGCACCTTCCGAACATTGGCCCATATTTGCCTTTTTGCCAAATGTCCTCTCATCGATTAACACCCATTCAATCAGTCCCTCCAGGATTGTCCTGGAGACGCCAGGTGTAGCGACCAAAGAGGAGTCCAAAATGAGAGGGGTAAGGAAACTTATTGTAGCGCAAAGCAAACTATATACACAGTACCAACTCCCAAGTCTCAGCCAGGGTGTTGTAACCCTACAGGAGGCCAAGGGATCTGCAACCTCAGAGTCCCAAGGGACTAAACTGAGTATGATCTACCTAGATGAGAGGGCAGGAGCTACCACCTTAATCCAGAGGCCTGTGGGACATAAATACCTCCCCCCCCGCCCCACACACCAAAGTGTGGGCCGGGCGCAGGACACCCTTTGGGGAATAGAAGGTGTAGGCTAATAGAACCTCCTGCTGCCTGGGGAAAGCGGGCAGCATAATCAAAGATCTCTCCTACCCGGCTTACTCACTCTTCCAACTTCTTCCATCGGGCAGGAGATACAGAAGTCTGAGAACACGCACGAACAGACTCAAAAACAGCTTCTTCCCCACTGTCACCAGACTCCTAAATGACCCTCTTATGGACTAACCTCATTAACACTACACCCTGTATGCTTCATCCGATGCCAGTGCTTATGTGGTTACATTGTATATCTTGTGTTGCCCTATTATGTATTTTCTTTTATTTCCTTTTCTTCCCATGTACTTAAAGATCTGTTGAGCTGCTCGCAGAAAAATACTTTTCACTGTACCTCGGTACACGTGACAATAAACGAATCCAATCCAATCCAATACAGTCATAGCTTCCAAATGATCACTTGCCTGGGACTTTACACGATACTACTCTTCTCGGCTCCTATTTGGGTCAACAGAGTCCATTACTCCGCCTCTCAGGGGGGAAGCTCCTATTCTACGAGGCTCATAGGGAGGTCCATGCTCGTAGGTTTGGTGAGGGTTGTAACATCAGGGATTGAATACTGATCTCTGGGACACTGCTGTGAGGCGAAACTTCGTCAGGGCATTAAAAAGATCATTTTTGTTTTGATTATCTTCGAACGCCAGTTCTTTATTTGCATTAAGAAGAGCCACCACGGGAGACCAGGCTGTTTGACGGACAGTTACCAAGCACAGTGAAAGAATTTCCAATTGGTGCGGGAAGGCGGGGCATTGCGATGACGGGCATGTCTGATGACTAATGATGGGTGTGTGGGGGCAGAACTGATGGAGGCAGGAGGGCATGCGATGATCGCAGCAGGAATATGTCCGACTAAAGTGGGTTGTAGCCAAACCAGCTCCAATTTCACAAATGCTGCATTGGCTGTAGCACTGGACAACAGCAAGTTCAGAGGCCCACACACCATATTATCGCTACAGGAGAACGCAGCCCACTCAGAAAATCATCGCTGTTGGCCACAAAACATGTTACTACATGCCCAAAATAATAAATCCCACATTTTCACCATTTCCTGGCTGGCGAGCGTTTCCTCCATAGCTGTTCAGCTGTACAAATGGGAGCCTGAATATTTGGCTCATCCTACAGAATTGGGCTTCTTCAAACCGCAACACAATATGTTAGTTGAAAACTAACAAATAAAACAAAAGCATCTGTTCTATTGAACATTTAGCTCAATCTGCAGTGTCCTTTGTGCATTTACTCCTATAGCCGGTGCAGAGGGTTTGCATTCAAAACTAGAATATTCTAAATAAAGGGAGGTAGACCAAAGAGATTAATAAAGCCGGGGGAAATGAGATTAACTTTGACTATTATTATCTGGGACTATAGGCAGTGCTGATGGCACAGCAGCACAGGCGTCTCTGTTCACCAGGAGGATGGTCACTGAGCTAGGCCACCTTCACCTGGAAGGAACCCATGGATTTGACCATAATTTGTAAGACACCACTATATCATTTATAAGTGGAAAGTCCACAGCTCAGAAGAACATAAAACCTTTACGAGATTCCAGGATTCCGAAAAGATCGGAATATAAGAATGTATGAAAAAGCAGCTCATATGGTGCCAATGAGCCTACTCTGCCATTCAAATTAGCATTAAAAAAAATTCCAATTAAGGGGCAATTTAGTGTGGCCAATCGAGCTACCCTGCACATCTTTGGTTTGTGGGGCTGAGACCCACGCAGACACGGGGAAAATGTGCAAACTCTACACGGACAGTGACCCGGGGTCAGGACCAAACCCAGGTCCTCGTCGCCGTGAGGCAGCAGTGCTAACCACTGCGCCACCGTGCCGTCCACCATTCAAATCACCATCACTGACCTTGTAACCAAACTCCATTTTCCTCAAAACGTTTGATTCTGTTAGTGTCCAAAAATCTTGGTCTCAGTCTCGAAGAAGCTCAGTGGTTGGTGTTAGGGGCCAGAATTTAGAGAACCCCAAAGTGCATCAGGGAGCTCACCTGACCCACAACTTTTAATAGATTGTGGTATGGAGAGCACACGGCCCACACTACAGGTGTGGTACAGCAGAAATGGAAAAGTATTTTCTAAAGCAAAACAATGTTTATTCCATGAACTCAAGTTAACCTTTTTAAAACATACAGTGAACATTTTAGCAACCATCAATTCAAATACAACCCCCAAAGAATACGACACTGAGTAATCCTTAATAACTTCCCAAACAACATCCAGAAGACAGAATACCTTTTACCAGAAGCACATGAGATTTACATTCACTGCTGAGAACATTTATAATTCTGAATTCACCAAAAGATCAAGAGATAGTCTTTTATGGCAGAGAGATCAACAGTACACTTGCTCTGTCTGGCTTCAGCTCCAACACTGAAAACAAAACTAAAACACACCCTGCAGCAAACAGCCGAAAATGAAAGTAAAAAGCCGACAGACAGCCCAGCTCCACCCACACTCTGACATCACTGCAGTAGTAAACACCCATTTCTTAAAGGTACTCTCACTACAGATATTTATATACACAATAATTTATAAACACCAATTTCTTTAAGGTACTCTCAAATGACACTGGGCATTCCCTTGGGTAGAGAGCATCCATGTGGCTATCTGGGCTTTTCAGAGCCTTAAGGTCTAAGGCCTGTGCTCGCAGGAAGTTTTTCCATTCTATCAATGTGCAGATGGCTTCAAGACCACCGGAGCCATCACGTTAATCAATGCCCACTTTTGCATCATGCTCAAATTATAAAGTTGTAGGGAGAGTGGGTAGAAGGCTACAAGGTGATTAAGGTTACTGGATATAGAATCATAGAGCTCGATCTAAATAAATCGGAAAAGAGTCCCGGGACGAACACGTTTAGCCGGATGTGTCCCGGCACTCACAGTTCTGAGAAACACTACGCTATCTACTGGGACTCTGGCTCGATTCGGGACCCGAGCAGGGAATGATCCAACAAGACCGCACTTCCTGCACTCCGGTTGGTGGAACTCCCTCAGTGCAGGAAGAGATCAGGAAGCTATTTAAAAATGGCGACCCGATCTCCTGACCCACCGACTCAACCCCCAAACCTCCCCAAAGCCCCAACGTATCCATAAGGGGGGTCCTCAGGCCCCCCGACACTCCATGATGGATATGAGCACATACTCAGCAGTCAGACAGGAGCCAGACTACGGCACAGATGGAGAAGCACCAGAGCTCAGCTCACAGCAGGTTATCGTCACCCTCCTTCCTTGTAAATTGACCCGCTGACAGTGCCGACACAGGCTCATTACCCTGGTGTGGTGTAACACACACCGTGGGAGAGTGGGACAAGGCGATTGAGGGGGAGGAGGGGAGGGTGTAGGATGTGTGGGTGGGGGAATGGTTGGGCGAAGGGGAAGGGAAGGAAAGGGAGGGGTTAGTGTGAGGAGGACCAGGTGGGGGGAGGCAAGGGTGTGGGGGGAAGGTGGGTTAGAAGAGGAGAGGGGGAGAGATGACAGATTAAGCCACATCCAATGAGAAGTCCTCCGGGCATGTCGGACCCCCCCCCCCCCCCCTCCCAGCCTCCGGCAAATCCTGACGATCCTCCTTGGGCTGGTCTCCAGCCATTCCTGGTCCTCCTCCTCCTCCTCCTTGGAAGTGGCTGCATGTTCCCCCTCCTCCACCTCCAGCACGTCACCCTGCTGCTGTGCCAGCTTGTGGAGGGCATTGCACCACCAGAGCAGTCGGGACATCAGAACTGCATTTTCAGCAGTCCAATGCATTGCTCAATAACAGCCCGTGTGTCTCTAGCCCAGGGGTGGGCAAACTACGGCCCGCGGGCCGCATGCGGCCCGCCAAAGGTCTTTATGCGGCCCACCAAGTCATTAAAAAAATATATATATATTTTTTAAGGTTAATAGGGGGGTGCTGTTGGGTTACTTACTGGTATAGGGTGGATACGTTGACTTGAGTAGGGTGATCATTGCTCGGCACAACGTCGAGGGCCGAAGGGCCTGTTCTGTGCTGTACTGTTCTATGTCCTATATGAGGCGCCCAGAATCATAACCGGGTGAAGTAATTATTTTACTTAATATACTATGCGGCCCTTTAAAATTGTGAATTTCTGAATGTGGCCCTTGCACGGAAAAGTTTGCCCACCCCTGCTCTAGCCTCTGTAGTGGCATCATTAACCAGGTCCTAAGCGGGTACCCCTTATCTCCCAAGTGCCAATTGATCACCCTTGGGTGTCCCTCGAAGATGTTGGGGATCTCCGACTGCCCCAGCTGTAGCTGTCGTGCACACTCCTTCGGGATTCCGGATTTGTGCCCAATGACATTGAAGAACCGTTGATCTTGTTCCAAGTCAGGATGGTGTGTGGTTTGGAAGGGAACTTGCAGGTGGTATTGTACCCATCAGTCTGTTGATCTTGACCTTCTAGGTGGCAGAGGATTTTGAAGGTGCTATCGAAAGCGCCTTGGCAAGTTGCTGCAGTGCATTTTGTAGATTATGGTTGGCCAAGATATGGCCCGGGGGGGGGGGGGCCTGAGCGACACTCAACGCAAATACTCAGTTTATAGTGGCCTCGCCCACCAGAAATTCAGAGGACCAGTCAGCCTCTGGGAGATATCCTGTCATCCCACCTGACAAATCCCCAGCTAACTGGCGAAAACTGTGACTTTGCTGCCTGACATTTCGCACTAGGTAGTGACGCGTACGCAGTTTATTAAGCCGAGCTATGACAGCGATGGTGATGTCGCGATTGTGGGGATCTGTTAGGCCAGCAAGTGAGGTAATGAGAAGCTGCTCTTCATCACACGGGGCACGGAGGTGTCTTCAATCTGAAACCATCAATTGTTGAGTAAATGGAGTTTTAAATGCTGCATGTGCGTCATTAGAATTATTGCTCACATCCAGCTTGTTCCGTAATTTCTGCCCTGACAGGTTTTTCTATACTAGCCACCCGAGGGAAAAACAATCCAATACTTCCAGAAGTGCACAATAAACCCCTGAACTCTCACTTACTTGGAGACTTAAAAGTGTGACCTATTTTAGCCAGGCACACTATGATGCAATTTCAGCACATTAATATTAGCTCTCAAGCAATTTTGAAGAAATTGCTGTCGTTAAGATTCATAATGACTAAGACTGTAACAGCTTGGAAACTCATTTAAATGGAGCATTTAAAACAAGCTTGTCAAACCCCTGGGCCATATCTTTTCAAACTTCACTCACCTATGACTGAAAAAAATATTGAAATGTGGCCCCTCATGCTAAAAGTTGTAGATGGCACACACTCCTGTCACCGTGTGCTAGTGGTGGAGAGATTGAATGTTTACAATGCTGGATGGCATGCCAATCAAGGGGACCTTTGTCCTGGATGGTGTTGAGTTTCTTGAGTGTTGTTGGAGCTGCAGGTGTTGTATATTTTATACATTCCTGAGCAAGGCAGAGCTGATACCGATTTCTAAATATGCAGCAGGGATTTCTCAAGAGATACATGATATCTCTGTAATCACAAAATGTCAACAGTCTTGCTTACAGTTCACCTTTGAGTAGCTTCTGTGATGTCTGTTTACTTTGCTCAGAGTCCAGGAAACCCCTCGAAGTGCCTCCTCGCTAGAGAGAATTCCCTGAGGCCAAAGAAAATGACCAAGTGCCGTTGGATAGTGGGGTTTTTATCGGCACTGCAGCCACTGGGGCATCACCCTGCTGCACGCGCCGTTCAGCGGACATTCACTTGAGTGTGCTGAAACGCGCCTTTAGTCATTATTAACCTGCCATTCCCTTAAGGGGTGGATGAGGCCTGCACCACTTTATATTGGGTAATGAGATAGTCCTGTCCCAGCTGGCACCACGTCTAAAGCATAGAGAAGGCCAGCTGGTTTGGATATACATACTGCTACATTCAGCTACCTAATTTGATCTTCCTCTTGCTGTGCCCCAGCTGATCAGCACTTTTGCCAGATGATTAGAGACCTATTTGGGAACAGACTGATGAGGGATTTGTTTCCGCGCTTAAGCTCTCTGCCTTCAGGGGCTCTCCCAAAGATACCCATGGTATTTCTATAAGATACGTGCCAGGGATTCCCAGCTGTAGATCATTCAGCAAGCCCTTGCGAATTCATCTGCACATTCTGGAAAAGCGTCAGCGAGACCTCAGACTCATTCAGCACCTCCCTTCCAAAATCAAGTCGTGTGGATTATCAATAATTGATCCATCTTAATGGGAGATACCTGGGACTGGCATCTTGATCAGCTGCCTCCAATTCTTCTGCTATTGTCTCCACATATTCTTATTGGTGCCTACTGGGTGCTGCCTCCTCCAACTCCCTATCCAGACACAGCATGGGGCACTAGATCAACATGGTATGAGGTGAATCACTCAGTTCTGCCATGTATATTCTTTCATGAGCGGCGCATTATAAAATAGCTTTGCAATTTAATCTGCTGACAACATTGGTCCAGGGTACACGTTATGAGATGTGTGTGTATGTAGGAGACTGTGCAAGCTAGTGGGTAAAACACATTGGGATGTGCCCAACAGCTTCATTGCCCAATGGCTGTCTGCTCTCTCCACTGTGGAGTACCAGCTAATAAACTTTGTTCTGTGGTACAAGTTCACCTCCAAAAGTAACTGCCTATACAAATGTGTTGCCATCTCCCTGTCTGGGATCTTGTTACCTATTTGTTTCCTCTCCCCCACATGACAGCATTCACTCTCTCAATGACCCTTCCTGAGGGATGTTTCAATATGATGCATGGGGACCTAACAGTGCTGCACCATCCCACAACAGGGCATCATTTATTGTCAAACAAGAGAGTCCCCACATCCCCTCAATATTTTTTGTTCCAGCTATTTTTACATTCCCCAATGAATATAATTACTTGGCGAAAACAAGGGGTGCGATTCTCCGCTGCCCACGACGGGTCGGAGAATAGCGGGAGGGCCTTCCAGACATTTTTCCCGACCTCCCGCTATTCTCCCCCCCCCCCCCCCCCCCCCCCCACGGCCGCCCCACGACACGAATCGCTGCTCGCCGTTTTTTACGGCGAACAGCGATTCTCCCCTGGCCGATGGGCCGAGTTCCCAGGCCTTTACGGCCGTTTTCACGAACGCAAACACACCTGCTCTCACCGTTCATGAAAACGGCCGCAAAGTGCCATCCTGGAAAACCATGGCACCGTGGTGCGGCCGTGCCAAGGGTGGCATGGGCCCGTGATCGGTGCCCACCGATCGTGGGCAGCGGGTCCGATACCCGCGCACTCTTTGTTCCTCCGCCGACCCGCAGGATCAGCCCGCGGGGCGGCTGAGGGGCATGACGGCCTGCGCATGCGCGGGTTTGACGCATATGCGTGATGATGTCATCCGCGCATGCGCGGGTTGGAGCCGTCCAACCCGCGCATGCGCGGCTGATGTCATCGTGTGCATCAGCTGCCGTGACGCTTGGCGCGCGGGCTTAGCGACGGTCGCTAAGCCCGCGACGCCGTTCTTCACGGGGCCGCACTGCTAACCCCGACCCGGGGGGGAGAATCGGGTCCCGGGAGGGGGCGCGGAGGCTGCCATGAAACACGGCCAGTTTCACGGCAGCCTTTACGACTCTCCGCATTTGCGGAGAATCGCGCCCAAGGCACCTCTCTTTTAATGGCGGACAGCAGTCACTTAGGGTTGCCTTGTCTCTTTCCTGTACCTTCCCGTGTGCTCATCATACATAACACACACACACACATGCACGCACACACACAAACATACGCTCATACACACACATGCACACACACGTAAGTACACACACACATACAAACAACACAGGGCAGCGGGTTGTGCAGTGGTTAGCACAACCGTCTCACGGCGCTGAGGTCCCAGGTTCGATTCGGGCTCTGGGTCAGTGTCCGTGTGGAGTTTGCACATTCTCCCCGTGTTTGCGTGGGTTTCGCCGCCACAACCCAAAGATGTGCAGGCTCGGTGAATTGGCCTCACTAAATTGCCCCTTAATTGGAAAAATTTAATTGGGTATTCTAAATTTATAAAACAAAATACACACACAACATACACACACATTAACGCACATGTGCACACACACACACAACACATGCACACACACATACATGTAATGCACACACATGCATAGACACACATGCACGCATGTATGTATGCACACAAACGCACGTACACCAACACACACACATGCACACACACACCAACACACACATAGACATAGCCACACATGTATCACAAACATACAATGTACACACACACACACACACAACATGCCCATGCATGCAAACACACACACACGAACACATGCACACATGTATGCACATGCACAGACACATACAACACACACAGGCACAAAGGTACGCACACACATACAATGTACACACACAACATGCCCACGCATATGCACACACAGACACACACATGTATGCACACGCACAGACACACACAAACGCATGTATGCATGCACACAAACACACTCAGCACCAACACAGGCACATAACCACACACACGCTGTTAAAATTATTACGAGGGACTGTGATGCAACCATTAATTCACACGAGACGGAGAGTTGAAGTGATCAATGGTTTTAATCAGCTAGAACTGTGCCTGCCTGCGACTGCTCTGTACTGTGTGCCGCCTACTGGCTGCAGATCTATATACCTCCCCCGAGGGGGCGGAGCCCACAAGGGCACCAACAAAATACAATGTAATGTAATGTAATACAATGGTGAATGGTGGCAGTAATATATTCACCACATTCACCCCCTGTTAAAAATTGAAGTCCAGCGGGGGTGAAGTGGGCTCACAGATCGAGTCTGTCCGGCGCCTTAATCGTTCACTGCAATCGCCTGAGTTCTGGTTTCGCTGCGGGCACAGGTGTTGAACCCGGCGCTGCGGGCACGGGTGTTGACTCCGGGAGTGTGTCATCTGGAGCTTCATCCCTGTAGGTCGGCGATAGGGGGGTGTAGGCCATGTAAGGGCAGTAGCGGTGTTTGGTGTAGGGGGGGGGGGGGGTAGGTGATGGTCACAGGGAAACCGGCGGGTGCCAGGTCCTGGAGGGAGACTGTATCTTGTCGGCCATCGTGGTGCGCCACGAAGGCATACTGGGGGTTGGCGTGAAGGAGCTGGACCCTCTCGACCAGGGGGTCGGACTTATGGCTCCTCACGAGCTTTCGGAGGAGGACAGGCCCCGGTGTCGTCAGCCAGGGTGGAAGCGAGACCCCGGAGATGGATTCCTTGAGGAAAACAAATAGGCAGTCAAGAGGGGTCTTGTTCGTGGCTGTGCAAAGGAGTGACCTAATGGAGTGGAGCGCATCGGGGAGGACCTCCTGCCAGCACGAACCTGGGAGACTCCTATGATGTGTTGGGTACTCTGGATCCGTGGAGACTGTGTTTACCTCAGCAGTAACACATACAGGCTACCAACACTTGAAATAGTACAACACTATTTTATTAAGCTAGAAACTGTTAAACATACTTTCACTGTGGGTCGACACTATGTTTGATTAAACTAAAGACCTATGCCTATCCTAACCAGTCTATACTCTCAGCACATGGTAAAGATCTGTGCGACAAGCTGTGAGCTCTGTCCTTCTTAGAGGCTGCATCCCGAATGAGCGGGAAAACTGGTGCTCTCTGTCTTTATAGTGAGTGTGCTCTAACTGGTGATTGGCTGCGGTGTTGTGTGTGTTGATTGGTCTTGCTGTGTGTCAATCAGTGTGTGTCTGCACCATGATATACCGGTGTGTATATTATGACATCCTAGACTATAGGGCCAGGAGGACGGCCTTCCATACCGTCGCGTCCTCCCTCTCCACCTGTCCGTTTCCCCGGGGGTTGTAGCTGGTAGTCCTGCTCGAAGCAATGCCCTTACCGAGCAGGTACTGATGCAGCTCATTGCTCATAAATGAGGAGCCCCGGTCACTGTGGCCGTAAGTGGGGAAACCTAACAGGGTGAAGATACTATGCAGGGCCTTAATGACAGTGGCCGCGGTCATGTCGGGGCAAGGGATTGCAAAGGGGAATCGGGAGTACTCGTCAACGACGTTAAGAAAATATGCGTTATGGTCAGTGAAGAGGAGGGGCCCTTTGAAATCGATGCTGAGGCACTCAAAGGGCCGGGATGCCTTTACCAGGCGGGCCTTATCTGGTCGATAGAAGTGCGGCTTACACTCCGCGCAGATTTGGCAGTCCCTGGTCATGGCCCTGACCTCCTCGGTGGAGTAGGGCAGGTTGCGGGCCTTGATGAAGTGGAGAAGCTGGGTGACCGCCGGGTGACAGTCATTGTGGATGGCCCAGAGTCGGTCACCTTGCATGCTGGCGCATGTGCCGCGGGACAGGGCATCTGGGGGCTCGTTGAGCTTCCCTGGATGATATACGATATCATAGTTATAGTTGGAGAGTTCAATCCTCCACCTCAAGATTTTATCATTCTTGATCTTGCCCTGCTGTGTATTGTTGAACAGGAAGGCTACCGACCGTTGGTCGGTGACGAGGGTGAACCTCCTACCAGCGAGGTAGTGCCTCCAATGCCGCACAGCTTCCACAATGGCTTGGGCATCTTTTTTGACTGAGGAGTGTCACTCCGTTTTCCACGACATAGCCGAGAATGGCCAGTCGGGTTGTGCGGGAAACGCATTTCTCCTTGTTATAAGTGAGGTTGAGAGCTTGGGCGGTTTGGAGAAACTTCTGAAGGTTGGCGTCGTGGTCCTGCTGATCATAGTCGCAGATGGTGACACTGTCCAAGTACGGAAATGTGGCTCGCAGCCCGTACTGGTCTATCATTCGGTCCATCGTCCTTTGGAAGACCGAGACCCCGTTGGTGACGCCGAAGGGGACCCGGAGGAAGTGGACGAGGTGGCCGTCTGCCTCAAAGGCCGTGTAGTGGCGATCCTCTGGGCGGATTGGAAGCTGGTGGCATGCGGACTTCAGATCCACCATGGAGGACACCCGGTAGTGTGCGATCTAATTCACCATGTCTGCTATCCGGGGAAGGGGGTACGCATCGAGTTGCATGACTGGTTTATGGTTTGGCTGTAGTCTCACAATGATCCGGTTCTTTTACCTGGTCCTGATGATCACCATTTGAGCTCCCCAGGGGCTATTACTGGCCTCGATGACCCCCGCCCTCAAGAGCCGCTGGACCTGACTTGATAAAAGTCCTGTCGTGGGCACTGTACCGCCTGCTCCTGGGTTTACAGTCGGCGGTGAGGTTCGCGAAGCGCGGGGGAGGGGCAATCTTGAGAGTCGCGAGGCTACAGACGGTGAGAGGGAGTAGGGGCCCGCCGAACCTCAGAGTCAGGCTCCTGAGGTTGCACTGGAAGTCCAGTCCCAATAGGGGAGGAGCTCAAAGATCGGGGAGGACGTATAGTTTAAAATTGGTGTACTCGACACCCTGTATCGCGAGGTTCGCGACACAGTACTCCCGGATCTGCACTGAATGAGATCCGGAAGTGAGGGAGATTGTTTGGAATGCGGCATAAATTTGGAGGGAACAGCGCCTTACTGTATCTGGATGTACAAAGCTCTCTGTGCTCCAAAGTCAAACGTTTCGTGCCCATTAACCCGGACGGTCATCATCGAGTTCCTGAGGTGCTTGGGCCGTGGCTGGTCGAGGGTGACAGCGCCGAGCTGCGGGTAGCCCGCGTGGTCGGAGGTAGTGGGGTGGTCCCAAGATGGGGGATTGGTCGCACGTGTTGGGCGGCTTTGAAGATGGTGGCCAAGTTGGCGGCCCCCATGAGTCGCACATGTTGGGTAGGGCTAAAGACGGCTTCCCCCATGGACAGCACAAGGCTGATCACGCGTCCGAAGAGGGCGGTGCCGGCAGGCACGCAGCCACGCTGCGGGGTCTGCGGGCCTGTGAGTCTGAAAGTCAGGCCTGTGATTTAGGAGTTTTGGATCTGGCCAGGCAGACTTTGGCAAAGTGTCCTTTCTTGCTGCAGTCGCTACAGGTCGCGTTCCGAGCCGGGCAACGCTGCCTGAGGTGCTGGTTCTGGCCGCAGAAATGGCAGGGCAGCCCCCCCCGGGTTGGGCGGGTAGACGCGTGGCACAGGCCTGGGGCACCCTCTGGTCGGGTGTCCACGAGGGGATCGCGTGGTCGGAGGTGAAATCATTGAGGCTCTGAATTGCTACTTCTAAGGAGGTGGATAGGTTTACCATCTCTTCTAGGCCGAGTGCGCCCTTTTCGAGCAAGCGCTATCTGACGTAGTTGGACTGGACTCCAGCAACATAGGTGTCCTGGATGGCGAATTCCATGTGCTGCGAGGCCGTGACGTCCTTGTAGTTGCAGCTTCTAACGAGTACCTTCCGGTCGTGTAGGTATTCCTCCAGCGATTCCCCGGGACATCGACGACACGTGGTGAGGAGATGCTGCGCGAGCACTTTGTTCACCGGCCTCACGTACTGCCTTTTCAGGATCGCGACCGCGTCTGCGTACGTGGTCGCTTCCTCGATCTGCACGGAGATTCTGTGGCCCACCCGGGCGTGGAGGAGACTCAGTTTCCGTTCCTCGGTGACAGAGGGCGAGGAGGAGGCGGCGAGGTAGGCCTCAAAACAGCGGAGCCAGTGTGAAAAAATTCCTTTGGCTTCAGCTGCCTGTGGGTCGAGTTCCAGTCGATCAGGCTTGAGGGCTGCTTCCATAGCGATGTTGTAGCTGATTAAATTGATGCGACCATCAATTCACACGAGACGGAGAGTTGAAGTGAACAGTGGTTTTAATCAGCTAGAACTGTGCCTGCCTGCGACTGTTTGTACTGAGTGCAGCCTACAGGCTGCAGATCTATTTACCTCCCCCGAGGAGGCGGAGCCAGAGACGGAACCCACAAGGGCATCAACATAATACAATGTAATATAATGTAATACAATGGTGAATGGTGGCAGTAATACATTCGCCACAGACTGGCCGTGTAAGGTGAGGTGACGTCTGCTCTCCGCACTCTCAGCCAAGTTTAATCACACTTTGTGTGGTCTGGGTAGGGCCGGAAGCGTTCGCTAAACCAGGGCTACAAGTTAAACAATGATAATAGTCTTTAAAAATAGTTGCTAGTTTTCCCCTGCTCCTTTCTATTTTCACAGCACTCACTCTTTTATCTGTGCCAGTGAGGTAACTGATGTTATTCAAATCGGAGTGGACGGTTTCATACTGCCAACTTCCCTTTGCATCAACATCTGGCTCCGTCTCCTGGTTCAATTACTGTTGTCATTCTCTCATAATAATTCTGCCCATCATATGTGACATCTCAATTGGTCTGAACTACCGCACCGAGTCTCATTGCTATTCAAAGCGAAGCCTCAATTGTCACCTTCCTGTTGCAGCCATTCTCTTTGGACCAAGACTAGCTCGTGTCACCCCTAACCTGTGCCTTCGTCCTTGTGCAGTAAGTGATCCCTTCCCCAGCCTCCTGCGAGAGCGATGAGAGAGGGTTCAAAGGAAAATACAGCACTGCACCGGCAAAGAGTCTTTTTCAACTCCGCGTGGGCAACGACCCAGGATGCTGGAATGATGAGTGCTCCCCTGAGCTTTCCTTCTCTCTCCTCCGCGCTGTTTCCCCTCTCGACGTCTTCGTGGATCTTGATTCTGTCGCCTTGATTTCCGAACACAAGAAAACATTTTGCTATGAAATCCTTTTAGGCAATGTGTCCCAGGGTAGTTGGGGACCCTGTCATTGCCTGCTTTTTATTCTTGCTGATTCTGTGAACGAACAAGACTCTTACACTGATTGTTCTGTCAGCTTTGAAATGTTCTTCCTCTGAGGAAGAGGAGATAAGTTAGTCAAGCCAACCCTGCCCAGCAATGAACACCATCATCGATTATGAATATCTTTCACGTTAATGGCCCAGTCGCTGTTAATCTGTAGACGTTAATTGTTGCACTTTCCTCAGATTGTAACAACTCCCAAACAAGCTGGA
Organism: Scyliorhinus canicula; assembly: GCF_902713615.1. NCBI lineage: Eukaryota > Metazoa > Chordata > Chondrichthyes > Carcharhiniformes > Scyliorhinidae > Scyliorhinus > Scyliorhinus canicula. Next base: position 14,353,005 of record NC_052161.1, read on the forward strand.
AACATCTGAGGCTGGATTCTCCGTGCGGGAGGCTGTATTCTCTGGCCGGGATTCTCCGTTGCCCGACGCCAAAATCGGGAATAGCGATCGGGTGGAGAATAGCTCCTGGAATCTCAGTCGGTGCCGGTTTGATGCCGAATTGTGATGCTCCACCCCCTCCAAAACACGTCATTGCGACGCACGGCGTGCATAGTGCAACTGCATTCGCAACTCATTAGCGGGCCCACCCGTGATGCTCCGCATTCGATGGGTCGAGTTCCCGACGGCGCGGTCCATGTGTGGTCTCCACATTCATGAACCTGGTGTGGCGGCTGCGGAGAGAGAGAGAGCGTATGGACCGTCCAGCACCGCCATGCTTCGTCGACAGATGTGCCGCTGGTCCGGAGGGGCTTCTGTCAGGGCTGGCGGGAGTAATGGAGGGTGGCAACGATGTGGGCTGTGAGGTTGGGGTGGATGGGGATGCGGTTCAGCAAAACCAGTGCCATCTTTCCAGCTGCGGTCGGTGTGTGGGGGTGCATAGCCTACGCGCGGCTGCAGCTTGTCAGCCCTGCGCTTGTCCATCAGGACACGGCGACCCCTGCACCGTTTTAGAACATAGAACAGTACAGCACAGAACAGGCCCTTCGGCCCTCGATGTTGTGCCGAGCAATGATCACCCTACTCAAACCTACGTATCCACCCTATACCCGTAACCCAACAATCCCCCCATTAACCTTACACTACGGGCAATTTAGCATGGCCAATCCACCTAACCCGCACATCTTTGGACTGTGGGACGAAACCGGAGCACCCAGAGGAAACCCACGCACACACGGGGAGGACGTGCAGACTCCACACAGACAGTGACCCAGCCGGGAATCGAACCTGGGACCCTGGAGCTGTGAAGCATTTATGCTAACCACCATGCTACCGTGCTGCCCCTGTGCGTTCTGTGGGTGTTCCACACGGCGCCGGTGCTAGCGACTCACCAGAAGCGGAATCGATGCGGGTGTGGCGCCGACTTTTCTGACATGGAAGTTCACAGATCCTCTGTTGGCATCAGCACTTCGACACAGTAACGGAGAATCCAGCCCCTGGTTCCTGAAACCCCAATATGGTCAAACTACGCTACCCTGCCATCAATCAGTCAGAATCGTGAGATTATGGGTGGAATTTTACAAGTAAAAATGTCAAAATGCCGCTTTTTGCCGTGAAGACTGGTGCGAATCCCATCGGCCCCAGCGATGCGACCCTGATCACAATCTTTGAGCACATAGAAGAAAATTATTATCCCCCAAGTGAAATATGCCACGGTGGAGCCACAAAGGGCTGGATTCTCCGCAGCCCCGCGGCAAAATAACATTCGGCGCAAGGGCGGAGAATCCACTTTTGCGCCGAAATCGGGCCTTGTGCCGGTTCAGCGATTCTCCAGGACCCGAAAATCATCGTGGTCGCAGAGTACGCCGGGCGCCTGGGGACCCATTGACAGAGGTCAGCCCAACGATCCTCTGCTCCCGACCGGCCGAGTTTCCAACGGCGTGGAACTAACCACCTATTGCAGGTCGGGATGCTGGCGTAGCGGCTGCGGACTCAGTCCGCGGCCGCCCTGAGGGGGGGGGTGCGGGAGGGGAATCAGACACGCGGGGGGGGGGCTTGTCAGCAGCCAGGGGTTAGATGCTCGGTGGGGGGGTCTCATTTTTGCGTCTGGCTCCGCAGTCCGAGTCCGCCATGGTGCTCGGCGCGGCCGCTGGAGGCTGTCGCCGTGCGCATGCGCGGACTCCGAACCGGAAGGGGGCCCGTATCCGCAGCTAAAGCTGCCAGATTTACTCCGGATACCTGCTAGCTCCCGGCGGGGCACTGAATTAGTTGGGCTCCCGGGTTCTCGGAGTGTGCACTCACTCAATTGCCGGGTGCCTTGGAGGAGTGGCAGGCCACAATTTGCTCACGGGTTGGCAGGGGACCCTCCAACAAGCTCACCAATCCCGCCTGGCAGACGTTGGCAGCACTGGTCAGTGCCGGCACCTTGACCAAGAGGACGGGGGTTCAATGCAGAAAAACAAAATGGATGATCTGCTACAATTTGCAAGGATAATTGCCTCCTGTCTCTCCTTGCCACTCCATCCTTCCACCAACCCATGGGATGTCATCTTGAACCCGCACGCTGCCGCTGCCTCGCAGGTTCCCAGCATCTGACCTTCCCACCTTCATCCTCGAAACCCGCCGTGGCCCTCCTCCTCAGAACCCCTCCCTGCCCAGTGCCCACACATGAAATGAAAATGAAAATGAAAATCGCTTATTGTCATGAGTAGGCTTCAATGAAGTTACTGTGAAAAGCCCCTAGTCGCCACATTCCGGCACCTGTTCGGTGAGGTTGTTACGGGAATCGAACCGTGCTGTTTGCCTGCTTGGTCTGCTTTCAAAGCCAGCGATTTAGCTCTGTGCTAAACATGGCAGTTGTCCTCAACCTCTGACCATCAGGTGTCCGGCTCACATTATCCCCTTTTGTGTCCCTACAACAGATGATTGCCCACAACCGCAGAAAGAAGGCAGGTGGTGGAATGCCCAAACTAAGGATCATGACTCCTTTCCAGGAGAGGGCCATGGAGCTTGCAGGTGAAGACCAGAAATGGGCCTGCAACAGAAAAGCGAGGAGCTACTGCACTTTCTTCTGTTAATCAATTGATCGATGATCTGTTGAAGCTGCGCTACTGCAATGATTTTTAAAAAAATAATATGTTTCTTCTTTCTTTTGATCCTGCTCTCATCAAGTTTTCCTTTTGGAAACTGTTGTATCTTTAGTTTGACAGTACAAAAGATACTGGCTTGCAGATCCATGTGGGTTTGATGTAAGATTAACAGAGGTTTATTGAATTGGTCTTCACTGGACAAGGTTTGGCACTAGACTCCCTTAAAGCTTGCCAAGTAGCAGATGATGTCAGGCAAGTCACGTGACTTGGACCTCAAGGAGACATTGCACACAACTACAATAACTCACATACATAACATTGCCGGCCTTGTGTGGCACCCAGGCCAACACTGCAAAGCTGGCACTGCAGTGGAAATCCTGGGCGTAAGATATCACAGCCATGACTGGTTTAGTCCCTAAGAACCATGGCTGAGGGGTTCAACACCATAGTGCAGATAATGGCGGGCCTCCAGGACCGGCAGCACCAGATGACATTGAGGCTTCTAGAGCTCACTCCAGCTGCCCCTCTGTCCCGTGGCATAGGCCACGAGCACCCGGAGGGAGAAAGACACATTTGAGCACTCCCGGTGCCTTCCACCCAGGAAAGCTTGGGAGTGACCAGCCTTTCTGAATCCCCCTTTCTGGATACTGGCACATCTCGGGGGTAGTGGACAGAACAGGGTTATGGGGAAACATCAGTGCCCCCCGAAAGTAGACCGGGGCCCTCCAGGTCCCAGCCCTCCAGAGGATGCTCATCACATGGCGTCAAGTTGGCGAGGATGTCGCACTGTTTCCCTTTTGAGGCCGAGTCTCTTATGGCATATGTTGCCCAACAGCTCTGTGGGGACACTCAGGTCCTGTAAATCCTTCGTCTTATTCTTCTCCTTTAAGTCCCATGGTCTGCTTGTGCTGCGTCTGACCCTTGAGCCTGCCCTGCGGCCCTCTGGCCTCGTGGTTCTCCCTGGGTTCAGCCGTTCATTGCTGCTGGAGTCTGTGCTCCTCCACTGCTGTTATGAGCAGAATTGCCAACTCCACTGGCCCCACCCTGAGATCTCTTAGAAAGTTGCGAGGGATGAGAGAGAGCAAGAGAGAACAGCCATTCCTACACCTTAGCCAGCTGCCATCATTCACTCATATCTGATGCCCTTCCCACGTAATCGCTTGACCGACCCTGGTCAATGCCCTCACCCCTTCAGTCACCTGTGGCCTTCTCATATGGTCATCCCTTGCCTTCATGTTTTACATCAGTGGGGGTTCTGACAGGCTGTTTCAATGGTCACCCAACCCTCCTGGGCATCGTCAGCTGGAAGTTTATGTACACCTTGAGGGCTAATGGATCCTCCATGGCAGTTGCTGGGGTCCAGCCAACAATGATGCTTAAACATTCCCTCTTGATCCCTTGCACCTAACCTTGCATCCTTGAAACATGACAGCTGAAATTGTTACGGGTTCACTCGTGATGACCAATTAGTTTGACGATGATGAGACTGACACAGCGCTCAGAAAACCTTTCAATATACAAAGCCTGCACGCTTCAGGACAACTAACACCAGCTGTTACCCCTAACCCAGAGGAGGCCTCAACCTCCCCCCCCCCCGCTCTCATCGCCCCCAACACCTTTGAACAAACCCCCCACTCTGGAGCTGGCCAGCAGGACCTGTCACCACGTACACACTGGTACAAGGTGAAGAGGGGGCTCACCTCAGTCCTCCCTCTCGGAGGAAGATTAAACGAGGTCTAAAGATTTGACTTTAAACATGCTAATTATATTAAAATGCGTTCAAATTTGGTCCTTGCCCTTCCTGGGTGAGAGCCTGATTGCGTCATCGGGAGGGCCCGGGAACATTCCGAAATCTTGCCGACGCAAATCTTGTTTTTGGCCTCTCGCGATATTGGGATATTGGCCGTTTATGGGATTTGCGTCCACGGCTAAAATCGCACACTACATCTTTGTCAAGTCAGGTTCCTGGAATTGCTCATCTCACACGCTGCAAAAGGGTGAATTTCAGATGGTCTTAAGGTGCCTTTTACACAACACGCAGAACATTGGTTTGAGGTGTGAGCCGTTTGCGACTTCACACTTGAGGTTGAACTTGTGCAGTGTAAATCACACTGAGCCACAATTAGATTCCAAAGCCAAATAGAGTAAGATTCGCTCCTCCAGGCATTCGCACTTCTTATCAGCCTGCTGCCAGATTGCAACATGACTCAGCATTTATCTAAAATACAATTGCAACTTTGGTCACCAAGTGAAACTGCTTCCCTCTGAAGTTACAGTTTCTTTTTAACAGAAGGAAGCCATTGAGGCCAACACGTCTGCACTGACCCTCTGAAGGAACATCCTACCTATGCTCCCTCCCCAGCCCTAGCCCCGTAACCCCAACCCACCTGCACATCTTTGGACTGCGGGAGGAAACTGGAGCACCCGGAGGAAAGCCACACAGACATAGGGAGAACGTGTTAACCTCACACAGTTACCCAAGGCCAATATTGAACCCGGGTCCCTGGTGCTGTGAGGCAGCAGTGCTAACCAGCACTGGGGGCAGCAGGGTAGCATGGTGGTTAGCATAAATGCTTCACAGCTCCAGGGTCCCAGGTTCGATTCCTGGCTGGGTCACTGTCTGTGTGGAGTCTGCATGTCCTCCCCCTGTGTGCGTGGGTTTCCTCCGGGTGCTCCGGTTTCCTCCCACAGTCCAAAGATGTGCGCGTTAGGTGGATTGGCCATGCTAAAATTTCCCGTAGTGTCCTAATAAAAGTAAGGTTAGGGGGGGGGTTGTTGGGTTACGGGTATAGGGTGGATACGTGGGTTTGAGTAGGGTGATCATGGCTCGGCACAACATTGAGGGCCGAAGGGCCTGTTCTGTGCTGTACTGTTCTATGTTCTATGTTCCGGCGTAAAATCACCTTTAGAGGGATCTAAAATTCCTAATTATTTAGTAAAACATGTTAATATCTGAGCAATTAATTGACTCACAGGAAGGCAAACTCCTTAAAAAGAAAATGTAATAAATTCCAAATAGCTTTCACAGTTGATCATCCCAGATGTCGGTAGCAACTTTTGATGTGCTCTCTCCCTTCTGCTTGCTGTAACTTTGGCAGAAACTGTTGAAACAGCACAAGTGGCCAATTATTGGACTCTTGCTGATCGCCTGCTGAAGTTATGGTGGGTGATTGAGAAAAGACAGCAGAAATATTACTCCAAAAGATGAGGGGCTATTCAAAATGGACCTGGACACTCAAGTGGATATGTTAAATCATCAGCTTTTATTGTCTGGTGCTCAATATTACATGTTGAATTGGATTGGACTGGATTTGTTTATTGTCACGTGTACCGAGGTACAGTGAAAAGTATTTTTCTGCAAGCAGCTCAAACAGATCATTTAGTACATGAAAAGAAAATGAAATGAAAATGCATAATACAGCAACTCAAGGTCCCCAATATAAATACATAGACACTGGCATCGGGTGAAGCATACAGGAGTGTAGTATTAATCCATAAGAGGGCCGTTTACGAGCCTGGTAACAGTGGGGAAGAAGCTGTTTTTGAATCTGTTCATGCGTGTTCTCAGACTTTTGTACCTCGTGCCCGATGGAAGAAGTTAGAAGAGTGAGTAAGCTGGGTGGGAGGGGTCTTCGATTATGCTGCCCGCTTTCCCCAGGCAGCGGGAGGTGTAGATGGAGTCAGTGGATGGGAGGCAGGTTTGTGTGATGGACTGGGCTGTGTTCACGACTCTCTAAAGATTCTTGTGGTCCTGGGCCGAGCAGTTGCCATACCAGGCTGTGATGCAGCCAGATAGGATGCTTTCGATGGTACATTTGTAAAAGTTGGTAAGAGTCAGTGCGGACAAGCTGAATTTCCTTAGTTTCCTGAGGAAGTATAGGCGCTATTGTGTTTTCTTGGTGGTAGCGTCAACGTGGGTGGACCAGGACCGATTTTTGGTGATGTGTATCCTGAGGAATTTGAAGCTGTTAACCATATCCACCTCGGCTCCGTTGATACAGACAGGGGTGTGTGTACAGTACTTTGCTTCCTGAAGTCTTTAGTTTTGCTGGCATTGAGGGTAGATTGTTGTCGTTGCAACACTCCACTAGGTTTTCTATCTCCCTCTTGTACTGTGACTTGTCGTTATTCAAGATCCAACCAACTTTGGTCATGTCGTCAGCAAACTTGTAGATGGAGTTGAAACAAAATTTTGCCACGTAGTCGTGTGTGTACAGGGAGTATAGTAGGGGGCTAAGTGCACAGCCTTTAGGGGGGCCCTGGTATTGAGGAATATTGTGGAGATGGTGTTGTTGTTCATTCTTACTGATTGTGGTCTATGGGTTAGGAAGTCGAGGATCCAGTTGCAGAATGAGGAGCCAAGTCCTAGGTTTTGGAGCTTTGCGATGAGCTTGGCTGGGATTATGGTGTTGAAGGTGGAGCTGTAGTCAATAAATAGGAGTCTGCTGTCGGAGTCCTTGTTGTCAAGATGTTCTAGGGATGTGTAGGACCAGGGAGATGGCGCCTGCTGTGGACCGATTGTGGTGGTATGCGAATTGCAGTGCATCTCGGCATTCTGGGTATATGGAGGTGATGCGCTTCATGACCAACTTCTCAAAGCACTTCATTACGATTGATGTCAGGGTTGCTGGACAGTAGTCATTGAGGCACGTTGCCTGGTTCTTCTTTAGCACCGCTATGGTGGTGGTCTTTTTGAAGCAGGTGGGGACCTCGGTGTAGGGACAGGTTAAAGATGTGCGCAAACACACCTGCCAGCTGGTCCGCGCAGGCTCTGAGTGCACGACCAGGGATCTCCTCCGGGCCCGTCACCTTCCGATGTACATCCTGATCACCTAGAAGGAGCCTTTTCGAAAGTGGGTTCATGTGGATTTAAATGTGTAATATGTCCACGGAGGCAGAAGTCCCTACACCAGAATCCCTTAATTAACAAAGCCAACAGCAGTACGACCAGGTGCATTCAGCTTGCTGTCTACACTGGGAATGCAGAGGATCCGACACTCCCTGTTATATACAGAGAGGAGGTTCCCTAATCGGGTCAATAATCAGGGAACTCATATTCCAACCCGTATCAAAGACCTGGTCTACGTCATTACAAAATGTTACAATCTTCACAAAGAATAAAACTTATCAACAAGCAAAATTAAATAAATTAGCCTTCTTTCAATTTAAGTCCTTAAAATTCAAGCTGGACAATTTAGGGCGGAAATCACTTTGTCATTCAAGGGGAGTGGGGATCTTTAATTCTGTCCCTTAGATGGGACAAGAAGCAATGGCAATATGTTCTTGCCAGGGTTAGGGCTGTTGTCCAAATTCTGACAAAAGGAATTGAGGTTCTGGTCAACCATGATCTAACCAAATGGCACAGTAGGCTTGAGGGGTTGTATGGCTGACTATTGTCCACATGAAGGACCGGTAATGAAACTAAAAACTGTGGGAAGGGGGCGGTGTGTTGTGGTAAACCTTAGGAATGGATAAGATGCCAATCTACGAGTCCATGTTAGAGGACTCATTTTGTTTAGTGGGGAAATGTGCCGAGTGGAATTCTCGTCAAAACAGAGGCCTGGATTCTCCATTGAGAGTCTGCCCCGTTGCGAGCAAGGACGGAGATTTTTTTGCGCGGGCTTATCACATGAAACCAACCAAGGCCACTGGAAAACCCAGAGTTCGTGGCAAAAGAAAAGAGCGCAAAATCGGGAAATCTGGCTGACGCCATCAATGCTGTGTCTCAGCAAAGAAAACTGAGTAAAACGGCCAGCAGCCATTTTGAGAGTGATGTCACACCCATGGCACACGCTGTGGCCATGCCCACAGTAAAAAAATTGTCCGGCAAAAGGCAAACAATGTTCCAATTGGTGCAAGTTGAACCACTTTGCAGCACAGTGTCGTTTCCCAGCAGCATCTCCAGTAACCAAATTTTAAAAGTCCGACAGTGCTTTCATACGGGTCCAAAGAATCCCCTCTAAACTGCAGCCTTTTTCTGAACATGTAGCGCTCAGAGTTCTCATTCACCCCTGTCTGCATATTCAGTCGATGCCTGTTCACTGTCTTTGCACATATTAATCACGTCTTCTAGCATTTTGTCGCCAAGCATTCATCATTTATCCCAAAAACAACCCAATCGCGCAGCATTGAATCGGATGCTGAGGAAAAGTGACAGGACTGCGCTCTTAACTTTAAGGCTATTCTGAAAGAATCTACCGACTCCCCTCTTAACTACAGCCTTCTGCCTCCCCCCAGCCCTATAATAGCACCTGAATATATACCCTCTCTACCTTCTAGTCCACTCCCGGGAGGTGGGGCGGGGGGAATGAAATTCTGGCTCATGTCAATATTCTGGATTTCTGGATTGGCTGATCAGTTGTAGGAAAAGGTAATCTATGGATACAGGAACAGGTTGGGTGAATGTTAATAGGACCCGATTCCTCGTGTGGAGAGTGAACACCAGCATTGATTGGTTGGGTCGGATGATTTGTGTCCATGTTCTAGTTTCTGTGAGGAAATGGACCAGTTGTGGCTGGGAATTGTAGAACTTTGCATTTCCTTCCACAAGCTCTCCCCTGCAGCTTCTTACTCTTCGGCACCCAAGTCAGGGTCTTTTCAGAATGTCGAACCTCAAAAAATTAAATCATTTTTGATCTCAGACCAGCAGCCAGCAGCCCTTAGTTGCGAACAATCTGAGAGTACAGGCCATCCCAAATCTCCCTTCACGATTAGTCTGCCTCCCCCTTAATTCTCCTGTCATCTGCCTTGCTTGGAAATTGTACATAATGTATTTTTTTGCCAGAGTGGTTGTTATTTCTCAGTCACAGGCCATTTAATTTGACAACTCTTTGAGAACTAACAGTACTTCTCTTGTGGAATCCCCACACAAATAGCAAAGACGCAACATGTAACATTGTGAGATGCACACATTTAATTGGTCCTTAATATACAGGTGTCACTATGGCAGTTCATTTAGTTCCCAGGATAACTGTTGATGCAATTTTAGGTCAGCTGTCTGAAATGTACAAAGTGCACATTAATGGCAGATGGCCTACAAGGGGATCGGAGGCCCCCAGCTGCATGCCCTTTGGGCAGGGTGATGCCCTGGCACTGCTGGTGCCACCTGGGTACCCTGGCAGTGCCAGCTTGGCACTTTGGCACTGCCAGCAGGAAGGGGCACTGCCACCCTATCCCCACAACCCAGTAACCCCACTCAACACTAAGGGCAATTTTGGACACGAAGGGCAATTTAGCATGGCCAATCCACCTAACCTGCACATCTTTGGACTGTGGGAGGAAACCGGAGCACCCGGAGGAAACCCACGCACACACGGGGAGAACGTGCAGACTCTGCACAGACAGTGACCCAAGCCGGGAATCGAACCTGGGACCCTGGAGCTGTGAAGCAATTGTGCTAACCACTGTGCTACCGTGCTGCCCCTAAGTCCCACACTGTCATCTTCACAGTTCACAACGCTTCCAAGTTTTGTATCACCCGCAAACTTTAAAATTATGTATACCGAGATCTGGGTCATTCATAGATATGATATGGAGATGCCAGCGTTGGACTGGGGTGAGCACAGTAAGAAGTTTTACAACACCAGGTTAAAGTCCAACAGGTTTGTTTGGCCATATTAATTACAGAGAGGGACAACAAGAGAGGGAAGGAAAGATTGGAGTGAGGGGTGGGGGGTGGGGGGGGGGGGGGGGGGAAGTAAAAATAAATCAACAACAAAATTTAAAAATCTCTGGGGACAATCTTCCACCTGCGGGAGCGAGACTCCTTGTGGCCCTCCAAAGTTGTTTTTTTGTGTTCACGTCCAAAATCACAGTATCCGTAACAACTTGGAATATGACTGCTGAATGGCTGTGGCAAAACTAATTCCTTAATTTGGTGCTAATCCAGAGATTTTTCTTTTTGTCAGTCAAGCACAGGGACGTTGCGGCTGAGCTGTTGGTTTGTTCCACGAGGCTGCAGACAGATCAGTGTAAAAATCATCCAACAGTATGTGATGATTCGCAACTCAAACTGTGTCTTTCCCTGACCACAAATTGCTTTTTCTTTTCCCTGCTAATAATGATGGGCACCATGAACTCGCCAATACTTTCCCAGGAACTCCTGGGCCATTATGAAGGCTCAATTTATTTATAGCTCTTCAAATCTTGAAGGCTCGTCAAGATTCCTTCTGCCATTTTATCAGAGTATAAACTGATGAACAGATCAGTGCTACTGTAAACTATTTCCATGCATTGGGGTATGATGCAGATGACCTGTTAATCTATTTTCGTACAAAGGTTTAATACAGCTGCATTTTTAGGTTCATGGTTGCTCCAGTACATTTCGCAAAATAACTAACAGCTGACAGAATTAATGAACAGTTACCACATCTTATGTTTGATGGTTTCACCCTTAATCCCTTTCTATCTTTGTCTCATTACCTTCGCTGGCCTGAGATGTAATTCGCAGCTTTATCCATTGCAAATTTTGCTCCATGAAGTTTCATTACCTTTTTCATTCTAAACATTTCCCCCCAATGAATTGAAACCCTGTGCGGGGTGGAAATTACTTTGGCAATGTCAACACTGAAATTTTTAATAGACAGATATCAAATTAATTCATAGGCGCACATACGCCTCTACCTCCACCCCCACGGCCCTTTATAGTCCTTGTGCCAACTTAGTGCCAATGTATGCCCCTCACTCTTTGCCCTTGCACCCACCATGCCAACTCGCCTTGTATTCACCATGGGCAGAGACTTCCGAGTCCATACCTGGCCCATTCCTGGCCCTGATGGAATGCATCCCAGAGTACTAAAAGAGATGGCTAAGGAAATTGCAAATGCACGAGTGCTAATGTACAAAAATTCACTGGACTCTGGGGTGGTCCCGGCGGATTGGAAATTAGCAAACGTGACACCACTATTTAAAAAAGGAGGGAGGCAGAAAGTGGGTAATTATTGGCCAGTGAGCTTAATTTTGGTAGTAGGGAAGATGCTGGAATCTATCATCAAGGAAGAAATAGCGAGACATCTGGATGGAAATTGTGCCGTTGGGCAGACGCAGCATGGGATCATAAAGAGAAGGTCGTACCGAACTAATTTAGTGGAATTTTTTGAAGATATTACCAGTGCGGTAGACAACGGGGAGCCAATGGATGCGATATATCTGGATTTTGACAAGGTGTAACACAAAAGGTTGCTGCGTAAGATAAAGATGCATGGCGTTAAGGGTTAAGTAGTAGCATGGATAGAGGATTGGTTAATTAATAGAAAGCAAAGAGTGGGGATGAATGGGTGTTTCTCTGGTTGGCAATCAGTAGCTAGTGGTGTCCCTCAGGGATCAGTGTTGGGCCCACAATTGTTCCCAATTTACATAGATGATTTGGAGTTGGAGACCAAGTGCAATGTGTTCAAGTTTTCAGACGACACTAAGATGAGTGGTAAAGCAAAAATTGCATCGGATACTGGAAGTCAGCAGAGGGATTTGGATAGGTTAAGTGAATGGGCTAGAGTCTGGCAGATGGAATACACTGTTGACAAATGTGAGGTTATCCATTTTGGTAGGAATAACAACAAAAAGGATTATTATAGAATCATAGAATTTACAGTACAGAAGGCGGCCATTCGGCCCATCGAGTCTGCACCAGCTCCTGGAAAGAGCACCCTACCCAGACCCACATCTCCACCCTATCCCCATAACCCAGTAACCCCACCCAACACTAAGGGAAATTTTGGACACTAAGGGCAATTTAGCATGGCCAATCCACCTAACTGCACATCTTTGGACAGTGGGAGGAAACCGGAGCACCCGGAGGAAACCCACGCACACACGGGGAGAATGTGCAGACTCCGCACAGATAGCGTCTCAAGCTGGGAATCGAACCTGGGACACTGGAGCTGTGAAGCAATTGTGCTAACCACCATACTACCGTGCTAACCTGATCAAAATGATAAAATATTAAAATACGCTGCAGTGCAGAGGGACCTGGGTGTGCTCGTGCATGAGTCGCAAAAAGTTAGTTTACAGGTGCAACAGGTGATTGAGAAGGTGAATGGAATTTTGTCCTTCATTGCTAGAGGGATGGAGTTTAAGACTAGGGAGATTGTGCTGCAAATGTTTAAGGTGTTAGTGAGGTCGCACCTGGAGTATTGTGTTCAGTTTTGGTCTCCTTACCTGAAAAAGGACGTACTGGCAGAGGAGATGTGCAGACGAGATTCACTAGGTTAATCCCAGAGTTGAGGGGGTTGGATTATAAGGAGAGGTTGAGTACTGTACTCGTTGGAATTTAGAAGGATGCGGGGGGGGGGGGGGGGGGGGGGGATCTTATAGAAACATATAAAATTACGAAGGGAATAGATAGAATAGATGCGGGCAGGTTGTTTCCACTGGCGGGAGAAAGCAGAACTAGGGGGCACAGCCTCAAAATAAGGGAAGTAGATTTAGGTCTGAGCTTAGGAGGAACTTCTTCACCCAAAGGGTTGTGAATCTATGGACTTCCCTGCCCAGTGAAGCAGTTGAGGCTCCTTCATTAAATGTTTTTGAGATAAAGAGAGATAGTTTTTTGGAGAATAAAGGAATAAAGGGTTACGGTGTTTGGGCAAGAAAGTGGAGCTGAGTCCACAAAAGATAACCATGATCTCATTGAATGGTGGAGCAGGCTCCAAGAGCCAGATGGCCTTCTCCTGCTCCTAGTTCTTATGTTCATACAGAGATGAGATAAAATAAGTTTCACAAAATTAAATAAAGTTCCACAAAATAAAATGCCAAGTGTCTGTTACAAACCTCACTTTATTGAAAAAAACACTCATTAATAAAACCTCAGTTGCCACATTTACATTCCTTCAACTAAATGAAGCCTTTGAACAGCAAACGTTTCATTCAAGTGCACAATCCTTTATAACAACAGGCATTGTAATTGATAGTTGTTACGGTACCCAGACCAGCCCCCAATTTATATTAGGAAATCGGACAAGACCCCAACAATCTTTCAATTTGAAAACTGCGAGGAAAACACACTTCACTCCACGAGTGATCCCACTGACAACTACAGGTCTTTTATATTAAAACAAATGTTATTATTAACACAGGATTAACCCCAATAGCATCCAGGACAAAAAGCTTTTCAATTAATAGTTAAATAGCTCTAAAAAATAAAGAGAGCTCTTTGAGCTTACTTTCCCATTTTCTTCTGTCACAACAAACAGTCATTAGCCCATATAAGTCAGATCCAATGACATGAGGCTGGGCCTGAAGGAATTCTTGGGTGGAAATGGGTATTGAACAAGAGCCCGAAAAGGGAATTCTGCAGACCTATTAGAAAAAGGAAAGTTCAAAGTTTAAAGCTGATTTCAGTGGGGTTGACATTAATGTTCCTCTTAGCTCCCTCAAGCATGGACTCTCCAGCTGCTAAAGGGGCAAAGCGAAAATCCACTACTCTCCCACCAATAGGCAATTGTGGTTAGGTCAATTAACGATTTAAAAGTGAGATTGGTAACCTGTTCTTTGGCAAGAGTATTAATGGTTAAGGGAATCAAGGCGGGCAATAGAAAACATGCATGTTTTTTCATAACCATCAAAGTGTTTTACAGCCGATGAACTGCACTTGAAATGCAGTCACTGTTGTAATGTAGGAGGTACGGTAGCCAATTTCCGCACAGCAAGCTCCCACAGACAGCAATGTGACAATGACCAGGCAATCTATTGTTGTGATGTTGATTGAGGAATAGATATCGGCTGGGCCACAGGGGAGGATTCCCTGCTCTTCTTCAATATGCTGCCATAGGATCTTGTATATCTGAGAGGACAAATGGGCCTAGGTTTTCTGGTCTCGCCTGTCAAGGGAAGAGCTGCAGGCGGGACAGTTAGTTTGACGGACCAGCCGAAGGTCCATTAACTTTGGGCGCAAATTTCCGGTCAATCCAACATGGAGTCTCACGACTCAAGATCTCTCCCAAAGAAACGATATCTCCAACTGTGCAGTGCTCACTCAGCACTGGCCTGGAGTGTCAGCCTTAATTTTAGCACTCAAGGTGCATGGAACTTAAATCCACAACCTTCTGACTGAGAGGCAAGAGTGCCACTGAACTATAAGTATAGCTTTTACAGATTAACCATGATCTAGGTGAATGGCGGAAAAGGCTCAAGACACTGAATGGCCTCCTCTTCTTCCATGGAAGCACTGATGGGATGCTGCCATTTTTGGAGTTACACCCCAGTTACACCCAAGTGTGAATGATCATTTTCAGGAGTGGAGCAGAGAAAATAAGACACAACTGGGGAGGGAGCTGGAGAAGTGCAAGTGCAGTTTGCTCTGAACTCTTCGGCATGTGACTACACTGTAATATATGATCCTTTCTTGGCAAGTATTGTTCTATTTTTCAGAGCTCTAATTCGGTTTAATGAACACAGAGTAGTCTATTAGCGCAAAATCTCCAGGGATTAGTTCATTTTTTTTTTGCATAGCTAAAGCAAGATCATGAGCAATGGAAACTTGGTGATTATAGCAGCCAAATTGGATAAGACCCAATACTGTCAGGATCACTGCCCTGTTCAGAGTGGCCAAGGCAGAGTACACACAACTGCAATTCCTTGTGATTTGAGAAATGGATGTGAGTATGAAACCCCAGGGCTAGATATTCCTGCCACCTTCGGTGGGTTCCTTGATCCTGATCCATATCCAATTTAAATATTTTGGGCAAGGTACACAGTAGCTTAGGGTCAAGTTACTGCTGAACTTGGTAATCTAGAGACGATCATTCAAATCTTTCTACGGTGACTTTGGGCATTTGGTATCAGTTTAAATCATCTGCAAAATAAAAAGCTGGCCTTGGTTACCAAATTAAAAGTGATTGTAAAGCTGTTGGCCTGTCATTGAAAATACACCTGGTTTGCTGATGTCCCTTCAGGGAAGGAAGCCGACCACCATCACCCGGTCTGGCTTACGGCTCTTTGCAATCCCAGGATGTACGGTCGACTCTTAAATGTTCCCTGAAGTGGCCCAGCAAACCAGTCGAGCAACCAGGAATGGGCACCAAAATGCCAGGCTTGCCATCGGCACTCTGATCCCAAGACTACTTTGTTTTTTAAAACTAGACTCATTGACAGTAGCAATGGGCCTTGATTCAGTTGTGAAGGAATTTGTTGCGACACCTCGCCACAGGAAGGCAGGTGAATCACAGATAGTTAGCATGCGGGAACAGTAAGTAATTAGGAAGGCAGATGAAGGGCGCGATTTAACGGGGAAAAAACAAAGCTCCGTTTTGGGCACGTTTAGTGGGGTGTTTCTCTGTGCCGGCAGCGCTGATACCGACCCCGCCATCAAACGGGGCTCAGTATGGAGCTGGCTCTGGACTCGTGTGATTGTGTCACAAAGCTTACGTCACACCAGGATCACCCGGTGTTCAGAATCAGTTTAGCTCCGAGGGCAGATGGCGAGATCCATGAAACCATCGAGTCTCTGCTCCTGTCAGCTGCGTAAATAATCATTTACGTTTAGGAGTATGTTACCCTCAGAACACTTCTTAAAACCTACCTCTTTGAACAGGCTTTTGGCCAGCTGTCTTAATATCTACATTTGAGGCTCGACGGGAAATGTTCTTTGATTACTGCTCCAATGTAGCACCTTTGGATGTTTCACTACATTAAAGGTACTTACAAAACAAGTCACTGCCATTGTACCTTCAATGGCTGCAATCAAAAGCACCCCATATGGATGAAAGCACTTTGTAAGTCATTCAGTTTAGAGTGAAACTATCCAGCAGCTCTATTGCACTTTATTAGCATAAAACAGACAGGGGATTTAATAAATGAGCTTGAATAAATTGATAGGGAAATCCAATGAAGTTTAAATGATCCTGGGCGCGATTCTACGGAAAGATTTCAAATTGCAGTTTCGGGCGCGTTTGGCTGCAATGTCGAGATAGACACAGCTATTCAACGGCACTCAGCTGTTTTCTTTCGGCTTCAGGGAGATTCTCCCTGGCCGAGGCCATACTTGGTGCGCGATTCTCCCAAAAGGGAACAAAGTCCCCGAGCGAGCGTGTTTAGCAGCGTGTTTCCGGCGCTCACAGTGCTGAGAAACACATGGTTATTCAACGTTGAATAAGGGGCATGAAAGGGGGACGCGTAGCCAAGTCTGCAAACAGCCCTGCTCTGTACAGTGGGGAGATCTGCTCGCCGGAACTGCCCATTGAAGCTAGAGATCGGGACACCATTTTTAAATGGGGTCCCGATCTCCGGGGCCCCCGAAACAATCCCCGACCAACCCCCCCCCCCCCCCCCAACACAGCCCGAACGCACTATGGGAGGGTCCGCGGCACCCCACACCCAACACCCACCCCGGGCAACACCGGTCCAGTCGCACGCTAACAAAGAAATGCCAACTAGGCACCTTGGGTGTGCCAACCTAGCACCCAGGTGGTACCAGCAATGCCAGGGCACCACACTACTCAAAGGGTACGCGGCTGGGGGCCTCTGATCCCCTGGGAGACCCCGAGTGCCGTTCCGTCTGGTCTCGGTTTGGGGAGCCAGTTTTTTTTTCAAAAAATATGCTTCATGAAATCTCGAATAATAAACATTGCAGAACATTTCAAATTGTCATAACTGTAACGTGCAATAATGTTTACATTTTCTCCAGAGTTCCATGTTTACTTGAATTTCTTCAATTTAATCAGGATGACATTACACACATTTCCTTGCTTGCGTTACAATTCTACCGTTTGTGAGGACCAGTGATGCACGGCGCTCGCCCGAGGTCTCTGAGGCAAAGGAAATTAATCCTAAACCCGCAGGTACCTCGGGAATCTGCACATTAGAGTGAGGCTTACTGTCCCGCTCTAATATGCAGATTTGCCAAAAAATTATCCCGCCCATTGTGGGTGGGATTCACATTGCAACGTTTCACGAGATCCCGTTGGATCTCGGAAAGCGTGAGTTTACCACACCCTCCCCTTTCAGCCCCCCTTCACCCCCCAACCTTTCTAGGGCCTCTTCATACCCCACTCAACCCCATTTTTCACGGCCATGGCTCCCCTCAGGTGCTGACCCTTGGTAGTGCCAACCTGGCACCCAGGCACCTTGACACTGCCAGTCTGGCACCTAGGCAGTGCCCCTGGTACCATGGAGGCTTAGCAGTGCCAAACAGGCACCCTGGCAGTGCCAGGTTGGCATCATACCTGGTCCATGCCTGTGGAAACCCGTACGGCGCCCGATTGAGGCCTCACAGGCCAGGAGTCGGGTGAATGGGGCGTTGAGATATTTAAATGGGCCTATCGGGCCGGGCATAGCAGTCAGGTAACTAACGATTGGCCCGGCGCGAAGCCCAATTTGGGGCTCTCCCGGGATTCACCTGTCGCACCGTCTGCGTACTGAATCATGTCCCCCAGGTTTTACAAATAGGACTATTGTATTTAAAAGCAAAGAGATAATACTAAAACTGTAAAAACCTTTGGCTGGGCTGGAATGATCTGGTTTCACTGCCGGAGAGAGTCAAGACGGTACCAGATGGTATGGGGAGATGTTAAAGCAATGATAATGTCATTGGACTAGTAATCTGGAGGCTCAGACTAATGTTCTTGGAATGTGGGTTCATATCCGATCATGGCAGCTGGTGAAATTTAAATTCAACCAATTAATCTGGAATTGAAAGCTAGTCTGAATGACGGTGCCAATGGAACTATCAGCGATTATCATCAAGACCCATCTACTTCACTGGTCCGTCTTATATGTGACTCCAGACCCACAGGAATGTGGTTGGCTCTTAACTGCCCTCTGAAATGGACGAGCGAGCCACTCGGTTCAAGGGCATTTAGGAATGGGCAACAAATGCTTGCACCCACACTCTATTAAAGGGCATTAAAAGGTAAGAAATTTTATTTTGGGTAAAGTCGAGATAGCGTGGCGATCTTTTCATGAGAACAAGGAAGGCGAAGAGGAGATCAGATAGCGATGTTCAGAATTCTGCATGGCCTGGAGGAATTAAGGCCCGATTTCGCGTCCTCGCCATCCCCGAATTGGTGTTGGGATGAGGCCATTTAATCTCGCGAGATGTGCCACGCTCGAAAAGCCTTGCAAGGTTTAACAGAATCTTGCGAGAAGTCGCAATCTGTATCTCGCCCTCTGTAGGCATGATCCAGATTTGCATATTTAAATGGTCCATTAGGTTAATTTAAATATGTGTTAGCGGGATTTTCCCGGGACCTAACGGCTGTGCCTGGGAGACCGCACCAGGTGCCGTTTAGTATAGTTTCCACAAACGTGGACCAGTTGTAATGTCACCTTAGAGGTCCCCTAGGCCATTAGACACCCCCGGGTGGTCGGGGACAGGGCAGGGTGGCACCCTGGCGCTCTGTCTGGCACGTGGGCACCTTGGCAGTGAAAACCTGACACACCGGCAGTGCCACCCGGGCACCCTGGCACTCTCAGGATTCTCAGGTAGCACTTCCAGGCTGACAGGGGCATTTCCAAGGTGCCATGATGGCAGTGCTACGGTGCCAAGGTCCAAGGTTGGCACTGTCCGGGATCCGGCCCAGGCGTGCCTTACCAGGTGGAGAGGGTGAAGGGGGTGTTCCCGGGGCCTCCCCTCAGGTTGGGAGTGGGGGAGTTGAAAATGAGGGTGGCTGAAAGGAGAGGGGTGGGGGCAGCCAGACAAAATGGTGCTCCGATCCGCGAGGAACAATGACTTAAGTGCAGCCATGGCAGAGAGGACAAAATAAAATGGTGCCAGTGAACAGCGGGCAGATTCCTGGCACTGCAGCCACCGGAAACACCTCGCTAAACCCGTCCAAAACTGGGCATGGATTTATTTCCGTTGAATCATGCCCAAATTGGGGAGAGCCTGTCCTTGGTTGTTTAGAGGTTGTTGGGGGTGGGGGGGCAGGGGATCATGAAGTTAAGATCGTCAACAAAAGTATAAACGGAATTTTTTACACAGGGTATTCTTAAAGCACGGAAAACAGCAGTGGGAACTAAATCCATAACAAGGGTTTTGGATAAATACTTCAAAGAAAATTGTGGAAAGGTACAGGAAAAGGGTGGAGGAATGGGGCCGAGTGGAGAACTCATCTCTGAGATAAAGCAATGGGCTGAATGGCCCTCATCAGTGCTGTTAATTTCTCCAGGATATCTCTCTGCCAGGGGAAGCGTTGGAATAATAGTAATAGTGGGAGATTACTGCCGTTTACTACTTTTAACAAGATTGTAAATATGTACCAAAAGGACACACCTCCTTTCCTTTGCTGTTTTTGCTGTGGTGATCAGAAAATACATTCCGGCCGAGAAAGCAGATAGGTGAGCGAGCTGTCCCTTTGTCCCACTCTCCTGCTGTGGCCCTTGAAGCTCTGCAAACGCCTTGCTGGTTATTTATATATCCCTCGTACAAGAAGAGGAGGGTGTCTGGGGTTGAGATCAGAGGAATGGTGTGGAATGGCGTATCTGGGGTCTGATGTGTCAAAAATGATGCATGGGACTGAATTATCTGTGGAAGTCAAACAAAAAAACACAACTGACTGACGCATAAAAAGAGGTAACCTCCTTCATAATCGGGCTGTGGAAAATAACTTTCTCGAAAATCTCTGACCTGCTGACCATAACGGGAGAAATCTGCAAGCCTATTTTTGAAGTCCTCTCCTGAACAGTATAACCCTGCTGTGTTAATTATAGTTCACACCCGCACATCGTTCAGAAGGTTCAGCTTCCAGTAAAATATGTTCAGAGAACCAAAGCTGTCCTGAGTGTATCACAAAACACTTCTCTAAGTCTGAGTCATGAGGAAGAAATCAAATCTGTTACCTCCGAGAGATCATGTTGAGTTACTCTGCTCTGACTCTCCAGTCACCGCTAGACCTCTACCACCTGGAAAGACAAGGGAAGCAGGTGAAGGAAGACCACCGACCTGTACGTTTCCCATCAAGCCACACGCCACCCGAACTCGGAACGTCGTTCCTTGGCCATTACTGGGTGAAGATCCTGGAGGTCCCTCCTGAACAGCACTATGGGTGTACCTACACCACAGGGACTGCAGCGGGTCAAGAAGATAACTCACCAGCGCCTGCTCAAGAGCAATTAGGGATGGGCAATAAAATTGCTGGCCTAGCCAGCGACGCCCACATCCTGTGAAATTTTAAAAAAAATAATTCACAGGTACCCAAGAATTTAAACAACCAAAAATGACATAGAACATAACATGGAATCCCTACAGTGCAGAAGGAGGCCGTTTGGCCCATCGATTCTACACTGACCCTCTGAAGGAGTACCCCAGCTAGGCCCACTTCCCAGCCCCAACCCTGGAACCCCATAACCTATCCTGCACATCTTTGGACACTAAGGGCAGCACGGTAGCACAAGTGGATAGTACTGTGGCTTCACAGCGCCAGGGTCCCAGGTTCGATTCCCGGCTGGGTCACTGTCTGTGCGGAGTCTGCACGTTCTCCCCGTGTGTGCGTGGGTTTCCTCCGGGTGCTCCGGTTTCCTCCCACAATCCAAAGACGTGCAGGTTAGGTGGATTGGCCATGATCCTTAAAAAATTTCCCTTAGTGACCAAAAGGGTTAGGAGGGGTGATTGGGTTACGGGGATAGGGTGGAAGTGAGGCCTTAAGTGGGTCGGTGCAGACTCGATGGGTCAAATGGCCTCTTTCTGCACTGTATGTTCTATGTTCTAAGGGGCAATTTAATACGGCCAATCCTCCAAATCTGCACATCTTTGGACTGCGGGAGGAAACTCACGCAGAGAAAGTGCAAACTCCACACAGACAGTCCCCCAAGGGCGGAAATGAACCGGGTCCCTGGCCCTGTTAGGGAGCAGTGCTAACTAATGTGCCACCGTGCCAACAATTAAAACTGTACAATAACTAAAGTTATTGATCTTGAATCGGTAAAGTGCAATTTGAAATGCATTTCTTCTCGCTATGACTCGTATCTGAGATGGAAGCAAAACAAAAATGAAAGTTAGAATTATTGCTCACTGAAAACTATTGTGTCTTTGGAACAGATGTTGGGAATTAAGCAGACAATTAAAATCTTAGTTGGCATTTAAACAGCAATTTAAGCCAGAGCTTCGAAATGATGAAGAGATGCAATAAGGTAAATACGGAGAGAGTAGGCGGAACATTCATGACTCTCTGGTGGATTTGATGTCGGGAGGGGAGCAAGAGAACAGGAGCAAGCTGTGTCAGGATACTTTCCCGATACATTCCAGCCATCAAGGAACTTTCCAGGGGTGGGCTGAGGTTATGATTGGCTATCTGCTCCACCTTGCTAAGGCCAGGAGATCTTGCAACCTCACCAGATGTTGTCACTGGTGGAGGGGTTCCAACCGCATTGAGGGGGACAGGGATAGGAGAGTCTGCACTCAAGCACTAGATGTTTCCCTTCCAATCTGAGGGCCTACCAGTTTGGCACTTGCCATATTTTATTCTTATGCACATCTCCAAGTTCGCCTCCATATTGAGGAGCCTTCGCACGCCCTGCCCTTCATCAACAGCATTCACCTCTCCAGCTGGTGCTGAAGCCCTCTGATTGCCCTGGCAGCAACAAGATCCTGCCCCGGGCAAATGTAGAAACTGCCAATTAGGAAGCTGCCGACCGGAAGTATTTATTTTATTCATTCATGAGATGTGGGGTGGGATTCTCCCCTACCCGGTGGGGAGGGGGGTCCCGGCGTAGGGGAGTGGCGCCACCCACTCCGGCATCGGGCTTCAATGTGAAGGCGGGGCTTTATCTCCACCAGGACTGTGCGGCCGTCAGTCCTACCAGCACTGTGATGGACAAGTGATTCTGTGACAGGTAGATTGGTGAGTGTGGTCGTCACCACTGATGTATATATTGTATATAGAGGATGTCGGTGTAGGTGTTTTGTGGCAAGGCCCTGTACTACAGGTATGGGTGTAGTTCCCTGCCTGCTGGCTCCACCCAGTAGGCGGAGTATAAATGTGTGTGTTCCCAGTACAGCAGCCATTTCGCCAGCTGCTGTAAGAGGCCACACATCTTAGAGCAATAAAGCCTCGATTGCATCCAACTCTCGTCTTTGTGTAATTGATCGTGCATCAGTGAGCACAAGGTTAAGTAGGTGTTTCCCCCTTGTTGGTACCCTCACCGACTGCTGCACAGCCAGTCTCGGAGCTATGTCCTTCAGGACTCGGTCAGCTTGGTCAGTATTAGTCTATGCTCCTATGTACGGCCTGTCCTAACAACTCTCCTCAGCCAACTTTCAGTCATGAGGTAAGTTCTCAGGTGCAAATAAATATCCAAAGTGCAAACAAATAAGTGATGGGAATAGGACCATGGAATTTTTATTTAATCTGGCCATTCTTTAAAAAAAAAACAGCAGTGATGGGCTTCATTTGAAGCTGCTGATCTTTTCATCTTGAAAACTTTTTTTTTCCCCACGAAACGTGTCATTTCATTTGTTTCATTCCCTCTGCAGATTCAGGACATCGCTTTAATATTGTTGTTGTTGAGTTGACTGCGTGAGGAGGAGTTGAGAGAGGACTGTAGAACCATCAACAAGCCTCTTGCCACTACTGCTTCCCACACTCCTTGTGGTGCAACAGCTTGAGTGGGAAAGCAAGTATTGGCGGAGTGGCCGGATGCCAATGAGTTGGCAACGCAGGGCGGGCTTGCTGTCAATTCCCTCTTGGCTTCTCCTCAGCTTATCCAAGGATGCGATACCAGCCTTCTTTGTTGGGTAGTCTTTTTTTCCACGTCCTGTGAATTGCGGGAATTCTATCTCGGCAGTGGGGAGGGCTCGTGCAAAGTTATCCCTCCCCTTCTGTCGCAGTGTCCTTTCGCCCTTTGAAATTATTTTTAAATGTTAGTTTTCACCGAGCCACTGAAAGTTACCATTTAATCTTGCTGTCTTTGTTGTCTTCAGCAGCAACATAAATCCTGGGGTAATTAAAAACTCAGCAAGGCTGGCAGCAACTGTGGAGAGAGAAATTGGGTTAAAGCTGAGCCCATTGTGACTTTTTTTGGATCTGTTTGACCTCAGTTGCCGAACAGGAAATCGAAGGGAAGAGATCAGCTGCCCAGATTGGTCTAGAATTGGGTCGGATGTTTGATGGGCCACCAATCTGACTCCAGGAGCCACACACTGGACCCCACCCCATTGCTTGGGTTGAATCCTGCGCCCACCATGCAATGAGTTAGGTGAGGGCAGGCGCATTTAATTGGCTGGGAGTGTGGTGGGTGGGAACCTCGCCACTTTCGCGCCTTCACCCCAAGTAAATCAAGCAGGGGAGGGCCTGTGGACTTCCTTTCTGCCCTGTCACCAAGTGAGGCCCTTAGGTGGGCAATTAATGCCCACTTAAGGGCCTCACCCTGTTGCCACTGGTGGAAGATGGAGGGCTCGACGTGCGGGGAGCAGGACAAGCAATCGTTGATGCATTTGCTTGTGGGTCTCCAATACAGAATCTGTTGTTCAGCAGTGCCTTATCAAGGGACCTGACATGGGGAAGGAGGATGGGGGAGCGTGGGGAATCTCTAAGAGTCACCTTCCCCCCTTCCCTTGTTGCTGAACCACCCTGTGACTTCCACCCCATGACCCTCTTACACTATCTGTACCTAAGTTGCGGCCACCTTGATCTGAGGCCTCAGATGTTGTACCAGCAGCTCCATAGCCTCCCAGTGGCGTTGTTGGCATGCAAGAGCTGCCAGCCTTTAATTGGCCAGTATATCTCATCAGGCAGGATTTATGCACCCTGGGATCCTTGGTCCCATGGGAAAGACCCATTGCAGGCCTATCAAGTGCCTGACTGGAACTTAATTCCGCTGACCTCCCCGAGAAAAGGCGACGCGGGGTACTCGCCGGTGGACGAAACCCCTGTCACTTCCACAAGATTCTGCCCTTTATCTCAGTAGTCACCTCCTGCCTTACAACCCTCCAAGGTGAGTTCACTTCTCCACTCCTGGCCACTAGCTCATCCCCTGTTTCCTTCATCCTCCGATGGGTCCCGAAGGCCTGAATTCCTAAATCTCTCCCCACCTCCTTTAAGACACAGATGGAAAACCACCTCTTTAGCCAACCTTTAGTCACCTGTAGCAACACCTCCAGGGCAGCACGGTAGCACAGTGGTTAGCATAGTTGCTTCACAGCTCCAGGGTCCCAGGTTCGATTCCTGGCTTGGGTCACTGTCTGTACGGCGTCTGCACGTTCTCCCCCTGTCTGCGTGGGTTTCCTCCGGGTGCTCCGGTTTCCTCCCACAGTCCAAAGACGTGCAGGTTAGGTGGATCGGCCATGCTAAATTGCCCCTTAGAGTCCAAAAAGGTTGGGTGGGGTGACTGGGTTACAGGGATAGAGTGATGCTGTGGGCTTGGGTAGGGTGCTCCTTCCAAGCACCGGTGCAGACTCAATGGATGTAATGGCCTCCTTCTGCACTGCAAATTCTCTGATTCCTTATGTAGTTCGGTGTCTAGATTATGCTTAATTTGTCCCTGTGAAACACATTGGGGTATTAAAGGCGCTAGTTAAAGGCAGGCTTTTGTTGGATCCCGCCAGACTGGTGAACTTGAAATTACTGCTCAAATTTTGGTTGCCTGTCAATTCTAGTGCTCCATACTATAATTTTATTCTTTTTCCAAGGACTTTGTATTCAAAATTTATGCTGTGAAAGGTTTCAGGCAAAATTCTCCGCCTCATGACACCGCAAACGCGAACCGCGATCGGACCCAGAATCGGGGGCGCGATTCTCCCAAAACGGGAGAAATCGTAAAGCTGGCGTCAAACCCGGGCGGGTTTTACGGCAGCGCGCCCCTTCCCGACCGGGAACCGATTCTGGTCCCCGGTCGGGGCTAGCAGCCCGACGCCGTAGGCTCCGGCATTACGGGCTTAACAAATATCGTTAAGCCCGCTTGCCGGAGTTAGCGCCGGCTGACGCGTCATATGACGTCAGCCGCGCATGCGCGGATTGGAAGACTCCAACCCGCGCATGCGCAGATGACGTCATCGCGTATTTGCGCGAAACCCGCGCATGCGCGGGCCGGGTTGCCCCTCAGCCGCCCCGCGAATGGATACTGCGGGGCGGCGGAAGGAGAAAGAGTGCGCGGGCATCAGGCCCGCTGCCCACGATCGGTGCCCACCGATCGCGGGCCCATGGCACCCTTGGCACGGCCGTGGTACTGCCGTGCCAATCGGTGCCATGGTTATGAAAAGCGAGTTTGTGACGCCGTTTTTACGAACGGCCAGACCAGGTGTGTTTGCCGTTCGTAAAAACGGCGTAAAGGGCTGGGACTTCAGCCCATCGAACAGCTGTGAATCGCTGCCGGCCGTAAAAAAACGGCGGCAGCGATTCGGGTCGGGAGTTGGGCGGGGGGTGGGGGAGAATAGCGGGAGGGCGGGAAAAATGTCGGGAAGGCCCTCCCGCTATTCTCCGACCCGTCGTGGGGGTCGGAGAATTTCGCCCCGGGTGTCAGGCCAACATCGGGGTTTCTACCCCGGGCCGATTCGGCCGCATGTTCCAGCCCGTTGCTGGTGGCGATGACGGGGTTTGCGCTCTGTGCTGCCGGCAGCATGGAAAACCGATATTTGCATCCATTTAAATATGATTTGCGGGTTGGACACAGTATGCCCGGCCCTTCTGTGATGCTCCCCTCCACTCAGGTAGAGGCCTCTCAGGCCTGGTATTTACAAATTTGGACTGGCCGCCATGGCTGCGGAGGGGGAGCGAGAGGTAAAAAAACACTGAAAAAATGCTGAAATCTGTCGGGCTTGCCTGGGGATGGCTGCCTAGGCCTGGGGCAATAGTTGGTAGTGACTTGGCACCAAGTCCATGGACTTGGGGTGTCCCCCTCGGGCTCAGACCGCCATTGCTGCAGTCTGTATTTTAATCGCACCCCTTTGATGCTACTTACAGGCTCCTGGCTACTCACAGGAGCGCCGTCTGTGTCCTTTAAATGCTCAGAAGGCCTCTGGTCACCTGGGAGCCCAACCAAGCCATCCCTCTGGACACCATCATATCCCAGCTCTTTCATCAAGGGTCAACATCAAACAAGAATCCACCAGGTGTTGGCACGCCTCAGAAGCGCTGACCTATTGTAGAGGAAGTAGGATATCGGCAGAGCTCACCACAACCAGAGGACACCAGCCCCGCGGCCGACGGAACCCTCCCTGGTCTTCTGCCCTTCTCAGGGCAGACTACTCACCAGTGACCCCCCCTACCCCTCCTCCTGCGCTGACTGCCCCTGCCACCACCTCCTGGGCAGTGCTCAGGAGGGCAGCCTTGAGTCTGCGGCTCACGCTGGGGAAGAGAGTGTCCCCCTGCTCTTCACTGGCATCGAGCTGTGGGTCCACCTCGGACTCCCGGCCTCGGGGGCGGGGGCGGGGGGGGGGGGGGGGGGGGGGGCGTTGGTGTACATCTTCCCTGAGCCACCTTGGTAAGGTGCAGTGAGCGTGTGGTAAATGAATTTCTGCCAGCAGAGGGCTGACCCACTAGTATGTCCTGACTTGCTCCCCAAATAGTGCCCCCCATGAGAACACAAACTGAACGCAATTCAGTCCCGGCGTCAATACGTAGAGCTGGATCCTCCGATTTTGAGGCGATGTAAGGAGCATGTGTCTAGTCTTGCGACTAAAACGTTGGCGGCGCCCCCGCACCGACCCGCCGCCCAATGGGGGACTAGCAGCCGCGCCGCGTGGCTTTACCTGCAGATGCAGACGGAGAATCGCCGGGTCCGTGACTGCGCATGCACACTGCGGCGACCTGCAGAGGACGCGGCGTACAACGTAGTGTCGGCCGCGCGCAGCCTGCCAGATAGTTTCCTCCGTAACCCCCCCTCACCAGCCCCGGACCACCTCCCACAATTCCCCCAGCCCCCGCTGAAGCCCCCGGCCAGCGGAATGGCTCCCACCCCCAACCGTGGCGGCACTGGACACAGTCCACAGCCGCCACGTGAGGTCCCCGGAAACTGTGAGCAGACGTGTCCCATGCCCTCGGGAAGTCAGCCCATTGGTGGCAGAGCATCGGGGGAGGGCCTCATGGGAAGTCCTGAGGCCGTCACAATGGCACGCGGCGTACTCGGTGATGATGACGTTTTTGAGGGGGTGGATCATCTGAACAACAGCGCCTCCCCCGATTCTCCGGCCAATCACCGAATGCGATTTCGGCGTCAGCAATCGGAGAATCCAACCCTTAATCTTCTAAATGGAGAATTCCACCCATAATAATTGTCTTTATTCTGACACTATTCAGAAAGTCACAGGACATCTCAGTCTTGACAATCGTATTGTACAATTCATTCATCTCAACTTCCTCATCTTTTGAATATAACATTTATTTTTAAATGGTTTATTTGAAAAGTGGACGAATACAGAAGTCATTCAGGAATGAAATTCGGGGACACTCCCCCTCACAATGGGAGGGGTGCAGACACGTGATTCCCTCTTTCACAAACAGCAATCGATGTCAGGTCAATTGTTAATTTTAAACCAGAGGTGGAAAATAATTTGTTTGCCAAAAAGTATCAGGGATTGGGGCAAAGGCGAGTCGCTGGGGTTAGGTCGCTGCTCAGCCATGACCCGAACGAATAAGACCGAAGGGCTGAATGGCCTCCTCCTGTTCCTATGCGCTCGACAAAGGCAGCACTTCGTCACTATTGTACTGAGGAGCTGGCCTAGAATACGGCCTCAAATCTCTGGAGTGGAACTTGAACACCAAACCTCCTGATCCAGAGGTGGGAGGACAGACCACTGAACCAAGGCTGGGAGCTCAATGTTCTGAAATTTAATGAGATCATAGCTGATCTGTATTTCAGCTCAATATCCTTTGATACCTTAGCTAACAAAAACCACAGTCATCAAAATTGAAAAAGATTCAGCATCTGCAGTCTTTTGGCGAGGGCAAGCATTCTCGATTAACATTATCTTTTGTGCGTTTCCTGTGCTGTCTAGGACCCGGGATTCGTGTGGATGTGGTTTGGTGGAAGTATATTTGCCAGTGTGACCATGATGTGGTGGACCTTGTGGTGGACCAAGGGGGTGATTATTTAAGTTAGCTGTCCCCAATGCCCATCGGAGGAACCCTTCACCCCCCCACAATTCTAATCCTGCCCACCCCAGCTCCCCCATCAGAGCTCCCCACCAGACCCCGACCACATATCCCATCAGAGACAGGACCAAAACCCCGATCAGAAACTCCCACCAGAGATCCCAACCAAACTATCATCAGACTCCGCACCAAACCCCCCATCCATTAGACCCCCCGCCCCATCAGATCCCTATAATACATCCGCCCCCCCCTCTCCCCCCCCCCCACATGTTACCTCTGTGATGGAAGATAAAGTGCAATCCAAGGCAGAACAGTGAATAAAACCTCTGCTTTTTCATTCAGCTGCCCCTTACACTTGACAGCTTCCATAAACATCTTGAAGTTAAGTACTTTCACTTCCTCTTTTTTCAGCAGAGAGCTTCTGATGTGGTCAGGACCTGTCAATCATAGCTAGACGTTTAGAAACATTGCTGACATTCACGGTCGGCTGCTTGAGGTGCATTCAAGCATGAAGGGGAGTGAAAATAAAAATCTTGACATCTGGCTCTCTGGAGACTGTCAATTACAGCCTTCTAAAAGCTATTTCTCTTTGAAGTGAAGAGAAGCCTTGTAGATCAAAGGATCTGAGGTGGTTTAAAGGTTTGTGATGTGGTTTTGGCTTTCTATGAAGTCACAGCTGCTGCTTTCAAGACACCTGCTCAAGGCAGCAGGTGTAATGGACAGGTGAGTGAATAAGGAGTGACTTTCTCACTGTTTCTGCTGTTTTGACAGCGGGTGCCTGGTGCAGGAGGGTCTCCGTTATGGGAGCTGTTATGGGAGGTTCCCTGTTATGGGGGGGGGGGGGGTCTCTGATACAATACTTTAGAAAGGAGTTCCTGACCATTCGAAGCATTGTTCCCAATTTGCCACATTTCTCAAGGAAAAGTTCATTTTGGACACAAACCATTGGCAACTGCGAGGAGGAAACCAGGGAAAAACCTGACGTCCAATTTTCCGGCAGGTAATGAACTTTCCGCACCACCAATTCATTCCTCATGAATGAAGCATTACGTTCAGCACTTCACAATAGAAAACACAAGTCTGTTTTTAGAATATAAACTCAACTTCTCCATTACTCATAGTGACTGCTCACAATCACAGCATTGGGTAACTTAGGCTGGTGAAATGTTTAATGGAACATTGTTGATTCACCATCTCACCCTCTTGAAAATGAAATGAAAATCGCTTATTGTCATGAGTAGGCTTCAATGAAGTTACTGTGAAAAACCCCTAGTCGCCACATTCCGGCGCCTGTCCGGGGAGGCTGGTACGGGAATCGAACCGTGCTGCTGGCCTGCTTGGTCTGCTTTAAAAGCCAGTGATTAGCCCTGTGAGCTAAACCAGCCTCTTGAGCAGGTGGACGGAATTTTCTGCACCTTCCTGCCAGTGGGATACCTAGACTCCCTCCCCCTACACACACACACACACACACACACATTGGTTCCCCGGAGGAAGGGCAGACAAGCCACTCAAGATGCAGAAACCCCCGCCCGGTAGGTCTATCGAGCTCATTAAATGTTGGGAAGGGCTGTTGAAATGATGCCCAATGATTCAATCAGGTCAATAAAAGATTTTTTTTTAATTATAAATTTAGAGTACCCAATTATTTTTTCCAATTAAGGGGCAATTTAGAGTGGCCAATCCACCTACCTTGCACATCTTCTGGGTTGTGGGGGTGAAACCTACGCAGACACGGGGAGAATGTGCAAACTCCACACTGACAGTGACCTAGGGCCGGGATTTGAACCCGGATCCTCAGCGCCGTAGGCAGCAATGCTAACCACTGTGCCACCGTGCTGCCCAATAAAAGATTGGCTCGCATCACCAGTCTATCCTGTCCATCTGTGTCTGTTTGTTTCAATACTATTCAAAGAGATGTGGAGTTTTATCAATTTTTATTGGCTTTATAAGAAAATAAGCTTTATATCTGGTTTAGCAGATACAAATGAAACATTAACAGAAATGTATGAGCATATATATTTCCCGTGTCTGCGTGGGTTTGCTCCAGGCGCTCCGGTTTCCTCCCACAAGTCCCAAAAGGTGTGCTTATTAGATGAATTGGACATTCTGAATTCTCTCTCCATGTACCCGAACATGCGCCCGAGTATGCTGCTGGGGGATTTTCACAGTAGCTTCATTGCAGTGTTAATATAAGCCTTCTTGTGACACTAATAAAGATTATTATTATTTATAGAAATGGTGGTGACAACAGTTAGAATTCTATGGATAATGACAGCAACACAGTGTACACATGATGGCAATCTATGTAATGAATATTGGGCAATAAGGAATGAATCTGTTCCACTGCCCACACTCAAAGCAAAATCTCTTGTCATCAGAGGAAAGATTTCTTCTGTGTATTAAATGTATTAGAACAGTAAATCTGCTCTGCTTCTGTACAGTTATGATCTTGGTACACGTAGTTCAGAGAATAAATCTTCCTATTTTGGATAAGCGCAGAGATGAGTCTCCTAAACAGCGTCACACATGTAGTTTGCAAGTTTTCTGCAATCACGTGAAGCCACAAGACCGTCAAGAAGCCCTATGTGTAGTAAACATCCGTCAAGGCAATTTAAAGTCCAGGGCCAGTTAGAAGATAAAAGTCTTAGAATCCAGAGATAGAATCCCTACAGTGCAGAAGGAGGCCATTGGGCCCCATTGAGTTTGCGCCAACCCTTTGAAAGAGCGCACTATATCGGCGCCCCCCCCCCCCCCCACCCCACCCCCACAATCCCCGTAACCCCGCATATTGATCATGGCCAATCTACCTAACCTGCACATCTTTGGACTGTGGGAGGAAACCCACGCACACATGGGGAGAACATGCAAACTCCGCATAGACAGTCAGTCAAGGCCAGAATTGAGCCCGGGTCCTTGGTGCTGTGAGGCAGCAGGCTACCCACTCTGCCTCCTCTCTTACCCTTGGGATGTACCATGGAGGATATATCGTACTGATATCTGTGTGCAGCATGAAATAAGCTGAAATCTTGTTTAAAAATGGATCTAACTGCAGTGATATATCATTATATTCAATCAGGGACTTCCTATTCTACTTCTACAGAGAGTAAAATAGCAGGAAGGGCGCAACATAGGAAAGCAAACAATTTATGATAAACCTGTACAAAACATTGGTTTGGTCTCAACTGGGTTACTGTTTCCAGTTCTGGGGGTCACACTTTAGGATGGATGTGAGGGCATTAGAGAGGGTGCAGAAAGAATTCACAGGAATGGTTCCAGAGATGACGAAGACATAAACAGATTTGGGAATCTGGGACTGTTCTCCTTGGAGAAGAAAAGTTTGAAAGGAGATTTTACAGATATTCAAAATCATGAGTGAAAGGGACAGAGTGGAACATCCCATTGGTGGAAGGAACGAGAGTTAAGGTGATGGGTGAAAGAAGCAATATTGACAAGCGTCATTGTCGCTATTCACCCAGCGAGTGATTAGCATCGGGGATGCACTGGCCAAGTGTGCAGTGGAGGCAAATTCAAGTGTGGCTTTCAAAAGGGAATTTCATCATTGTCTGAAAAGGAGACATTTGCAGGGTTACGGGGACACTGTTTATAGGGGTCGCTGTTTAAAAATAAGGGGCGGGATTCTCCCTTCTGGGGACTAAGTCCCCACGCCGGCGGGTGAACCGGAGCCAACCATTCCGGCGTCAACAACCCCCACACTTTCGGGGGCTAGGACACCGAAGGGGTGTTGGCGCCGCTCCAGCCGGCGCCAAAGGGACGGAGCAAGTTCGCGCATGCGCCAAAGGGCTGGTGTGATCTTGCACACGCACAGACTGGCTGACATATGCGTGGGGGGTTCTCTTCTCCGTGCCAGCCATGGCGGCGAAGGGGCCAGCGTGGAAGGAAGGAGTGCCGCCACAGATCAAGCCCGCCCGCAGAACGGTGGGCCCCCATCGCCGGGTCGGACTCCCCGCACTCCCCCACCCGCCCCGAGGACTGCCCCCACCGACTTACCTGCCAGGTCCGGGCCGTACGTGAGTTGAGTGATTCACGCTGGTGGGACTGGCCAAAAATGGACAGCCACTCGGCCCATCGGGGCCCGGAGAATCGCCGTGGGGGGGGGGGGGGGGGGCCGCGACCAACGGCCCCCGACAGGCGTGCCTTCGCCCGAAAAACGCCGCCAGAGTATACGGCAGCCGGCGTTGGGGCGGCGGGGCTGCCGCCCTCTGCCAATTCTCCAATTCTGCGGGGCGCGCAGAATCCTGCCCAAGGGGTCTCTCATTTAAGATGGCGAGTAGGGCAATTTTGTTCTCTCAGAGGGTTGTGAGTCTTTGGAATTCGCCCATGAAATGCTTTCTGGAAATCAGTACATCTGCCAGTTCCCCTTTATCCACAGCAAGTGTGATTCCTTCAATGCAATCCAATAAATAGGTTAAACATGATTTCCCTTTCACAAAACCATGTTAACTCTGCCTGATTGCCCTGAATTTTTTGAAATATCCTGTTATAACGTCTTCAATAATATTCTCATTTTCTCCATGGTAGCTGTCAAACTGACTGGCTGCAGTTTCCTGCGTTCTGTCTCCCTCACTTTTTGAACAAAGGAGTTACATTTGCTGTGCCATGAAAGTGGGTCATTGCCCCAAATTGCATACAGATGCACTGAACTTTTAATTCAATTATCCTTGTTGTGACAAACCAAGAGGGGTTGAATAAAGAAGGGGAGTCACTTCATCCCGCCTCACTTAGGACCATAACAATTTGGGCGTATCTCATCCGGAATCGCAGCAAATTTGGGGACCTCTCCCGGGATCCATTTTCCAAACTAATGGAGACTTTCCCCAATCTAGTGAATTTTGTAAAACTAAAACTAATCCGTCAACTATCTGGTCAGCTGATGAATGCAAGTATTCTTTTGTAAATACACATTCGAATTTTAGAATGATTGAATTTTGTTTGCAAGTATGTAGTAACCTGCAGTCAGGGCATTTATTCCCCCTCACCACCTCCCCCCCCCCCCCCCCCCCCCCCCACAAAAAAGCCAATTGAGAATTCATCAAGAAAACAATGAGCAAAAATCTGTTTACTTTTGTCATTTGATATTGAGATCTTGCAGCTAAGTTGGCAGTGTCCCTCCTTCTGACCCAGAAGATCCAGGTTCAAGTCCTGCTCCAAGATTTGTTCACAGTCCAACCGCTTGGTTGGTACCCCTTCCAAGAACATTCACTCCCTCCACCACTGATGCACAGTAGCAGCCGTGTGTACCATCTACAAGATAGACTGCATGAGCTCACCAAGGCTCCTTTGGCAGCACCTTCCAAACCCACATCCACTACCATCTAGGAGGACAAGTGCAACAGATACTTGGGAACACCACCACCTGGGAGTTCCCCTCCAAGTCACTCACCATCCTGACCTGGAAATATATCGGCCATTCCTTCACTGTCGCTGGTCAATATCCTGGAACTCCCTCCCTAACAGCACAGTGGATGTACCTACACCACATGGACAGCAGCGGTTCAAGAAGCCAGCTCACCACCACCTTGTCAAGAACAATCAGGGATGGGCAACAAATGCTGGCCCAGCCAGTGACGCCCACATCCCGTAAAATGAATTAAATATGCATTAAAGTATGAATCAGGCAAACAATGTTTTTGTTGGAGGGTTTTGAACATACAGGCAAATTAGTTTGATTAATTCCTTGGAGAATTCCTCAGGCATTTTTCTTTCTGTTGCTGATGGCCAAACCAAACTCTTTACAACAGTGATGGGAAACCTGCTGCCTGTGGGCCACATGCAGCCCATCTGGGTCCTGAATGCAGCCACGAGACATTTTATTGACCGTTGCCCACGCGCAGAGTTGCTACATTCCACTGATTTCCATCCAAATAGTTTTTCTTCCGACCGTTATGATGAGGTAAAGCAAGGACAAGAGAAGTGAGATGCCTGCTGATTGCTCACAACATTGACTGTGAGAGCCGTGTCCAAAGGGTAAATATTTCTTTTTTTTTTACCATTAAAAATTGATGCTCTTTCTATTAATATATATATAATTGAATAATTTCTATAACTCGTTATGAAATGTTCGTTGTGCATTAATGTATTTAATCTTATTCATGGGGTCAGAGTTAGTGAACAAGCCCGATTTCAATCTTGCCGCTCACTGAGATGAAGGAAGGCCACTCGTGGTCCGTTCACTAGCCTCGGCTGCCCATCACTGTTTTACAATGTGACACTGGAGGTTGTTGACCACTTCACATATTGAGGCTTCACAATCACCAGCAATCTGTCAAATGGTGCTGAAATCAATTCCAACATCACAAAAGTTCCAGCTCTTATGTCTAAGTTGAGTAAGAGAATGCGGAACAACAGTCACTTGACCAAGAGCACCAAACTGCGAGTTTTGGGCTGTCTGATCTCATCTCTCCCAATGTGAGTTGGTGTCATATTGTGTTTTATAATGTGCTTCAGAACCGCCTTGGAATGATTTATAACATTAAAGCCTCCATTTCAATACAAGTTGTTATTATTGGTACTTGACTTTATGATAGTCCACAAGGTCAAAGAGCCAGCTGAAACAGTATGTGCTTCATGTGTGAACCATTTTAGGAAATTACTGTTGACTCCCACGTTAGTGCCTTCAGGGGGTGAAAAACACCAGACTGTTTTCAGGAAGGCAATTAACCATTAATTGACATTTACATAAAAAATAGATTATATTATATCCACTGTAATAAACAGCATTTCTCCTTAAATCTACAGTTTTCAAAACCTACATTCAGTGACATGTCCAATCTTCCTTCTTAATCTTTTCAATCTTCACAATGTTTTGCCTTTGACCCTTTACCTAGGTTTCCTAGAGAAACGGATGATGCTACCAGAGCAATCAGCAGCCACACTGGCTATTTTCATTCATTTGCAGAATGTGGGCATCCACTGGCAAGGACAGCATGTATTGCCCATCCCTAACCGCCTTTGAGAAGGTGGTAGTGAGCTGCTTTCTTGAATCACCACAGTCCCTCGGGAGAGATGAGATGGTGGGGTAGTGGTATTGTCACTGGACTAGTAATCCAGAGGCCCAGAGTAATGCTCTAAGGACCCAGGTTCAAATCCCGCCATGGCAGATAAAATATCTGGCATTCAAAGTCCAATGATGAGCATGACGCCAGTGTCGAATTGCCGTTAAAAATCCACTAATTCAGGGGAGGAAATCTGTCATCCTTACCTGGTCTGGCCTACATGTGACTCCAGGCCTTGAGAAACGTAATCCGTAAACGCGCTTTGAAATGGCCCCAGCAAACCGGCTGTATTAAAGCCGTCACAAAATCAAGATCATGATGTCAGGTCATCCACTGGAGTTGCCGCTTACGGCACTGAAACAGTTAAGCATGGATCTCATGTTACATGCATTTTCTCTCATCTCTTAAAAAAAAGAATTAAAATTAATGTCTGTAGATAAGCACAATTTCGCACTGAGTTTCCACGCATTACTATATTTCACAATAGCCCTCATGAATTATATATGCCTCTTTGTAGAATAAACCTAGTAATGCACCATTACTGGAGCCATGAACTATATTTACTGACATAATTGTATGAATAGACTGTTCAGGCCTACTTAATTCTTTCAATTCTATAGTTCGGAATGATATACCACCTTTTTACCTCGCTTTAGAATTATAAGATCTTTCACCATTGAAGTAGGGCTGCAGTGAGTGGGAAAGCTATTCTTTTCGCTAAATTAGTCCCACCTCCACCCTTTCTCAACTTGATTGCTTCGACTACAAGCGAATGAAATGTTTAATGGGATACCAGGCAGTTGGAGCAGATGGATGCACATCAGAATTCTCAAGGAATGGAGAGAGCAATCGGCAGAGCCTCTGGTTACGAACAAAAATGGGAGAAGTGAGGCTCTGATTCGTAGGCACTGCCCCCGGTGTTGGCAGGCTGCTTGGAGGAGGCACGGATTGCTGCGGTTAAACATTGGGAAGATCAACGCTGGCATGATCAGTCCTCACCGCAGAATCTGTGCCCTCTCTGACTGCAGTCTCAGGTGGGACAAGACAGTTGGCACCGTCCACGTTCCATTCAACCCTGAGCTGAGCGTCACCATCACAAAGCCTTCCTGCTTCTGCCTCTGTAATATTAACTGTCTCAGCCGTTGCCCATCTGTTGCCGAAACCCCCTTCTTTTTGCACAGTCACTAGAACCTTGACTTTTGTGCCCTCCATTCCACCCCTTCTGTAAACTTCAACTTCACTCTCAGATACTGAAGCAGTCCACGTCCATATGTAGCAAGACCCGTTCGACATTCAGGTGGTATTTCTTTCTGGTAAATGGCAATTAACATTCATGCCACACAAGTGCCTGGCAGTGGCCATCTCCAACAGGAGACAATCTAACCATCTCCACGTGACATTTGATGGCATGACCATTGCTGAATCCCCACCATCAGCATCCTGGTCATCACCACCGACCAGAAACTGAACTTGTTAAGGAACAAACAAATACTGTGGCTACAAGAGCAGGTCAGAGGCTGGAAATTCTGCAGTGAGTAACTCACCTCCTGACTGCCCAAAGCCTGCCTAAATTCCACAAGGCACAAGTGAGGAGTGTAATGGAATACTCCCCCACTTGCTCGGGTGAATGCAGCTCCAACAACACTCAAGGAACTCAACACCATCCAAAATGGTTCACTTAATTGGCACCCCATCCACCACCATAAACATTCACTCCCTCCATTACCCACGTACAGTGGCAGCAGTGCGGGTCATCTACAAGATGCACTGCAGCAACTCACAAAGGCTCCGACAGCATCCTCCATTACCACAACCTCTACCATCGAGAAAGGCATGGGAATACAGGCAGCTGTAGGTTCCCCTCTACATCACTCACCCTCCTGACTTGGGACTATATCAAATTCAAAGTGATTCACCAAAGTCCTGGACTCCCTCCCTAACAGCACGGCAGGTGTACCTACACTACCTCAATGATTCAAGAAGGCAGCTCACCTTCTCAAAGTCAATTAAAGATAGGCAATAAATGATGTCCTAGCCAGCGGTATCCACATCCCATAAACAAATGTTTTAAACATCCAAAGCTCTGCTGTCCCTGCCATATCATGCAACAAATTTTGGACAAGAGTAGCTGGGTTACAGTCAGGGGAAAGAAAACTAACAGGCAGACAGTGCATGGATCCCTCGTGGCCGTTCCCCTTCAAAACAAGTATACCGTTTTGGATGCTGTTGGGGGGGATGACCTACCGGGGGAAGGCCCCAGCGGCCAGGTCTCTGGCACTGAGTCTGGCTCTGGGGCTCAGAAGGGAAGGGGGGAGCATAGAAAAGCAATAGTAATAGGAG
The DNA here is from genome assembly GCF_902713615.1 of Scyliorhinus canicula. Lineage (NCBI taxonomy): Eukaryota > Metazoa > Chordata > Chondrichthyes > Carcharhiniformes > Scyliorhinidae > Scyliorhinus > Scyliorhinus canicula. The sequence continues at coordinate 14,390,979 of NC_052161.1, forward strand.
ATTCAATGGTTAGGGGATTAGATAGGAGATTCTGTGGTCGCGAGCGAGACTCCCGAAAGGTATGTTGCCTCCCGGGTGCCAGGGCCAGGGATGTCTCGGATCGTGTCTTCAGGATCCTGAAGGGGGAGGGTGAGCAGCCAGAAGTCGTGGTGCACATTGGTACCAACGATGTAGGTAGGAAAAAGGGTGTGGAGGTAATAAACAAGTTTAGGGAGTTAGGCTGGAAGTTAAAGGCCAGGACAGACAGAGTTGTCATCTCTGGTTTGTTGCCGGTGCCACGTGATAGGGAGGCTAGGAATAGGGAGAGAGTGCAGTTGAACACGTGGCTGCAGGAAATGTGTAGGAGGGAGGGCTTCAGGTATTTGGATAATTGGAGCGCATTCTGGGGAAGGTGGGACCTGTACAAGCAGGACGGGTTGCATCTGAACCAGAGGGGCACCAATATCCTGGGGGGGAGGTTTTCTAGTACTCTTCGGGAGGGTTTAAACTAATTTGGCAGGGGAATGGGAACCGGATCTGTAGTCCAGCCACTAAGGAAGACGATAGTCAGGACGCCAAAGCACGTAGTAATGCAGTGGGGAAGGTAACAATGACAAAGGAGAGTACTTGCAGGCAAGGAGATGGGTTGAAGTGTGTATACTTTAATGCAAGAAGCATCAGGAATAAGGTGGGTGAACTTAAGGCATGGATCGGTACTTGGGACTACGATGTGGTGGCCATCACGGAAACTTGGATAGAAGAGGGGCAGAAATGGTTGTTGGAGGTCCCTGGTTATAGATGTTTCAACAAGATTAGGGAGGATGGTAAAAGAGGTGGGGGGGGGGGGGGGGGGGTGGCATTGTTAATTAGAGATAGTATAACAGCTGCAGAAAGGCAGTTCGAGGGGGATCTGCCTACTGAGGTAATATGGGTTGAAGTCAGAAATAGGAAAGGAGCAGTCACCTTGTTGGGAGTTTTCTATAGGCCCCCCAATAGCAGCAGAGATGTGGAGGAACAGATTGGGAAACAGATTTTGGAAAGGTGCAGAAGTCACAGGGTAGTAGTCATGGGTGACTTCAACTTCCCAAACATTGGGTGGAAACTCTTTAGATCAAATAGTTTGGATGGGGTAGTGTTTGTGCAGTGTGTCCAGGAAGCTTTTCTAACACAGTATGTAGATTGTCCGACCAGAGGGGAGGCCATATTGGATTTTGTACTTGGTAATGAACCAGGGTAGGTGATAGATTTGTTAGTAGGGGAGCATTTTGGAGGTAGTGACCACAATTCTGTGACTTTCACTTTAGGTATGGAGAGGGATAGGTGCGTGCAACAGGGCAAGGTTTATAATTGGGGGAAGGGTAAATACAATGCTGTCAGACAAGTATTAAAGTTCAGAAGTTGGGAACATAGGCTGTCAGGGAAGGACACAAGTGAAATGTGGAACTTGTTCAAGGAACAGGTACTGCGTGTCTTTGATATGTATGTCCCTGTCAGGCAGGGAAGAGATGGTCGAGTGAGGGAACCATGGTTGACAAGAGAGGTTGAATGTCTTGTTAAGAGGAAGAAGGAGACTTATGTAAGGCTGAAGAAACAAGGTTCAGACAGGGCGCTGGAGGGATACAAGATAGCCAGGAGGGAACTGAAGAAAGGGATTAGGAGAGCTAAGAGAGGGCATGAAAATTTTTTGGCGGGGAGGATCAAGGAAACCCCAAGGCCTTTTACACATATGTGAGAAATATGAGACTGACTAGAGCGAGGGTAGGTCCGATTAAGGACAGTAGCGGGAGATTGTGTATTGAGTCTGAAGAGATAGGAGAGGTCTTGAACAAGTATTTTTCTTCAGTATTTACGAACGAGAGGGGCCATATTGTTGGAGAGGACAGCGTGAAGCAGACTGATAAGCTTGAGGAGATACTTGTCAGGAAGGAAGATGTGTTGTGCGTTTTGAAAAACTTGAGGATAGACAAGTCCCCCGGGCCTGACGGGATATATCCAAGGATTCTATGGGAAGCAAGAAATGAAATTGCAGAGCAGTTGGCAATGATCTTTTCGTCCTCGCTGTCAACAGGGGTGGTACCAGAGGATTGGAGAGTGGCGAATGTCGTGCCCCTGTTCAAAAAAGGGAATAGGGATAACCCTGGGAATTACAGGCCAGTTAGTCTTACTTCGGTGGTAGGCAAAGTAATGGAAAGGGTACTGAGGGATAGGATTTCTGAGCATCTGGAAAGGCATTGCTTGATTAGGGATAGTCAGCACGGATTTGTGAGGGGTAGGTCTTGCCTTACAAGTCTTATTGACTTCTTTGAGGAGGTGACCAAGCATGTGGGTGAAGGTAAAGCAGTGGATGTAGTGTACATGGATTTTAGTAAGGCATTTGATAAGGTTCCCCATGGTAGGCTTATGCAGAAAGTAAGGAGGCATGGGATAGTGGGAAATTTGGCCAGTTGGATAACAAACTGGTTAACCGATAGAAGACAGAGAGTGGTGGTGGATGGCAAATATTCAGCCTGGAGCCCAGTTATCAGTGGCGTATCGAAGGGATCAGTTCTGGGTCCTCTGCTGTTTGTGATTTTCATTAACGACTTGGATGAGGGAGTTGAAGGGTGGGTCAGTAAATTTGCAGATGATACGAAGATTGGTGGAGTTGTGGATAGTGAGGAGGGCTGTTGTCGGCTTCAAAGAGACATAGATAGAATGCAGAGCTGGGCTGAGAAGTGGCAGATGGAGTTTAACCCTGACAAGTGTGAGGTTGTCCATTTTGGAAGGACAAATATGAATGCGGAATATAGGGTTAATGGTAGGGTTCTTGGCAATGTGGAGGAGCAGAGAGATCTTGGGGTCTATGTTCATAGATCTTTGAAAGTTGGCACTCAAGTGGATAGAGCTGTGAAGAAGGCCTATGGTGTGCTAGCGTTCATTAGCAGAGGGGTTGAATTTAAGAGCCGTGAGGTGATGATGCAGCTGTACAAAACCTTGGTCAGGCCACATTTGGAGTACTGTGTGCAGTTCTGGTCACCTCATTTTAGGAAGGATGTGGAAGCTTTGGAAAAGGTGCAAAGGAGATTTACCAGGATGTTGCCTGGAATGGAGAGTAGGTCATACGAGGAAAGGTTGAGGGTTCTAGGCCTTTTCTCATTAGAACGGAGAAGGATGAGGGGCGACTTGATAGAGGTTTATAAGATGATTAGGGGAATAGATAGAGTAGACAGTCAGAGACTTTTTCCCCGGGTGGAACACACCATTACAAGGGGACATAAATTTAAGATAAATGGTGGAAGATATAGAGGGGATGTCAGAGGTAGGTTCTTTACCCAGAGAGTAGTGGGGGCATGGAATGCACTGCCTGTGGAAGTAGTTGAGTCGGAAAAGTTAGGGACCTTCAAGCGGCTATTGGATAGGTACATGGATTAGGGTAGAATAATAGAGTGTAGGTTAACTTCTTAAGGGCAGCACGGTAGCATTGTGGATAGCACAATTGCTTCACAGCTCCAGGGTCCCAAGTTCGATTTCGACTTGGGTCGCTGTCTGTGTGGAGTCTGCACATCCTCCCCGTGACTGCGTGGGTTTCCTCCGGGTACTCCGGTTTCCTCCCACAGTCCAAAGATGTGCAGGTTGGGTGGATTGGCCATGAAAAATTGTCCAAAATTCTATGATTAACCTAGGACAAAAGTTCGGCGCAACATTGTGGGCCGAAGGGCATGTTCTGTGCTGTATTTCTCTATAAAATATCATGACCAATCGTAGGCGGGATTCATAGAATCATAGAATTTACAGTGCAGAAGGTGGCCACTCAGCCCACTGAGTCCGTACCGGCCCCCGGAAAGAGTACCCCACTTAAGCCTACGCCTCCACCCTATCCCCTCAACCCAGCAACCACACCCAACCCTTTTTAGGCACTAAGGGCAATTTATCATGGCCAATCCACCGAACCTGCACATCTTCAGACTGTGGGAGGAAACCGGAGCACCCGGAGGAAACCCACGCAGACACGGGGAGAACGTGCAGACTCCGCACAGACAGTGACCGGCGATCGGGCAGAGAATCCCTTTTTACAGCTGAATCGGGGACAGTGCCTGTTTTTGGATGCTCTGCCGCCCCCAAAACGGCATCATCGAGGAGTATGCCGCACGCCGTTGGGACGGCCTCAGGACATTACCTGAAGGCCCTCCCCCAATGCTCTGCCACCAATGGGCTGAGTTCCTGACCGCGCGGGGCACGTGTGGCCTCACCGGTCGGGAACCCTGTGTGGCAGCTGTGGACTGTGCCCAGCTCCGCCACAGTCGGGCAGGAGCTGTGCCGCTGGCCGGGATGGCTTTGGCAAGGGCTGGGGGAACTGGTGGCCCGTGGGTGGCGAGGGGGTGTCCAGGGGTCCCGTATTTGGCAGGTTGGGTCCGCGCGCGGCTGGCACCACGCTGTACGGCATGACCGCTGCAGGTCATCGCTCTGTGCATGCGCGACCGTGGACCCGGCAATTCTCCAGCCGTTTATATCGGGAAAACCGTGTGTTTTACGTGGCACGGCTGCTAGTCCCTCATTGGTCGGAGGATCGGCGCTGGAGCCTCGCTGATTTTTCCCATGTAAAACGCCATGGATCCTCCGGACATTGCCCCAAAATCGGAAAACCCAGCCCCCATTACTCCTAATCTTGGATCCTCACTCCCTCCAATTTGACAGTTCCAGGAATGGTCATTTGTTTATTCACGGGAAGTTTTAGTTTCAACCACATTGCTGTGGGTCTGGAGTCACATACAGGCCAGGTTTTCCTTCTCTAAAAGGACTTTAATAAACCAGACATAGTTTTAAAGCAGTCTGGCAGCTTAATGGGTGTGATTGCAGATGTAGTCTTTTCTTTTAAACTCCAGGTTTGTTTATTAAACTTAAACTCCACAGCCGCCACGATGAATCTTGAATGGCCATGGGATCCGGTGCAATTTGGCAAATTGGATCCAAAATTCTTTCAAGGTGGCGCCGGAGCGAGGCAACTCTCTGCGAGCTCTCCCCAACAGATCCACTTTTTACTTAACTTATACTCGTTCTAATCTTTTAAAAATTAATTCTAAAGCTAACATTATTACTGACCTCTCTCTTTTATCTTCTCTTGCAGGCTTGAAGTGCCCTATTATGTATTTTCTTGAATTTTGTTTAATTCCCTTTTCTTCCCATGTACTGAACGATCTGTTGAGCTGCTTGCAGAAAAATACTTTTCACTGTACCTCGGCACACGTGACAATAAACAAATCCAATCCAAAATGGGCTTGATCGAAGGTTGGCTTTTGTGATTGGACGCCTGTGTCCAATGGTGTACCACAGGGATCAGTGCTGGGTCCCTTACTGTTTGTAATGTACATTAATGATCTCGATCTGAATGGGGGAGGTTTGATCAGTAAGTTCTCAGATGGCAGAAAAATTGGAGTTGTGGTAAAAGGCGAGGAGGAAATCCTTGCCTTTCAGGACAATATAGATGGGTTGGCCAGATGTGCAGAGCAGTGGCAGATGAAATTTAACCCTGAAGAGAGTGAGGTGATGACTAACAAAGCAAGGGAAAACACAATGAATGGGAGGACGCGAGGAAGTATAGAGGACCAGAGGAACTGTGGGGTGCATGTTCAAAGATTCTTGGAGGCAGCAGGACAGGTAGATAAGATGGTTAAGAAGGCATTTGGGACACTTGCCTTTATTAGCTGAGGCATAGAATGTCAGAGCAGGGAGGCTATGATGAAGTGGTATGAAATACTGGTTAGGCCACAGCTGGAGTACCGTGTGCAGTTCTGGTCGCCACACTATAGGAAGGATGTGATCGCACTAGAGAGGGTGCAGAGGAGATTCACCAGGATGTTGCCTGAGCTGGAGGGTTTCAGCTATGAAGAGAAGCTTGTTAGGCTGGCGTTGTTCACCTTAGAGTAGAGAAGGCTGAGGGGGGACCTCATCGAGGTGCACAAAAGTTATGAAGGACATAGCTTGGGTAATTAGGCGGAAACTTATTCCCCTTAGTTGAGGGCTCAATAACCAGGAGGCATAGATTAAGGTAATGGGCAGGGGATCTGGAGGGGATTTGAGGAAATAAACTTTCACCCAGATGGTTGTGGGAATCTGGAACTCATTACTTGAAGGGGTGGTAAAGGCCGGAACCATCACAACATTTAAGGTGCATTTGGATGAGCTTTGAAACACCGCAGCATACAAGGCCACGGACCAAGTGCTGGAAAATGGGATTAGAATAGAGAGGTGTTTGATGGCTGGCACAGATACGATGGGCCAAAGGGCCTCGTTCTGTACTGTAAAACTCTATGAATTCATGCCTCAGATTATCATGAGTCTACCATTTCTCTTTAAGCCTTTCTTCTGATTTTGATGTGGGATTGCTACAGCTGAACAGAGATCCGTCCTGAGCAGAGAAATATTGGGTGCATTTTAACGTTAGCTCATCAAATGGAAGGGAGCACTGACTTTCCGACTGGATGTAGTTCCCCTCTTGATGGATTACTACAATCCGAAAGCTCATTGAGACCTGGGAACTCTGCAAACTGAAATCAAATTGTTCAGGGCGAATCAATGGATACTTTGATGTCTTGCTCAATAAGTTAGAAACCTTCTTCATCATAGATTAATCCAAGAGAGGGGAATACGTTTCTGTGCTTACTAGAATTTCTAAAGACTATGGTGGGAGCCCAAAGTCAGACTCAAGGTTGGGAGTGGAGGGGGTGGGGGGGGGGGGGGGGGGGGGGGGGGGTTGGATTTTCTGCCTCTGCTTTTGACAGGAGGGCTGTGCAAGGTCAGGAACCCCATTTGCATTCATTTAATGGGCACAAAAGGATTAATTGAAAAAAGGATCCCTTCACTTGCAGATATCTCTCAACAGCCCAATACTTATGCTTTAAAATGAAATGAATATCGCTTATTGTCGCAAGTTGGCTTCAAATGAAGTTACTGTGAAAAGCCCCTAGTCGCCATATTCCGGTACCTGTTCGGGGAGGCTGGTACGGGAATTGAACCGTGCTGGCCTGCCTTGGTCTGCTTTCAAAGCCATCGATTTAGCCCTGTGCTAAACCAGCCCTGAGTCAATTTAGCGAGGCTCTATTGAGTTCAAGAAAGAGCGAGCTCATTCGCTACTCAATGTGAGACAAATAATAAAGCACACGCATCTCCATTTACACAGGTTAGAAATGAGAATTGAGTCTAAAAGTAAGTTAAAAACATACAAATCAGTCTTGGATTTGTCCATGAAAAGTAGATAGTGGAACATTGTGGCTATTGCGATTGTGATTCCAATCATGTTGACTTCAGCAGTTGAATAGTCGGTTTTGAGATTCCAGAGTTCTGCAGTTTGGCTGAAAAGCCGCCCTGCTTCCTTTTCAGCTGTGGTTTAACTCACTTGGCTTGCTTCAGCAATCAGAGAGAGAGTTATCTCAACACTTTTACAGGTGTCTTCTGCCTTTCCTCCTGTGCCGAACACTGACACACCCAACATCAGTCAACACTGTCCAAATGTTTTAGTTAGCTTTTATCCCAGTCATTGTATATTCCTGGAAGATGCAGATCCACAAAGCAGTCTGGGAGATTTCTCAGAGAATATAATTCCTGCTGAGATAATAATCAGCTCCCATTATCTCCACAAGAGATGGCAGTGGGTTTATGTATGGCTCTCCTGCTTTTGATGTTTCCTTATCTGAAGAAGGATGTGATCCCATTGTCTCTCTTTTAGTGTCACCCAATGACTGAATTTACACCCTCAGCCACCTTTGGCTTGTATGTCCATTTTTTAAAAATATATATTTTTATTCTCTATTTTCACATTTTCTTCAGAATTTACACCCCACCAACAAACAGTAAACGGTAACAACAATGTCAATCCCCTTATCAACAACAACAATCCCATTCTCCCACAACGGCCCACCTGACAATATAAGCATCAACTCAAAAAACACTCCCAAGGTGGGAAAATAAAGAAAAGGAAAAAAGAAAAAGGAATCAGGAATCGCCGATGGTCACCATTGACATATACAGTCCACCCCCCAACCCCACCCCCAATATTCAATGCCATCCAATCCCTGAAAGAGTACCATCTATGACACCCATGAATTGTAGACACTGCCCCCCCCACCCCCCTCCCAAACCCTTTCCCACCATTTCCTCTTGTAACTCCTCCCCCCAACCTCGGCTCCTTCCCTAAACTTTTCACCCCAGCTAGACTCACCGAAACCTGTTCTACCAGGCTCCGATGGCTTCAGCCCCTCCCCCCACCTCACCCCCGTTCACTGACCGGCTTAAACCGGCCAGCATGGAGGACCCTGCCCGGGTCTCCTTCCCCCTGGCCCTGTCCCAGGAAAACCAAGAAATCCCCTTTAGCACACAGCCCCGGCATACACACCCAAGCCCCAAAGAACCATCATTGCAAATGAAAGTCCCATCTCTTCCCTTGTCCAAATATATACAGTGTCGACTCATTTAGTACATGCACCAACACGCACTGAAAAACTAAAGTTACATGAGACTACATCGGTACACGACCAATTCCCAATTCTGCCACAGTCCTTCGCAAACTCCTCCATTGCTTCCGCCGTCCCAAAATAAAAGTCCTTGGAATTGTAGGTCATCCTCAATTTAGCTGGATATACTATGCCGGACTGCAACTTGCTGATGTACAGTGCATTCTTCACCCGGCTGAAAGCAGCCCGCCTCCTCGCGAGCTCCACCGTAAAGTCCTAGTATATGCGTATACCAGCTCCAGCCCACTGCACCACCCGCTTCAGCTTTGCCCAGCACAGGACTTTCTCCTTCACACTATACCTACGGAAACACAATTACTACTCTTGGCAGCTCACTCGCCTTTGGTATAGGCCTCCACGACCGAGCCAGTTCATATCGGGAGGGTACATCCCCCTCCCCCAGTAGCTTCGCCAACACCATGGCAAAATACTCCGTCGGCCTCGGGCCTTCCACCTCTTCGGGCAGAGCCACAATCCTCAGATTCTGTCGCCTGGATCTGTTTCCCAGGTCTTCCATTTTGGCTCGCAGACCCTTGTTGGTCTGTATCACCCCCCGCACCTCCTTCCCCATCGAGGTCAGTTGATCACCGTGCTGCGATAATGCCTCTTCCACTTCCTTCAGTGTCTCACCTTGCTCCCGCACCTCTGCCGCTGCGCTTGATACCGCCGCCCTCGCCGGGGCAATCGCCTCCTCCACCAGCACTTTCAATGCCGCCCCCACCTCCTTCTTCATCGCTTCCATGTGTTTTGCAAACTGTTTTTCAGGTTCCACAACCATCACCTCATTTCGTCTGCTGTGAGCGATGCGGCCTCCCCTGGTTCCCCAGCCTCCGCTTTCCGTAGTTCCTGCGCTGACTTTTTCACTCCCCGGCGGATTCCGTTAACCCCCTTTTTCACCGCCGTTTTTCTCCCAAGTTTGGACATTTCTCCTCCCTTTGCCTTCTTACAGCCTTTTCAGCCTCCGTTGCCCGGCACCGGGCGTTAAAATTCTGAAATTCCTATTCCCGAGCGGGAGCCCTCCAGTACGCGGCTGCCTCCTGCCCGCCATCACCGGAAGTCCCCTTGTATGTCCATTCTTAAAACATATTATTATTTAAAAATCCAATCTGTCCGTATGTAATCTGGAGATTTTCTTCCTCATCATGACAATATTTATCTCTTAAACAACACTGGACATCAAGGCGGGACTCTCCCGTACCTGGCGGGGCAGGGGGTCCCGGCGGGACGGAGTGGCATGAACCACTCTGGCGTAGGCCCACCCCGAAGGTGTGGAATCCACCACACCTTCAGGGGCTAGGCCGGCTCCCGAGTGGTTTGCGCCCCGCCGGCTGGCGTGGAAGGCCTTTGATGCCACGCCAGTCGGGGCCGAAGGGGCTCCCCCGGCCAGCGAGAGTCCGCGCATGTGCGGGAGCGTCAGCAGCTGCTGGCATCATCCCCGCGCATGCCCAGGGCGGAGGGCTCACCTACACGTTGGCCATTGTGGAGGCTGACACAGCCAACGCGTAGGAAAGGAGTACCCCCACGGCACAGGCCTGCCCGCGGATCGGTGGGCCCCAATCGCGGGCCAGGCCACCGTGGGGGCACGCCCTGGGGCCAGATCGCCCCGCACCCCCCCCCCCCCCCCAGGACCCCGGAGCCCGCCCACGCCGCCAGGACCCGCTGGTAAGTGACCTAGTCTGATCCACACCGGCGGGACCGACAAAAAACCAGCGGGACTTCGGCCCATTGCGGGCCGGAAAATTCGGGGAGCCCCGGGGCCCATTGAGTCGCGCCGGCCCCCGCCATTCTCCGAGGCGGGCGGCGCAATTCACACCTCGCTGACTTTTGGGGGGGCCGGAGAATTCGGAGGACGGCGGGGGCAGGATTCATGCCGACCCCCGGCAATTCTCTGACCCGGCGGGGGGTCGGAGAATCCCGCCCCAAATCTTTTCTCTTTGTGGGAACTTGCTCTGTAAAGTGATTCATTTTTCCTACATCACACTTTTTTTTGACGAAGTGCTAAACTAAATCTAAGTCACCATGGGGCACCTGAAGTCATAAGAGTTGCCATACAAATGCAAATCTTTCCTTTTTCTTTGAAGGGTGCTCCCATAACCTGAAACATAATAAATTTAGAATACAGCTTTCTGTCCCAAAGCATTGGGCTAACAATATACTGCGGTACCACATTACCAAAGTAAGTTTATGCGAAAGAATTCAAGTTAAACAAACATTTCAACCCATTTTTACACAACATAAAATAAATCATCTCTATTGTCACAAGTAGGCTGACATTAACACTGCAATGAAGTTACTGTGAAAAGCCCCTCGTCGCCACATTCCGACTGTTGCCTCTGTCCCTACACAGAGGGAGAATTCAGAATTCTCAGCTGGTGCGGAATTGACGCCGCGCTGCTGGCCTTGTTCTGCATCACAAACCAGCTGTCTAGCCCGCTGAGCTAAACCAGCCCTACATTAAACAATGCAGAAAGATGGGGCATCTTGACAAATACATGAATAGGATGGGAATAGAGGGATACAGACCCCGGAAATGTAGAAGATTTTAGTTTAGATGGGCAGCATGGTCGGCACTGGCTTGGAGGGCCGAAGGGCCTGTTCCTGCGCTGTTCTTTGTTCTTTTGAAGTTTCAATTGATCTTCATGTCCCCATTGCTTGTCTTGCCAATCATCTTAAATCTGTGGCCTATAGTTCTCAATCGTTCTGCAAATGGGAACAGTTCCTCCTGATCTACAGAGTCCCGAAAACCCTAGCTTTTCCAAACTATGGACTTCACTTGTGCCTGGAACAATTCTTGAGAATCTTTTCTGAACCCTCCCTAATGCCTTCATCCTCTTTCCCTCTCGTCAGGTACCATGCCCCAAGAGGACATTGGCAACCATGGACCACCGTGTTAATCTTGCTCCAGAATGTGAATGTCTTCACAGCTTTCCTAAAACTGGACACAATGTTCCAGTTGAGGCCGACCCAGTGTTTCATACAGGTTTATTGTCATTTCCTTGTTTTTGTATTCTACGCCCATATTTATAAGGCCCAATGCTTTATAACTACTTTCTCATCATGTCTTGCCACCGTCAGTGATTTGTGAACATATATCCCTAGATCCCTATATGCTCCTGCATCCCCTTTTGGGTTGTACCTTGAATCTTTTGCCTCTACTCGCTATTCTAATCAAAACAAATCACTTCACCGCGAGGATTCCTATTGAGTCCCACAGACCAGGAAACTTGCAAGTTCAATCCTTGGTCGTGTTGAGTTATCCGATCTCAGCCACGATTGGAGTGGGGTTGGGGAGCGGGCGGGTGGGGGGGTGGGGGGGGGGGTAGTTATTTAGCCTCGTTTTTCCTCAGCTCATGATGGGAGAAAGGTTCAGCCAGGCGTCCTTCCTTGGACCACCACTGGCTCTTGCTGGCCAGTGAGAAGAGGGTTGGACACAGCATGGCCTGCTAACCAACGATCATCGCCGTCTGATTTGATGCATAGATGAATGGAATACTGCAGGCAAGGTGACAGCAGCAGAACCACAATCCAGCATAGATCCCTAACCTGCGGCAAAGAAGTGTGCAATAAATGAAGGTTGGCACCATTCTCCTCTCCATTTTTTGAGATGCCCATTGGGTTGATGATCTGAATCATTGGAACTGATTCTCACTCATCTGTGGGGAGGAGGGGCAAACAGGGATCGAAATACATTAGACTGGCTTTGAGAAACAATACTTACAACTGGTGATCTGAAAGAGAACAAGCAAGCTTTGACATGCTTACGAATGTATCTATTTTAGCCTACAAGTTGTATCGGCACACAATTTGCTACATCTAGGGACCTAATGGTGCCTAATGTTCATTCAATTTCCCCTTTGCATTTCAGGTTTCAATATCTTTTTGCAAGACAAATTGGAGCAAGTGCGAGCTGATTGTTGCATATTTTATATATTATATTTACCTCAAGCAATGCAGAGTTGACACTAGCTTCCAAGTGCATGTGCAGGAATTTAATCACAGAGTTTTGTGCTGTGCCTCAAAATGTCTATCCCATGCATCTGGCTCAGCTTCTGGAACTTCTACATTTTCTGTTTGCTTATTACCCAATCACAGAGCTGCTTGGTTGAAAGGACCGTAGCCAGGTCCACAAGTTTCCCCATCCACACCCAGGCTTAACAAATCAAGTACAGGGAGCACAAATCTCAACAGCCACACATAATCAAACACAGAACAATTGAGACATTGAATACAACACTGATAACGGTGCAGCAAAGGGAGACCAGGTATCTGGGATCTGAGTGAACATGTATCTCTCAAACCAATCTGATTGTGAAATTATCAGCACAAGAACTGGGAAGGACGTGTAAATAAGAGTGGGTGAGTCCAATAACGAATCAGGTACAGAAGCAGATATTAAGGATGATAGCTAATGCTTTTTGAACAATTTTCAGAGCGGAGAGCATTTTGGTCCCAAAATTGAGTCAGAAGTGTGCTATCAATTGGAATCTTCCAGGAGGGAGCCAATTAACATGCTGCCTCCATGTTCTACATCCAATTAAGGACAGCAGGCAGGCTCACTGAGGTTGGAGCTCTAATCATCATGCTCGCAGCACTGAGGGGGCAGCAGATCCATCAGGAGGGGTGTGTGCGAGTGAGGCTAAACCTTCTCAGCATGGCAGTTCCATCTGAATCATCGAGAACATTGGAAAATAAAGGGGCAAGATTCTTTGGTCTCCCTGCGGAGTGTTTCTGAGCTGCGGGAGGCAGCCCGTAGCTGGCCTGTGGCTGAATCGTCCGGTCCCACTGTTGTCAATGGGACGTCCCATTGAATCCACCCCACGCCGGGAAACCCGTCGTGGGGGGGGGGGGGCGCCGTCGACGGGGCCGGAAGATCCTGCTAGTGTTAACAGCTGGAAGATCTCACCCAAAGGAGGCCCAGAGCTGTCAGGAACATTATTGTGATGGGGAAACTTGTGGACCTGGCTATAGTCCTTTCAACCAAGCAGCTCTGTGATTGGGTCATTGAGAGGAGGCTCCGATAGCCACCATTCTGCCCTTAGAGGCTGTCTCCAGGTACCCATTGAGTGCTGTCCTCAATGGAGGATGATCAAACTTTAGAACGATACCAGTGATTCCTGGAACTGGGACACAAAGTGGTCCTAAATGTCCTAATGGGCTGTCCTCCTCCATGGAGTGGATTCTCAGTTCCCATGTCAAACCGCCTCCAGCAAGGTCAAAAGGAGCTGGGAATGTGTTGGGCAGCTGACTTGTGACATAACTTTCAAACATTCCCTGCTCCTTCCTCATATGCAGTATATACTGTCCTGTTAAGGTTCTGTCCAAAGAGAGGGAAAGAAAGAAAGGAATAAGACAGAAAGAGCAAAAAGAAAAAGAAAGGAAAAGTAGCACTTGACTTTACGTTTGACATTTTAAAATCTCCAACAGCAATTAAAACCTTAAAGATTGAGACTTCACAGTTACAATAGCTATTTTCAGTACCAGAGATGGTGACTGGCAGCAATTAACATTTAACACGTCATTAAAAGGGTATTTCGTATGAAATCGACAGGGCTAACTTTCTGTGAAAAGTTTAATTCTCACCTCCTGTGCAAATACAACGGGGGCAATTCTCCGCACTCACGACGGTGCGGAGAATAGCGGGGGTCGTAAATTTTTACGGCCACGCTGGTCTGACGCCCTCCCGCTATTCTCCCCCCCCCCCCACGCCCGCCTCCCGACACGAATCGCTGCCCGCCGTTTTTTTACGGCGAGCAGCGATTCTCAGCTGGCCGATGGGCCGAAGTCCAAGCCCTTTACGACCGTTTTTAGGAAAGTCAAACACACCTGGTCTGACCGTTCGTAAAAACGGCCGTAAAGTTGTGATCTTGGGAACCATGGCACCGATTGGCACGGCAGTACCACGGCCGTGCCAAGGGTGCCATGGGCCCGCGATCAGTGGGCACCGATCACGGGCAGCAGGTACTTACCCCGCGCACTCTTTGTCCTTCCGCCGCCCCGCTGTATCCATTCGCGGGGCGGCTGAGGGGCATCCCGGCCCGCGCATGAGTGGGTTTCGTGCAAATGCGCGATGACGTCATCCGCGCATGCGCAGGTTGGAGTCTTCCAATCCGCGCATGCGCGGCTGACGTCATGTGACGCGTCAGCCGTCGCAAACTCTGGCAAGCGGGCTTAACGAAATTCGTTAAGCCCGCGATGCCGGAGTTCACGGCCGCGGCATGCTAGCCCCGACCGGGGACCAGAATCGATTCCCGGTCGGGGGGGCGGAGGCTGGCGTCAAACCCGCCCGTTTTTGACGCCAGCCTCACGATTTCTCCCGGTTTTGGAGAATCACGCCCAACACATTCAGACCATTCAATGCACATTGGGCAGCACGATAGCACAGTGGATAGCACTGTTGCTTCACAGCGCCAGGGCCCCAGGTTCGATTCCCGGCTTGGGTCACTGTCTGTGCGGAGTCTGCACGTTCTCCCCGTGTCTGTGTGGGTTTCCTCCGGGTGCTCCAGTTTCCTCCCACAAGTCCCGAAAGACGTGCTGTTATGTGAATTGGACATTCTGAATTCTCCCTCAGTGTACCCGACCAGGTGCTGGAATGTGGCAACCAGGGGATTTTCACAATAACTTCATTGCAGTGTTAATGTAAGCCTACTTGTGACAATAAAGATTATTATTGATCTCAGTCGTGAGGCAGGCAGCAAGATGCCATTTCCACAAAGTTGCATCAAGGGGTTTGACTTCTGGATTCCTCTGTTAAACCGCACACCTGCCACTCGTCTGAAGCATTTACACCGTCAGCCTCACCATTATTTTGACAACAAATGATGGACCATTGTAAAAGGACAAAGGTAGAAAGGACAGCAGACTCAGATTCATGGACAATTCATCACATCAATTTTTGGATGGAATTGTTTTAGCCATAATGTGATTCGCTGTATCATCTGGAACAATAATTGATAGCGTGAAACGCTGATATCATTTTTTTCCTCCAATGGCTTTAATTAACCGATAATAACGTCTTTAATTTCAAATCCATTCGCTCATAAGCCATGGCTCTTCAATGACACAGCAGAGATGGTAAGCTTTAAACCTTTTGGGTACTGCTGATTTGTACTCATTCTGCCATTTAAGTTCTTTAATTAAGTTTCACCTCATGGTGTTTCTTCCATCTCATTGTAAATTAACATTTGTATTTGAATCTTATATCAGACAGGCTCATTAGTAACTGATGATGGACCCTCTAGGCCGACCATTGCAAATGTGTCGCAGTCACTCCCAAGCTCCAGCAATTAGGAAAAATAATTAAAACAAATGATCTGTGTGTGTCTTCCACAAATGTTATTAATCAAAAAGCTTACTACTGACTGGCAGCCAAGTGTGCATGCATAACATCTGACTGAATGTCAGCTGTGAAATCTGATGGCTCTGCCTATTTGGAAATAAAACAAGTGTAATTTTATAAAATAAGGCCTGGGGCTATTGTCTACATACATGGTTCAGAAGATTTCACCGCAACATATTTATTTACGTTTGCCGTTATTCACACCATCTGGGTGTGAATTGAATAAATTATATGAAATGGTGCAGTTGGAGGATTGTTTATTATCAGGGTTGCACTGAAGGAAATATAATAATAATGTTTATTATAATAATAGGGCTGGATTCTATATAGCCCGACGCTGAAATCGTGTTCGGCGATCGGGCAGAGAATGGATTGCCACGCCAAAATCGGGGCCTGTGCCAGTTTGATGCCGGTCCACCATGCTCCACCCCTTCCAAACTGGCATCATCGTGACGCGCGCCACACACTGTTTCAACCGCGTTGGCGCGTCATCGGCCGGCCCACCCATGATGCTCTGCTCCCGATGGACTGAGTTCCCGACGGTGCGGGAACCCAGTGTGACGGCTGCGGACGGTGCCCAGTGCCGCCACACATGACCGGGATCTGTGCCGCTGGCCGGGGGCTTCTGCTAAGCCAGGAACTGGTGGAGGGTGGCCAGGGGATGGGCTGTGGGGTCGCAGTGCGCGGGTTGGGGTCGCACACAACCGACATCATGTTTTACAGCGCGACCGGTGCAGAGCGTCAGCCGTTCGTATGCACGGCCCGGGACCCGGCCGTTTACAGCATAATCCGTGGGTATTTCACGCGACGCCGGTGCTGGCCAATCCGTGAGGAGTTCGTGCCAATTTGCCAGTCATGAAACACCACGGGCCCCACGCCAGCAACGGCATTTCGCTGCAGAAATGGAGAATTCCACCCATAACCTTTATTAGTGTCACAAGTCCGGGGCTGGTTTAGCTCACTCGGCTAAATCGCTGGCTTTTAAAGCAGGCCAGCAGCACGGTTCGATTCCCGTACCAGCCTCCCCGGACAGGCGCCGGAATGTGGCGACTAGGGGCTTTTCACAGTAACTTCATTGAAGCCTACTCGTGACAATAAGCGATTTTCATTTTCATTTTCATTTCAAGTCGGCTTACATTAACACTGCAATGAAGTTACTGTGAAAACCCCCTCGTCGCCACACTACGGCGCCTGTTCGGGTACACAGAGGGAGAATTCAGAATGTCCAATTCACCTAACAAGCACATCTTTCGGGACATCTGGGAGGGAACCGGAGCACCCGGAGGAAACCCACGCAGACACAGGGAGAATGTGCAGACTCCGCACAGACAGTGACCCAAGCCGGGAATTGAACCTGGGACCCTGGCGCTGTGAAGCAAGAGTACAGCTACATCCAACAATGTGGAAACTTTTCCATATATTTCCTGTCCATGACTAGCAGGACAAACCCAATCTCGCCAAATAGCACCCATCAGTCTTCTCCCAATCATGGAAGGTTCCGTTAACCGTGCTATCAAGTGGCACTTTCTCAGAAATAACCAACTCACCGACGCTCAGTTTGGGTTCTGCCAGGGCCACCTGGCTCCAGGCCTCATTACCCTCTTGGTCCAAAAATGGACAAAACAGTTCAAATGAATTGTGAGGTAAAAGTGACTAGCCTTTGCATCAAGGCAGCATTTAACTGAATGTGGTTTTAAAGAGCTCAAAAAGCGAAATTGATGTGAAAGGGAATCACGGGGAAAGCCCTCCATATGGTTGGAGTCATATTGAACACAAAGGAAGGTGGTTGCAGTTGTTGGCGGTCAATCATCTCAGTTCCAGAACATCACTGCAGGAGTTTGGGCTCCACCCATCTTCAGTTGCCTCATCAACCATCCTCTCTCCAACTTAAAGTCAGAAGTGGGAATGTTCACTGATGATTGCACAATAATGTTCAGCACCATTTGCAACTGTTCAGATACTGAAGCAGCTTATGCCCACACAAAACAAAACCTGGACAAAATTGTGGCTTGGATTAATAAGTGGCAAGAAACATCTGTGCTACACAAGTGCCAGGCAATGACCATCCCAACAAAAGAGAATCTAACATTCGAAAGCATCACCATTGCTGAATTCTCAGACCATTAACATCCATGACCAGAAACTTAACTGGACCAACCTGGGAAATAGTACGGCTACGAGAGCAGGTCAGAGCTGGGAATTCTGTGGTGAGCAACTCACCTGCTAAAGAATGTATATCATCTGCAAGGCACAAGTCAGGAATGCAATGAAATACTCTCCACTTGCCTGGATGAGTGCAGCTCCAACAATGCTCAAGAGCTCGGCACGGTCCACGGTACAGCAGCTCACTTGATTGGCACCCCATTCAACAGTTTAAACATTCACTCCCTCCTCCACCAACACAACGTACCAGCAGTGTGCACCATTTTACAAGCTGCATGGCAACAATTCACCAAGGTTCCTTCAGGACCATCTTCCAATGCCTCTACCACCTAGAAGAACAAGAGCAGCAAGCTGATGGAACACGACCACCTTCAAGATCCCCTCCAAATCCCATACCTTTGTGATTTGGAACTTTATCGCCATTCCTTCACTGTGGCTGGGCTAAAATACTGGAAGCCCATTTGCAACAGCACCGTGGGTGTTCCTACACAACATGGACTGCAGCGGTTCAAGAAGGCAGCTCACCACCACCTTCTCAAGGGAAATTAGGGATAGGCAATAATAGCTGGCCCAGCCAAGCAAAGCCTACATTCCAAAAGTGAATGAATGAAAATGCATTCTCTGGAATATTTTAATGCGGAGAGTGGATTAACTGTGTCTATTGTACTGACATACATAAAAGAATGTTATCTTGCAATGTCATCTAGCATGAACACAATTTTTAATACTTTGGATTCGGCATTTAGTAATTTCAGGTATTAATTGCCAAGTGAAAGTGAGATTGAAGCTGGAAGCTATAGATTTTCTTACATGAAGCATGTTGGTTATCAAGTTGCCCAGAAATGTAACGTTTAATTCAAAACTAATTTTCAGCTCCCCATTAACTCAGTTGCTGAACGTTGACTCAGTCAATCTCCAAAGCTCAAGTTTACGATACCGGTCTGCACTGAATTGACCCATCATAGCAAGTGTTGAGCTGGGCATCGTAAAGATTGGCTTTGTTGACTCTACTCCCCTCACACCGTCCCCAACCCAACCCCAAATTAACCATTACTTTTACTCATCGCTATCATGTAGAATATCTGAAGAGGACTGGGTTGGACATTGGGGTTAATACCATCCACAATTGAATAATTGATCAACCTCCTCCTCACAAGCTCATTCCTGAAGATTAGTCAGGAGAGAGAAGTGGCAGAAGCTGGGAGGTGTATTTGGAGCCATACTTTAGTAATTAGTAAAACACGGTCCGGATAGGGATGTAAAAAGCTTCGGGTGCAAGGAGAGAAATTGACTTGAGTCAAGAGGCGACGTTGGCTATTGTTGGAGACTCCCTGGTTGTTTTTTATTGACAGACCCGGAAGGGATGTCAAGCAGCTACTGTAGAATGTGGCATGGTGCACAAGAGGAGTAATCCAAGGGGAAATAATGTGAGACTAAATAATAGATGATTTCTCCTACATTAACTACCCTTATATAATTAAAAGGATCCGGTGGCTTTAATAAATGTGCGCAAAAAGGATTGCAAACATGCTCTGACATATAAAAAATATGTTTTAATGGTAAAAGGTATTCAGCGCCACGTTGTGAAATATGCTTATTAGTTCAATGAGCAAGGTCAGTGCGATGCTCGCAAAGTAAAGAAACCATGAATAAATAAGATTCAGTTTAATGTGTGCAACTACATATTTCACAGAGAGGCATTAAATATTCAGCTCATCATGCCAGCTGCCTTTTCATTAAATTACATTTTGTGAAGGTGTCTTGGAAAGCTTTTTTCAGATGAACTTCCTTCCTTCTTCCCATGAAGCAACTGAATTTTGCGAGGTGCTGGCTGCACAGATATTCTGACTCTCTGGTTCCTTGAGGGGGGGGGGGGGGTAATAAGGCCACTCCGTATGTGTGGGCTGGCTAGTTAACTATGAGACGGACATCATAGCCATTAACCACTTCAGCACAGAGAGCCATTCCAGCAACGGGCCTTTGGGTGTTGATAGTACTGCTCTCCTCTCCTCACATAGGCTATTTGTAGCTTTTCCACTGGCACCTTGGTCGAAACCAGCCAATGAGACACAAAATGGAATCTACTCTGTGGCCATCCCAGTCTCTTAGGCTCCATTCCACTGCTGGCCTTTAGGAAACTGTGTAAAAGTGTAATTAGCCAGTGGGGAAACAACACTGTGGCTGTACCTACACCATACAGGCTGCAGCGGTTCAAGAAGGCAGCTCACCACCACCTTCTCGGGAGCATTTAGGGATGGACAACAAATGCTGGCCCAGCCAGCAATGCCCACATCCCCTGAAATAATTTAAAAGAGAAGGAAACAGGGACAATCCGACAAGTAACGTCACTAACCCGAATGTTATGCTTGGTGGTGGAGGATGGGGGTCCGCCAACGACTGCTCCCACCTCTTAAAGACAGTGAGCATCAGGTATTGTGACCAATTAACGGCCACCCGGAAGGAAGGTGGCCAGCTAGGTGAGAGGAAGGTGGGCAGCTCGCTGAACGGGGCCTCCAGGGTGGAAGATGTGGGGGGAGAGAGGGCACGGCCATGAACAGGGTCAGTCACAGGCCCACTTAAAGGTATCCTGGCACGGGTTACTGGCAGCTGCACCATAATCAGTGGTTTACAGACTGACGTTTTGACCCAGAAGGATGTGAAATCATGTGAGTTACTGGAACAACCACAGGTGATTGTTGTACCAGGACTGTCTCACTCAGGACCCTTTCCTGGAAAGAACCAGAGCACACCTGTCCCATTCCCCTTCTGAATAACCAGTATTTAGAAAAAGACTCCAATTCTATCCTTTAACTCCCCTTTTCCCTTCACAGAGGCTGTAATGTCACCGTGTAGCAGAAAGAGGAGCTGTGGAGGGACCAGCATAAGGACAGCCCCTCAGTTTGATGGAGATTTCCCTGCAAGGCCTACTCCGGGCTGTGAGTGATTGGCGGGATTTCCGCATGCCCACTGATGGGACAAGGAGACCTCTCAGCTGGTCCAAAGCAGCCTGGTTAGAGGTCGCAGAGCAGGTCAGCAGCTATGGGGTCATCCAAAGGATGTGCCGCAAGAGGCTAGTCAGCCAGCGTGTGTGTGTAGCTATTTCGGAGATGGGCCTTTATGGAAGGCTGGGAAGGTGTGATGTGTGTTAAGTGTGGGATTGCCCACACTTAATCAATTGCACAAGGCAATATTAAATAGACATACCACTCAGCATGGCACTGGGAGATTCAGACAGGGGTTGGTGGGTGGCAATAGGGCAGATTTATGAACTACAACACGTGTTAGTTGTCAAGGTGCATTGAGAAACATTGACCACTGACAATGGACATGGTGGCTACACATTTGAAAGCATGATTTTAGCACAACATAGTTATTAATGTTCCTGTTGATTTGCAGAAGAGGGCGCTTGATGCCAGAGAGAGGACCAAGGTTGAAGGTAATCAAGTCAACGTGGTCATGCTAACCCCAATGGAGGAGGAAATGCTGGAGCTGGCAGTCAACAAAGAGAGTCTTCCTTTTGGTGAGGTGAGGTTGGAGGAAGGACCCGGGAGCTCTCTCCTGCAGATAGTTCTGAAAAGGATGGGATGTTAGAAACTGGAGAAGGTGCTGGGGAGTTACCATTGATTGCTTTTGACTTTTGGAGTTTTTCAGAATTCGGGGAGGGGGAAACAGCCATTATTAGTAGATGTGTATTGAATGGATTCTTTTGGTGTTTCAATGTTGAAATTAACCTGCAGACTTGTGCACTTAATGCCCCATTTAGCCGGATGAACAACATGGAGACCTGGGGCGGGATTCTCCGACCCCCCGCCGGGTCAGAGAATCGCCCGGGGCCGGTGTCAACCCCGCCCCCGCCGTGTCCCGAATTCTCCGCCCCCGCCGTGTCCCGAATTCTCCGCCACCAGAGAATCATCGGGGGCAGGAATCGCGCCGATCCTCTCCCGC
This sequence comes from Scyliorhinus canicula, assembly GCF_902713615.1. NCBI lineage: Eukaryota > Metazoa > Chordata > Chondrichthyes > Carcharhiniformes > Scyliorhinidae > Scyliorhinus > Scyliorhinus canicula. The sequence goes on from NC_052161.1 coordinate 14,412,888, forward strand.
CGGTGTGGATTAAACCACCTACCTTACCAGCGGGAGCAGACGGCGCAGGCGGGCGCCAGGGTCCTGGGGGGGGGCGCGGGCCGATCTGACCCCGGTGGGGGGTGCCCCCACGATGGCCTGGCCCGCGATCGGGGCCCACCGATTGGCGGGCGGGCCTGTGGCGTGGGGCACTCTTTTTCTTCCGCCGTCGCCATGGTCTTCACCATGGCGGAGACGGAAGAGACCCCCTCCCCTGCGCATGCACCGGGATGACGTCAACAGCCAACGGCTGTTCCAGCCAGCCGGAAGAGCGGGAAACACTCCGGCGCGGGCCTAGGCCCTCAATGTGAGGGCTTGGCCCGTAAAGGTGCGGAGACTTCCACACCTTTGGGGCGGCCCGACGCCGGAGTGGTTCACGCCACTCCAATACGCTGGGAGCCCCGCCCCGCAGGGTAGGGGAGAATCCCGGCCGTGGTCTCCGTGGGAGACAGATCTTTCAGCAATTAGGAAAGGGGGACATTGTGAAGGAGAGGGAGCAGGCCAGATAGTCAGGCGTAGGACGCACTGCAGCTGAGCAGACCTGCGCAGGAGCAAGGGGCAGCTGAAGGCAGGATGTCACAACCACGGAAGAGCAGGCCAAGGCCTAAATCTCCCATTTGAATACACAAGGAGAGAATGTGTTACCATCAAATGTCCAATACACAGAGCCGGAGGAGACTCAGTGAGAACCAAAGAGACCTGGCTCGGTGAGATGCTGGCAAGGTCGCTGCGGGGCTGAATTTATTTATGTATTTATTTATTAAAATATTAGTGTACCCAATTAACTTTCCCAATTAAGGGGGAAATTTAGCATGGCCAATCCACCTAGCTTGCACATCTTTGTGTTGTGGAGGCGAAACCCACGCAAGCATGGGGAGAATGTGCAAACTCCACACGGACAGTGACCCAGAGCCGGGATCGAACCTGGGACCTTGGCGCCGTGAGGCAGCAGTGCTACTCCTCATCTCAGTTTTAAATCTATCACCTATCAACCTATATCTCAACCTGGGGCGGCACGAAAGCACAGTGGTTAGCACTGTTGCTTCACAGCTCCAGGATCCCAGGTTCGATTCCCGGCTTGTGTCACTGTGTGGAAGCTGCACGTTCTCCCCGTGTCTGCGTGGGTTTACTCCGGGTGCTCCGGTTTTCTCCCACAGCCCAAAGATGTGCAGATTCGGTGGATTGGCCATGCTAAAATTGCCCTTAGTGTCCATAAAGATTAGGTGGGGTTACTGGGTTGCGGAGATAGGGTGGAGGTATGGGGCTTAAGTAAGGTGCTCTTTCCAAGGGTCGATGCAGTCTCAATGGGCCAAATGTCCTCTTTCTGAATTGTAAATTCTATGATAAACCTAAATCTAGCTCAGTGGTATTTTTCTTTTACATTTTATTATCAAAAGGTTCTACTGTCTGCTGTTACGGCTGGTTCCCAGATGAGGTTCCCCAGAATTGTTAAACGGGGTGAGATCCCTCAGTTTGTTACCGTCCAGCTGGGATCCCCCCAAACTGTTCTACCCTGAGTGAGGAGAGATGAACTGGTTCCTTTTCTTTATTCAACTCCCCCTGCTGGTTGCAGCAAGATTAAACCTAAAATGATCCTTTCCTGACACGGATCTTGTTTCCCAGTCACAATATGTAAGTGTGAAAAGGAGCCAATTTTACCAAGATTTCTTGAGTTAAAGAAATAGTGTGTTTATTAACTACTAAAGGCAAGAAAAGGATAAAATGCATGAATATACATCCACACAGATTACAAATGAGAATTGAGTCCCAAGTAAGTTTTTTAAAAATCATACGAAACAGTCCTCGACTTCGAGAGGTGCTTCGAGAGGTTGGTCATGAAGCGATTCACCTCCATACTCCCAAAACGCCTTGATCCACTGCAATTTGCATACCGCCGCAACCGGTTCACAGCAGATGCCATCTCCCTGGCCCTACACTCATCCCTACAGAAATGGTTGAGTGTTGTGGCCATTGCAAATCGAGATTCTGATCGCTCTGACTCCAGGAGATGAAAATTTGGTTTTGCTATTCCGGTGTTCCCGCAATTTTGCGGAGAAGCTTCCCTAAAGGCACATGTTTCTTTTTCACCTGAGGTCTTTGCTGACTTGGCTTAATTTTGGATTTGGATTTTTCTTTATTGTCACGTGTACCGAGGTACAGTTAAAAGTATTTTACTGCGAGCAGCTCAACAGATCATTAAGTAAATGAAAATAAAAAGGAAATGAAAGAAAATGCATAATAGGGCAACACCAGGTACACAATGTAACTACAAAACGCCAGCATCGGGTGAAGCATACAGGGGTGTAATGTTAATCAGGTCAGTCCATAAGAGGGTCATTTAGGAGTCTGGTAACAGCGGGCAAGAAGCTGTTTTTGAGTCTGTACGTGCGTGTTCTCAGACTTTTGTATCTGCTGCCCGATGGAAGAAATTGGAAGAGTGAGTAAGCCGGATGGGAGGGGTCTTTGATTATGCTGCCCGCTTTCCCCAGGCAGTGTGAGGTGCAGCTGGAGTCACTGGATGGGAGACAGGTTTGTGTGATGGACTGGGCTGTGCTCACGACTCTCTGAAGTTTCTTGCTGATTGGGCCGAGCAGTTGCCATACCAGGCTGTGATGCAGCCCGATAGGGTGCTTTCTATGGTGCATCTGTAAAAGTTGGTAAGTGTTAATGTGGACATGCCGAATTTCCTTAGTTTCCTGACGAAGTATAGGCGCTGTTGTGCTTTCTTGGTGGTAGTGTCGACGTGGGTGAACCAGATCAGATTTTTGGAGATGTGTACCCCTAGGAATTTGAAACTGCTAACCATCTCCACCTCGGCCCTGTTGATGCTGACAGGGGTGTGTACAGTACTTGGCTTTCTGAAGTCAATGACCAGCTCTTTAGTTTTGATGGCATTGAGGGAGAGATTGTTGTCGCTACATCACTCCACAAAGTTTTTTATCTCCCTTCTGTATTCTGACTTGTCATTATTCAAGATCTGGCCCAGATCTTATCGATGGAGTTGGAACCAAATTTTGCCACGCAGTCGTATGTGTACAGGGAGTATAGTTCGGGGGGCTAAGTACGGGGCCTTGCAGGGCCCCGGTATTGAGTACTATTGTGGAGGAGATTTTCTTGTTTATTCTTGTGGTCAGTGGGTCAGAAAGTCGAGGATCCAGTTGCGAGTGAGGAGCCAAGTCCTAGGTTTTGGAGCTTTGGTATGAGCTTGGCTTGGATTATGGTGTTGAAGGCGGAGCTGTAGTCAATAAATAGGAGTCTGATGTAGGAATCCTTGTTGTCGAGATGCTCTAGGGATGAGTGTAGGGCCAGGGAGATGACGTCTGCTGTGAACCGGTTGCGGCTTTATGCGAATTGCAGTGGATCAAGGCGTTCTGGGAGTATGGAGGTGAATCGCTTCATGACCAACCTCCCGAAGCACTTCATTACGACTGAAGTCAGGGCCACTGGACGGTAGTCATTGAGGCACGTTGCCTGGTTCTTCTTTGGCTGTCAGAGAGAGAGATAGAGAGACAGAGAGAGAGAGAGAGAGGCATACCTGCAAATAGCTTTTACAGGGGTCCTGCTGCTACTGGCTTCTTTCTCATTTTCAGACACGTCTTTGCATATTCCTGGAATTGTACAAATTTGTCAGGACAATTTGCACAGGATATCTCTTGATGAGATGATACTAATTTCCCATCTTTGACAAGGAATCATCCAGTCTCGAAATATTAGCTCCCTTCTCTCTCCACAGATGCTGTCAGACCTGCTGATATTGTCCATAATTTTCTGATTTTGTCCCATTATGCCTTGTTATCTCCACTGGAGATGGCAATTAATTTCTGTATGCTTTCGAAGTACCTTTTGTCTGGAAACAGGGTGGTTCCAAAGTCTTTCAGAATATAACCCACCAGCAATTCAGCCAATGACTGATTTTACATCTTTAGTCGTTTATGTCATAATATACACCAGTATATCATGGTGCAGACACACACTAATGGACACACACAGGGACCAATCAACATGTACAAACACCGCAGCCAATCACCAGTTAGAATACACACACTATAAAGGCAGAGGGCACCACGGTTCCCGCTCATTCTGGGTGCTGCCTCTCAATGTAACAAGAACTCATCCAGCCCAGCACAGACTTACAACACGTGCTGAGAGAATCAACTGGTTCGGACAAGGCTTAGGTCTCTAGTTTAAATTATCATCATTTAGACCCACAGTCATCGTGTGTTAGTTAGAAGTAGTTAATAAAATCGAGTTGGAAGTGTCTGTTCCTCTCTCAAGTCTACATAGAATTTACAGTGCAGAAGGAGGCCATTCGGCCCATCGAGTCTGCACCGGCTCTTGGAAAGAGCATCCTACCCAAGGTCAACACCTCCACCCTATCCCCACAACCCAGTAACCCTACCCAACACTAAGGGCAATTTTGGACACTAAGGGCAATTTATCATGGCCAATCCACCTAACCTGCCCATCTTTGGACTGTGGGAGGAAACCGGAGCACCCGGAGGAAACCCACGCACACATGGGGAGGATGTGCAGACTCCACACAGACAGTGACCCAAGCCGGAATCGAACCTGGGACCCTGGAGCTGTGAAGCGATTGTGCTATCCACAATGCTATCGTGCTGCCCTAGCCAACACTTCAGTTTTTGGCTTAGAAATCCATATTTTTAAAAAACTCACTGGTCTTATTTAAAGTTCAATAATTCCGGATGGAATTTGGTATTCATTATTATGACCCTGTATCCTAAATCACATCATCTGCAGTTCACTCATCGCACCAGTGGTCCTTGACTTTTATTTGGTGCCAGTTTGGCAACACCATGATTTTAAGGTCTTCATGCTTGTTTTAAAAACCTCACTCCTCTCTGAAATAAACACAAAATCCTGCAGATGCTAGAAATATGAAATAAAAACAGAAAGTACTGGGAAAACTCAGCAGGTCTGACAGCATCTGTGAAGAGAGAAACAGGGTTAACCTTTTGAGTTCAATGTGCCTCTTCTGTGGAACTGAGGTTTAATTGCATTGAGGGCCAATGTAGGTCAGCGTTCACAAGGGTAATTGGTGAACGGGATTTTGTATGCGTAAAGGCATGGACAGCAAAATTTTGGAAGTTTATGGAACGTGTAAATCAGGCTTTAAGCTGTAAAGGCCCTAAGCTCTGGAATCCCCTCCCAAAATGTTTAGGGGCTGGTTTAGCACAGGGCTAAATCGCTGGCTTTTAAAGCAGACCGAGGCAGGCCAGCAGCACGGTTAAATTCCCGTACCAGCCTCCCCGAACAGGCGTCAGAATGTGGCGACTGGGGGCTTTTCACAGTAACTTCATTTGAAGCCTACTTGTGACAATAAGCGATTTTCATTTCATTTCATTTTTCATTTTCAAATCTCTCTTTCTTTAAAACATCCGTGGAACCTACTTATTTATCCACGTTTTAGGACACTTCTGATTCCTCTGGCATGTGATTCTGTCTCAAATTTTGTAGATTGTGCTCCTGTGACACGCGTTGGAATGTCTTATTAAAGGGAGGTGGTGCAGTGGTATTATCACTGGACAAGTAATCCAGAGATCCAAGGAACTGCTCTGGGGACCCAGGTTCGAATCCCACCATGGCAGATGGTGCAATTTGAATTCAGTAAAATTCTGGAATTAAAAGCGTAATGACGACCATGGAACCATTGTTTGTTGGCTGCTGTAAAAATCTTTCTGGTTTAGATTTCGGAAATCTGCTCTCCTTACCTTGTCTGGCCTCCAGATCAACAGCAATGTGGTTGACTCGTAACTGCCCTCTGAAATGGTCCAGCAAAACCAACTCAAGAGCAATTAGCGATGGGCAACAAATGCTGGCCTTGCCAGCGACCCCCACATCTCATGAAAGAATAAAGAAAAGACAATTGCAAATTGTTGTTCAATAGCAATTTCCACCCAGCAGAGACACCATTATAATTCTGATAATGAGCTATATCTCCCTCCACAGCATGCGTGTCCAATAGGTTGTTCACAATTACCATGCAGACTTTATTGAGTGTGCCACCATGAAGCCTCTGGGATTACAGGAACCGACAAGCTACATGGAAACCAACGCCAAAGTTGTGCTGCGCCTCTACATGGCACCTCGGACCACTTTTCTTGATGCTCCAAGTATAACGCAGCAATAAAATGGACATGATTATGCGTGATAGAGCCTGATTATAGAAATCTCTCATGAATGGCTGCAAGGTGTTTCTTGATAAACTTGAAGTAATTCATTGTTCACAATCAGTGTACAGATTATCCTGCTTCAGCTTGATAGTTGAAGTTCACAGTTACAGTCTCTGTTGGCACAGAAACAGATCAAAACCTAAAATAATGCTTCGAATCTTGAGTGCTTTCACAGCTGTAATCTAATCTTGACATTCAAATAATGCTTATAAACCAATCCAACTTTTCTCTTGCGGTTTGCAATGTCATCAGAACACGTGAATAAGATTACTGCTTTGCAATCGTTCCCATGTATTCAGTATTCTATGGATAATCCATCTAAAGTCCTCCATTAGATTACAGCCAATATAATTTAACCATTGGCATTCGCTGTGTCTAAATTGCCAGACTGCTTGTCTGCCATCCGGTACTGGATCAGCAGAAATTTCTTCCAACGAGATAGTGGGGTGAATGAAGCCATTGTCTTCAATTCACTACCACCCACGCACAACTCCAGCAAACTCCATTCTCAAACCACCAGCACTATCCCTTTTGCTGCCACCTGTCTGAGGCTCAATCGGATTGTTTGAAACCTTAGTATTGCATCTGACGCGGTGATGAGCTTCCAAACAATTATCCATGCCCTCACCACGACCGCCTGGATTCATCTCCATAGTATCACCCAACTGCCCTCCAGCCCCAGCTCATCCATAGAATCTATAGAATTCCTCCAGTGCAGAAGGAGGTCATTTGGCCTATCGAGTCAGCACCAATCCTCCAAATGAGCGCTCCCCGCTCCATCCCCGTAACCCCACCTAACCTGCACATCTTTGGACACTAAGGGGCAATTTAGCGTGACCACTTAACCTGCACACCTTTGGGAGGAAACCAGTTCACCCAGAGGAAACCCACGCAGACGCGGGGCGAATGTACAAACTCCACGCACACAGTCATCCAAGCCTGGAATTGAACCCGGGTCCCTGGTCCTTTGAAGCAGCAGTGCTAACCATTGTGCCACCATGCTGCCCTTCTGCTTAAACCCTCACCCATGCCCTTGTTAACTCTCAGCCTGACCATTCTGGTCTCACCTCCCATCTTACACGTTCCACAAACTTCCAAAATTCTGCTGTCCGTATCGTAATGCACACAACGTTCTGTTCTCCACTTAACTTTGTGCTCGCTCACCTACATTGGCACTCAATCCAGCTAAACCTTAATTTTGAAACACATATCCTCTTTTTTTAAATCGTTCTATCGTGTCACCGACCCCCCCCCCCCCCCCCTCCCACCTCCCTTACTCTGTCACCTTCCCCAATCCTATAACATCCAAGATCTCTGTGTTAATCTAATTCTGATCTCTTGTCCATACTCTATATGAATCACCCCACTGCTGGCAGCCATCCTTTCACATGCTATGGCACTAGGCTCCAGACTGCCCTCCTTATGTAATTGCCTCTTTACCTCCATCTCCTCCCCTAAGACATTCCTCAAAACCTGCCCCTCTGACCAAGCATTTGGTCGTCCCCTTAAGTTATTCAGTGCAAATTCTGTTAGTAACTCTGGACCCTGGAATGTTTACTACATTAAAGGCAGTATATTATGGGCAGCATGGTAGCACAGTGGTTGGCACTGGTGCTTCACAGTGCCAGGATCCCAGGCTCGATTCCCAGCTTGGGTCACTGTCTGTCCGGCGTCTGCACGTCCTACCATGTGTCTGTATGGATTTCCTCTGGGTGCTCCGGTTTCCTCCCACAAGTCCTGAAAGACGTGCTTTAGGTAACTGGACACTCTGAATTCTGCCTCTGTGTACACGAACAGGCGCCGGAATGTGGCGACTGGGGACTTTTCACAGTAACTTCATTGCAGTGTTAAAGTAAGATTACTTGTGATAATAAAGATTATTAATTATATAAATGCAAGCTGCTATTGTTTTCCATTACTTCAGATTACCAATTCGATGGCTGTTTTATCCTGACTATTCTACACATAACAATTTATAAAAATTGCCATTTTGATTCACTTATTTTGTTTGACTTTTGTCTCGTGTTTATCTTACAGGATGGCCAATACCATTGCTGAGAACTAACCTTCTTAATAGAGCATGAATACAATTGCAAGGACTCTGAGCTTTACTATAGTCTTTTAAAAAATTCATTTCTGGGAGATGGGCCTCGCTGGTTAGGCCAGCAGTTATTGCCAGTCCCTGGTTGCCCTTCAGAAGATGGTGGTGAGCTGCCTTCTTGAACCGCTGCAGTCCCTGAGGTGCAGGTACATCCACAGTGCTGTTAGGGAGGAAGATCCAGGATTTTGCCCCAGCGATAGTGAAGGAGCGGCGATATATTTCCAAGTCAGGGTGGTGAGTGACTTGGAGGGGAACCTCCAAGGTCCACATTTAGATGTGCTATCTGACCTCAGACTCTCAGGTCAAGTGACCCCCATGACGTTTGCGGTATCATATCTCATACTGGTGTCCACTACTACAATCATCCTAATATCATGACAACTGCTGTCTGACCTGTGAAATTCTGTTTCACCATCTTGTCATTAAACAATGGGCCTGAGAAATATTGCCAGTGTGTGGAATATTGTGCCTCTATTAAGTTATTTCATTAAAATAAGTATTTGGGAAATATAATAAACTATTTAATCATTAAAATGCTGAAGGCAATGTGTGACTAACAATTGTGAATAGCAGCCACAAAGTATTTTGAGTCGATTACATGATTTGCTGAAAGAGGATTATTGTTGTCTCTAAGGAGCTCCGAAAAGGTGAGTCAAAAGTAATTTATTTCCTACTCACAGTTAGGAAAAACAGCAACTGAGCAATATTCCAAATCCCAGCCGGTACCATCCCGGGTGCCGTCTCCCTCTTGGGCCGGTTTTTATCTTGGGGAATTAATGAGGCCTGGTGTTGGGCCTCCACCCGTCAGTGAGGGAACTCGTATTCCACGGGCCCCATGGGGAGACTGATCTGGTCGCCCCCATGGGTGTCGTGGGGTTTATAACATTCCTCCACCCAAAATCCGTAAGTCCCTCTGTTGTGGGGAGTGGAGAAGGTTTGTCTTCTGCGCTTTGCCCATGGTTGCGCCTCTGGATTGTTGTGGGGCTGTGTCAGGAGGCATGAAGCATGTCGGGAACATTGTTTTTGTGTCGATCCTCTGGGAGTGTCATCAGCAACTATTCCCTGGTGAGGCTATCGTCCAAAAATATGGATGCCTGAGTCTCCAATGTGGATCTAGAAGCCTCCGCCTCACGGATCTCAGTGTCAGGGTGGTGTTCCCAGGCAGGCAGGGCTGGAAAATGGCTCCTTCGGTGGCGTTGGGAAATGTCCCTCAAGTTCAAAAACTGGATTTCCGTTCAGATCTTTTCAAACGGCTGCCGTTCTATCACTGAGACCACTGTGTCCAGTTCCATTATGAGTGGGTGGACGTTCACCTGGGCGGTGACTGCAGTTCGACTGTCTTCGTCGAGCCCTGACTCTAGATGGGCACATCCCTCAACCGTGGCAACGGCCTTGTTGGCAAACCTGGCATTGCTGGTCCCTGAGGTCTCTCTGGCCACAGGTGCCACACCTCTGTGAGTCCTCCTCCAATGGTTCTGGGGAGATATGTCGCCTGGCTGCGATGGCCCTTGACAAACAGGCCTGGCCCCGACGGTGTTCAAGCAAGAGCTGGGTCCCAGTGGAATTGTTCCTCGGGGGCTCTGCTCTTCAGAAGGGGGTGCATCCTATGTTATTCATCTCTATCCCTGACGGCCCCTGGTGCTCCTGGACTCAGTTTTCCATGCTCTCCCGTGAGAGGGAGATCTCGATGGCCCTTTTTAGGTCCACAGTTCGGCCAATATTTTCCGCTGGGTCGACATGTTGTTAACTCCGCACACAAGGCAATCTCATAGGATCTCCTGGAAGGGTGGCCCACAATCACAGTGCTCTGCTAGTTTTCGTAAGCGTGCCGGTAACTCCGGAGCAGGCTCCTTTGGGGTTCTCTTGGCTGTATTGAATCAGTATCTTGAGATAATGACCAACGGCTTGGGGTTATAGTGATTCGTTACGAGCACCACCACTTCATCAATTGTCTTGGAGTCTGGGGCCACAGGGTACATAGAACATAGAACATAGAACGATACAGCGCAGTACAGGCCCTTCGGCCCTCGATGTTGCACCGACATGGAAAAAACTAAAGGCCATCTAACCTACACTATGCCCTTATCATCCATATGCTTATCCAATAAACTTTTAAATGCCCTCAATCTTGGCGAGTTCACTACTGTTGCAGGTAGGGCATTCCACGGCCTCACCACTCTTTGCGTAAAAAACCCACCTCTGACCTCTGTCCTATATCTATTACCCCTCAATTTAAGGCTATGTCCCCTCGTGCTAGCCAACTCCATCCGCGGGAGAAGGCTCTCGCTGTCCACCCTATCTAACCCTCTGATCATTTTGTATGCCTCTATTAGGTCACCTCTTAACCTTCTTCTCTCTAACGAAAACAACCTCAAGTCCATCAGCCTTTCCTCATAAGATTTTCCCTCCATACCAGGCAACATCCTGGTAAATCTCCTCTGCATCCGTTCCAAAGCTTCCACGTCCTTCCTATAATGAGGCGACCAGAACTGTACGCAATACTCCAAATGCGGCCGTACTAGAGTTTTGTACAACTGCAACATGACCTCATGGCTCCGGAACTCAATCCCTCTACCAATAAAGGCCATCACACCATAGGCCTTCTTCACAACCCTATCAACCTGGGTGGCAACTTTCAGGGATCTATGTACATGGACACCGAGATCCCTCTGCTCATCCACACTACCAAGAATTGTACCATTAGCCAAATATTCCTCATTCCTGTTATTCTTTCCAAAGTGAATCACTTCACACTTTTCCACATTAAACTCCATTTGCCACCTCTCAGCCCAGCTCTGCAGCTTATCTATGTCCCTCTGTAACCTGCAACATCCTTCCGCACTGTCTACAACTCCACCGGCTTTAGTGTCGTCTGCAAATTTACTCACCCATCCTTCTGCGCCCTCCTCTAGGTCATTTATAAAAATGACAAACAGCAACGGCCCCAGAACAGATCCTTGTGGTACACCACTTGTAACTGAACTCCATTCTGAACATTTCCCATCAACCACCACTCTCTGTCTTCTTTCAACTAGCCAATTTCTGATCCACATCTCTAAATCACCCTCAATCCCCAGCCTCCGTATTTTCTGCAATAGCCGACCGTGGGGAACCTTATCAAACGCTTTACTGAAATCCATATACACCACATCAACTGCTCTACCCTCGTCCACCTGTTCAGTCACCTTCTCAAAGAACTCGATAAGGTTTGTGAGGCATGACCTACCCTTCACAAAACCATGCTGACTATCCCTAATCATATTATTCCTATCTAGATGATTATAAATCGTATCTTTTATAATCTTCTCCAAGACTTTACCCACCACAGACTTTAGGCTCATCGGCCTATAGTTACCGGGGTTATCTCTACTCCCCTTCTTGAACAAAGGGACCACATTTGCTATCCTCCAGTCCTCTGGCACTATTCCTGTAGCCAATGATGACCTAAAAATCAAAGCCAAAGGCTCAGCAATCTCTTCCCTGGCTTCCCAGAGAATCCTAGGATAAATCCCATCAGGCCCCGGGGACTTGTCTATTTTCACCTTGTCCAGAATTGCCAACACTTCTTCCCTACGCACCTCAATGCCATCTATTCTAATAGCCTGGGCCTCAGCATTCTCCTCCACAATATTATCTTTTTCCTGAGTGAATACTGACGAAAAGTATTCATTTAGTATCTCGCTTATCTCCTCAGCCTCCACACACAGCTTCCCACCACTGTCCTTGACTGGCCCTACTCTTACCCTAGTCATTCTTTTATTCCTGACATACCTATAGAAAGCTTTTGGGTCTTCCTTGATCCTACCTGCCAAAGACTTCTCATGTCCCCTCCTTGCTCGTCTTAGCTCTCTCTTTAGATCCTTCCTCGCTTCCCTGTAACTATCAAGCGCCCCAACTGAAACTTCACGCCTCATCTTCACATAGGCCTCCTTTTTCCTCGTAACAAGAGATTCCACTTCTTTGGTAAACCACGGTTCCTTCGCTCTACCCTTTCCTCCCTGTCTGACTGGTACGTATTGATCAAGAACACGCAATAGCTGTTCCTTGAACAAGCTCCACATATCCAGTGTGCCCAACCCTTGCAGCCTACACATCCTAAGTCATGTCTAATGGCATCACAATTGCCCTTCCCCCAGCTATAACTCTTGCCCTGCGGGGTATACCTATCCCTTTCCATCACTCATGTAAAGGTCACCGAATTGTGGTCACTGTCTCCAAAGTGTTCACCTACCTCCAGATCTAACACCTGGCCTGGTTCATTACCCAAAACCAAATCCAAAGTGGCCTCACCTCTTGTTGGCCTGTCAACATATTGTGTCAGAAAACCCTCCTGCACACATTGTACAAAGAACGACCCGTCCAATGTCCTCAAACTATATCTTTTCCAGTCAATATTAGGAAAGTTAAAGTCTCCCATAACAACTACCCTGTTACTTTCGCTCTTTTCCAGAATCATCTTCGCCATCCTTTCCTCTACATCTCTAGAACTATTAGGTGGCCTATAGAAAACTCCCAGCAGTGTGGCCTCTCCTTTCCTGTTTCTAACCTCAGCCCATACTACCTCGGAAGAAGAGTCCCCATCTTGCATCCTTTCTGCCACCGTAATACTGTCCTTGACTAGCAGCGCCACACCTCCCCCTCTTTTGCCCCCTTCTCTTACCTTCCTAAAACACCTAAACCCCGGAACCTGCAACAACCATTCCTGTCCCTGCTCTATCCATGTCTCTGAAATGGCCACAACATCGAAGTCCCAGGTACCAACCCATGTTGCCAGTTCCCCTACCTTATTTCGTATACTCCTGGCATTGAAATAGACACACTTCAAACCACCGACCTGAACACTGGCACCCTCCTGCGAAGTCAAATCTGTGCCCCTGACCTCTATACTCTCAATCTCCCGTACCCCAGAACTACAATCCAGGTTCCCATGCCCCTGCTGAATTAGTTTAAACCCCCCCAAAGAGTACTAACAAATCTCCCCCCCAGGATATTGGTGCCCCTTAGGTTCAGATGTAGACCATCCTGTCTATAGAGGTCCCACCTTCCCCAGAAAGAGCCCCAGTTATCCAGAAATCTGAATCCCTCCCGCCTGCACCATCCCTGTAGCCACGTGTTTAATTGCTCTCTCTCCCTATTCCTCGTCTCACTATCACGTGGCACGGGCATCAACCCAGAGATAACAACTCTGTTTGTTCTCACTCTGAGCTTCCATCCTAGCTCCCTAAAGGCCTGCCTGACATCCTTGTCCCCTTTCCTACCTATGTCGTTAGTGCTAATGTGGACTACGACTTGGGGCTGCTCCCCTTCCCCCTTAAGGACCCGAAAAACGCGATCCGAGACATCACTTACCCTTGCACCTGGGAGGCAACATACCAAACATGAGTCTCTCTCGCTCCCACAAAATCTCCTATCTGTGCCCCTGACTATTGAGTCCCCAACTACTAATGCTCTGCTCCTCTCCCCCCTTCCCTTCTGAGCAACAGGGACAGACTCCGTGCTAGAGTCCCATACCCCATGACTTACCCCTGGTAAGTCGTCCCCCCCACAAGTATCCAAAACGGTATACTTGTTACTCAGGGGAACGACCGCAGCGGGTCCCTGCACTGACTGCTTCTTCCCAGTCCCTCTTACAGTTACCCATCTATCTCCAGTCTTTGGTGTAACTACTTCCCTGAAGCTCCTATCTATGACCACCTCTGCCTCCCGAATGATCCGAAGTTCATCCAACTCCAGCTCCAGTACCATAACTCGGTCTTGTAGGAGCTGGAGCTGGCTGCACTTCCTGCAGGTAAAATCAGCAGGGACACTAACGGCATCCCTCACCTCAAACATCCTGCAGGAGGAACATTGCACTACCTTCTCTGCCATCCCACTTAATTTCAACCAAGTTCTGGTAAATAAATATAAAACAAATAAAAAATAATAATATAATATAGCACTTACCTGCTCACACCAATGGGTCTTATTATTAGGTTAGAGGAGGAGGGTGGGTGGGAGACACTATACGTGTAGTGTCTCGGGTATCCTCTCCACCAGAATTTATTGGCTAGGAGAAAATCCTTCCCAGAAGTCCGCGGGTCGTACTTCCGGTTCCCGCCTTATATTATCTTTGCTCCCACTGGCACCCCGCCGCTCTCAATGTGTCCCCTCCCGCTCTTTCACAAACTCACTGCCGCTCTCCTCGCGCTCTTTTATCCTGTGTCCCTCTGAACTCCCGCTGCTTTATGGGCTCTCTCTCTCTGAACTCCCGCTGCTTTATGGGCTCTCTCTGTCTCTGAACTCCCGCTGCTTTATGGGCTCTCTGTCTCTGAACCCGCTGCTTTATGGGCTCTCTGTCTCTGAACCCGCTGCTTTATGGGCTCTCTGTCTCTGAACCCGCTGCTTTATGGGCTCTCTGTCTCTGAACTCCAGCTGCTTTATGGGCTCTCCCTCTGTCTCTGAACTCCCGCCGCTTTCTGGGCTCTCTGTCTCTGAACTCCCGCTGCATTATGGGCTCTCTCTGTCTCTGAACTCCCGCTGCTTTATGGGCTCTCCCTCTGTCTCTGAACCCCCGCCGCTTTCTGGGCTCTCCCTCTGTCTCTGAACTCCCGCTGCTTTATGGGCTCTCTGTCTCTGAACTCCCGCTGCTTTATGGGCTCTCCCTCTGTCTCTGAACTCCCGCTGCTTTCTGGGCTCTCTGTCTCTGAACTCCTGCTGCTTTATGGGCTCTCCCTCTGTCTCTGAACTCCCGCCGCTTTCTGGGCTCTCTGTCTCTGAACTCCCGCTGCTTTATGGGCTCTCTGTCTCTGAACTCCCGCTGCTTTCGGTGCTCTCTCTCTGTCTCTGAACTCCCGCTGCTTTATGGGCTCTCCCTCTGTCTCTGAACTCCCGCTGCTTTATGGGCTCTCTCTGTCTCTGAACTCCCGCTGCTTTATGGGCTCTCTGTCTCTGAACTCCCGCTGCTTTCTGGGCTCTCTCTGTCTCTGAACTCCCGCTGCTTTATGGGCTCTCTGTCTCTGAACTCCCGCTGCTTTATGGGCTCTCCCTCTGTCTCTGAACTCCCGCCGCTTTCTGGGCTCTCCCTCTGTCTCTGAACTCCCGCTGCTTTCTGGGCTCTCTCTGTCTCTGAACTCCTGCTGCTTTATGGGCTCTCCCTCTGTCTCTGAACTCCCGCCGCTTTCTGGGCTCTCTGTCTCTGAACTCCAGCTGCTTTATGGGCTCTCTGTCTCTGAACTCCTGCTGCTTTATGGGCTCCCTCTGTCTCTGAACTCCCGCTGCTTTATGGGCTCTCTGTCTCTGAACTCCTGCTGCTTTATGGGCTCTCCCTCTGTCTCTGAACTCCCGTCGCTTTCTGGGCTCTCTGTCTCTGAACTCCCGCTGCTTTATGGGCTCTCCCTCTGTCTCTGAACTCCCGCCGCTTTCTGGGCTCTCTGTCTCTGAACTCCCGCTGCTTTATGGGCTCTCCCTCTGTCTCTGAACTCCCGCCGCTTTCTGGGCTCTCTCTGTCTCTGAACTCCCGCTGCTTTATGGGCTCTCCCTCTGTCTCTGAACTCCCGCCGCTTTCTGGGCTCTCTGTCTCTGAACTCCAGCTGCTTTCTGGGCTCTCTCTGTCTCTGAACTCCCGCCGCTTTCTGGGCTCCCTCTGTCTCTGAACTCCCGCTGCTTTATGGGCTCTCTCTGTCTCTGAACTCCCGCTGCTTTATGGGCTCTCTGTCTCTGAACTTCCGCTGCTTTATGGGCTCTCTGTCTCTGAACTCCCGCTGCTTTATGGGCTCTCTCTGTCTCTGAACTCCCGCTGCTTTATGGGCTCTCTGTCTCTGAACTTCCGCTGCTTTATGGGCTCTCCCTCTGTCTCTGAACTCCCGCCGCTTTCTGGGCTCTCTGTCTCTGAACTCTCGCTGCTTTATGGGCTCTCTCTGTCTCTGAACTCCAGCTGCTTTATGGGCTCTCTGTCTCTGAACTCCCGCTGCTTTATGGGCTCTCCCTCTGTCTCTGAACTCCCGCCGCTTTCTGGGCTCTCTCTCTCTGAACTCCCGCTGCTTTATGGGCTCTCTCTGTCTCTGAACTCCCGCTGCTTTATGGGCTCTCTCTGTCTCTGAACTCCCGCTGCTTTATGGGCTCTCTGTCTCTGAACTCCCGCCGCTTTATGGGCTCTCTCTGTCTCTGAACTCCCGCTGCTTTATGGGCTCTCTCTGTCTCTGAACTCCCGCTGCTTTATGGGCTCTCCCTCTGTCTCTGAACTCCCGCTGCTTTATGGGCTCTCTGTCTCTGAACTCCCGCTGCTTTATGGGCTCTTTCTGTCTCTGAACTCCCGCTGCTTTATGGGCTCTCTCTGTCTCTGAACTCCCGCCGCTTTCTGGGCTCTCTGTCTCTGAACTCCCGCTGCTTTCTGGGCTCTCTCTGTCTCTGAACTCCAGCTGCTTTATGGGCTCTCTGTCTCTGAACTCCCGCTGCTTTATGGGCTCTCTGTCTCTGAACTCCCGCTGCTTTATGGGCTCTCCCTCTGTCTCTGAACTCCCGCTGCTTTATGGGCTCTCTCTGTCTCTGAACTCCAGCTGCTTTATGGGCTCTCCCTCTGTCTCTGAACTCCCGCTGCTTTATGGGCTCTCCCTCTGTCTCTGAACTCCCGCCGCTTTATGGGCTCTCCCTCTGTCTCTGAACTCCCGCCGCTTTCTGGGCTCTCCCTCTGTCTCTGAACTCCCGCTGCTTTATGGGCTCTCCCTCTGTCTCTGAACTCCCGCTGCTTTATGGGCTCTCTGTCTCTGAACTCCCGCCGCTTTCTGGGCTCTCTGTCTCTGAACTCCAGCTGCTTTATGGGCTCTCCCTCTGTCTCTGAACTCCCGCTGCTTTATGGGCTCTCCCTCTGTCTCTGAACTCCCGCTGCTTTATGGGCTCTCTCTGTCTCTGAACTCCAGCTGCTTTATGGGCTCCCTCTGTCTCTGAACTCCAGCTGCTTTATGGGCTCTCTGTCTCTGAACTCCTGCTGCTTTATGGGCTCTCCCTCTGTCTCTGAACTCCCGCCGCTTTCTGGGCTCTCTGTCTCTGAACTCCCGCTGCTTTATGGGCTCTCTGTCTCTGAACTCCTGCTGCTTTATGGGCTCTCCCTCTGTCTCTGAACTCCCGTCGCTTTCTGGGCTCTCTGTCTCTGAACTCCCGCTGCTTTATGGGCTCTCCCTCTGTCTCTGAACTCCCGCCGCTTTCTGGGCTCTCTGTCTCTGAACTCCCGCTGCTTTATGGGCTCTCCCTCTGTCTCTGAACTCCCGCCGCTTTCTGGGCTCTCTCTGTCTCTGAACTCCCGCTGCTTTATGGGCTCTCCCTCTGTCTCTGAACTCCCGCCGCTTTCTGGGCTCTCTGTCTCTGAACTCCAGCTGCTTTCTGGGCTCTCTCTGTCTCTGAACTCCCGCCGCTTTCTGGGCTCCCTCTGTCTCTGAACTCCCGCTGCTTTATGGGCTCTCTCTGTCTCTGAACTCCCGCTGCTTTATGGGCTCTCTGTCTCTGAACTTCCGCTGCTTTATGGGCTCTCTGTCTCTGAACTCCCGCTGCTTTATGGGCTCTCTCTGTCTCTGAACTCCCGCTGCTTTATGGGCTCTCTGTCTCTGAACTTCCGCTGCTTTATGGGCTCTCCCTCTGTCTCTGAACTCCCGCCGCTTTCTGGGCTCTCTGTCTCTGAACTCTCGCTGCTTTATGGGCTCTCTCTGTCTCTGAACTCCAGCTGCTTTATGGGCTCTCTGTCTCTGAACTCCCGCTGCTTTATGGGCTCTCCCTCTGTCTCTGAACTCCCGCCGCTTTCTGGGCTCTCTCTCTCTGAACTCCCGCTGCTTTATGGGCTCTCTCTGTCTCTGAACTCCCGCTGCTTTATGGGCTCTCTCTGTCTCTGAACTCCCGCTGCTTTCTGGGCTCTCTGTCTCTGAACTCCCGCTGCTTTATGGGCTCTCCCTCTGTCTCTGAACCCCCGCCGCTTTCTGGGCTCTCTGTCTCTGAACTCCCGCCGCTTTCTGGGCTCCCTCTGTCTCTGAACTCCCGCTGCTTTATGGGCTCTCTCTGTCTCTGAACTCCAGCTGCTTTATGGGCTCTCCCTCTGTCTCTGAACTCCAGCTGCTTTATGGGCTCTCCCTCTGTCTCTGAACTCCCGCTGCTTTATGGGCTCTCTCTGTCTCTGAACTCCCGCTGCTTTATGGGCTCTCTCTGTCTCTGAACTCCCGCCGCTTTCTGGGCTCTCTCTGTCTCTGAACTCCAGCTGCTTTATGGGCTCTCTGTCTCTGAACTCCCGCTGCTTTATGGGCTCTCTGTCTCTGAACTCCAGCTGCTTTATGGGCTCTCCCTCTGTCTCTGAACTCCCGCTGCTTTCTGGGCTCTCTCTGTCTCTGAACTCCAGCTGCTTTATGGGCTCTCTGTCTCTGAACTCCCGCTGCTTTATGGGCTCTCTGTCTCTGAACTCCCGCTGCTTTATGGGCTCTCCCTCTGTCTCTGAACTCCCGCTGCTTTCTGGGCTCTCTGTCTCTGAACTCCAGCTGCTTTATGGGCTCTCCCTCTGTCTCTGAACTCCCGCCGCTTTATGGGCTCTCCCTCTGTCTCTGAACTCCCGCCGCTTTCTGGGCTCTCCCTCTGTCTCTGAACTCCCGCTGCTTTATGGGCTCTCCCTCTGTCTCTGAACTCCCGCTGCTTTATGGGCTCTCTGTCTCTGAACTCCCGCCGCTTTCTGGGCTCTCTGTCTCTGAACTCCAGCTGCTTTATGGGCTCTCCCTCTGTCTCTGAACTCCCGCTGCTTTATGGGCTCTCTCTGTCTCTGAACTCCCGCCGCTTTCTGGGCTGTCTGTCTCTGAACTCCCGCCGCTTTCTGGGCTCTCTGTCTCTGAACTCCCGCTGCTTTATGGGCTCTCCCTCTGTCTCTGAACTCCCGCTGCTTTCTGGGCTCTCTCTGTCTCTGAACACCCGCTGCTTTATGGGCTCTCCCTCTGTCTCTGAACTCCCGCCGCTTACTGGGCTCTCTGTCTCTGAACTCCCGCTGCTTTATGGGCTCTCCCTCTGTCTCTGAACTCCCGCCGCTTTCTGGGCTCTCTGTCTCTGAACTCCCGCTGCTTTATGGGCTCTCTGTCTCTGAACTCCCGCCGCTTTCTGGGCTCTCTCTCTGTCTCTGAACTCCCGCCGCTTACTGGGCTCTCTGTCTCTGAACTCCCGCTGCTTTATGGGCTCTCCCTCTGTCTCTGAACTCCAGCTGCTTTATGGGCTCTCTGTCTCTGAACACCCGCTGCTTTATGGGCTCTCTCTGTCTCTGAACTCCCGCCGCTTTATGGGCTCTCCCTCTGTCTCTGAACTCCAGCTGCTTTATGGGCTCTCTGTCTCTGAACACCCGCTGCTTTATGGGCTCTCTGTCTCTGAACTCCCGCTGCTTTATGGGCTCTCTGTCTCTGAACTCCCGCTGCTTTATGGGCTCTCTGTCTCTGAACTCCCGCTGCTTTATGGGCTCTCCCTCTGTCTCTGAACTCCCGCTGCTTTATGGGCTCTCCCTCTGTCTCTGAACTCCCGCTGCTTTATGGGCTCTCCCTCTGTCTCTGAACTCCCGCCGCTTTCTGGGCTCTCTGTCTCTGAACTCCAGCTGCTTTATGGGCTCTCCCTCTGTCTCTGAATTCCCGTCGCTTTCTGGGCTCTCTGTCTCTGAACTCTCGCTGCTTTATGGGCTCTCTCTGTCTCTGAACTCCTGCTGCTTTATGGGCTCTCTGTCTCTGAACTCTCGCTGCTTTATGGGCTCTCTCTGTCTCTGAACTCCTGCTGCTTTATGGGCTCTCTGTCTCTGAACTCCTGCTGCTTTATGGGCTCTCCCTCTGTCTCTGAACTCCCGCCGCTTTCTGGGCTCTCTGTCTCTGAACTCCCGCTGCTTTATGGGCTCTCTCTGTCTCTGAACTCCCGCTGCTTTATGGGCTCTCTGTCTCTGAACTCCCGCTGCTTTATGGGCTCTCTCTGTCTCTGAACTCCCGCTGCTTTATGGGCTCTCTCTGTCTCTGAACTCCCGCTGCTTTATGGGCTCTCTGTCTCTGAACTCCCGCTGCTTTCTGGGCTCTCCCTCTGTCTCTGAACTCCCGCCGCTTTCTGGGCTCTCTGTCTCTGAACTCCCGCTGCTTTATGGGCTCTCTGTCTCTGAACTCCCGCCGCTTTCTGGGCTCTCTGTCTCTGAACTCCCGCTGCTTTATGGGCTCTCTGTCTCTGAACGCCCGCCGCTTTCTGGGCTCTCTCTGTCTCTGAACTCCAGCTGCTTTATGGGCTCTCTGTCTCTGAACGCCCGCCGCTTTCTGGGCTCTTTCTGTCTCTGAACGCCCGCCGCTTTCTGGGCTCTCTGTCTCTGAACTCCCGCTGCTTTATGGGCTCTCCCTCTGTCTGGTAGGTTAGGCTTTTTATGACGCTGTAAGTGGGGCCCTGCATTGGGCCAAAAGAAGCATGATCTGGCGGTCCTGCCCAATAATGGCATTTGCCCTTAAAAAACAGCTCATACGCTCCACATACTGAGCCCATTCTTCCGCAGCCAGGACTACCCTGAGACACCGGCTCCCCCTTGGGCTGGCTTTGAACAAACAAACAAGGGAATAAACAAGCCCTCTTTTGGGCCTCCGCCCCTCGACAGGAGAGCTTGTATTTTTAGGCTGGTTTAGCTCTGTGGCCATAGACAGCTGGTTTGTGATGCAGAACAAGGCCAGCAGCGGGGGTTCAATTCCCGTACCAGCTTACCCGAACAGGCGTCGGAATGTGGCGACGAGGCGTTTTTCACAATAACTTCATACTTGTGACAATAAAAGATTATTACTATTATGGAGATCGATCGGGCCGTCCCCATGGAGGTTATAACAAAGACATTTTGAGGAAAAGAGTTTAAATACCAAAATATGAAAATGAGGGAACGGACCAGTTGGTCCATCAAACCAGTCCTATTCATGATGGCTGGGGTATCATTAACTGGACACCTCCCTCACCATTATTTCCATAATCACGTCATCTGAAAGAAGTCCTGGAAAAAGAAACTCCATGGGTGGCCAGGGAGAAATAGACCTCTGTAACATTTCTCCCTATTCCCCTCAAAGATCAAAGCCAGTCCAAGAACGACATGGCTCATGTATTAAATGTAAAACCACCTACATTCTGGCCATGTATTTCTAAACTCAGCCTCTGGGACATGAAACCCTGCCTAAAATCCAATCTATCCCCGCACTCGAATAGTTAAAACGCAAGAAATCGGTCAGAAATGGTATAAATAGGAGGAGAAATTTGGGCTCCCCCCCCGGGGAACATGTTCAGGTATCTGCAGGTAAAGGCATTTGCTAGGCGGCAGGTGGAGGGATTCCCTTTGCTTCCCGCGAGGGGGGTGAGCGACAGGGTGCTTTCGGGGGTCTGGGTCGGAGAGGGGAAGATATCTGATATCTACAAGGTTATGCAGGAGGCGGAGGAGGCGTCAGTAGAGGAGCTGAAAGCTAAGTGGGAGGGGGAACTGGGGGAACAGATCGAAGACGGGACATGGGCTGATGCTCTGGAGAGGGTTAATTCTTCCTCCTCGTGTGCGCGGCTTAGCCTCATCCAATTCAAGGTGCTGCATAGGGCCCACATGACTGGGACGAGGATGAGTAGGTTCTTTGGGGGTGAAGACAGGTGTGTCAGGTGCTCGGGGAGTCCAGCGAACCATGCCCATATGTTCTGGGCATGCCCGGCACTGGAGGAGTTCTGGAAGGGGGTGCCGAGGACGGTGTTGAGGGTGGTGGGATCCAGGGTCAAGCCAGGATGGGGACTCACGATTTTTGGGGTTGGGGTGGAGCCGGGAGTGCAGGAGGCGAAAGAGGCCTGTGTGCTGGCCTTTGAGTCCCTAGTAGCCCGGCGAAGGATCTTGCTACAATGGAAGGATGCGAGGCCCCCAAGCGTGGAACCTGGATCAATGACATGGCGGGTTTCATTAAGCTAAAGAAGGTCAAATTCGCCCTGAGAGGGTCGGTACAAGGGTTCTTTAGGCGGTGGCAACCTTTTCTCGACTTTCTGGCTCAACGATAGGGTACAGGGACAGTAGCAGCAGCAACCCGGGGGGGGGGGGGGGGGGGGGGGGAAGGGGGAGGGAAAAGAGGGGGGGGCGGACAATGACTATGTTTGTTTATTTAATTTTAATATATTTTTAAGTTCTTTTGTTGTTCATTGGGGTTGGGGGGGTGGGGGGATGTGATACATGCGTCGATACGGTCTGGGGGTGTCACAGTTATTATGGGTTATTTTGTTGCATTTCATTGTTTGTCGTTATGTTTTATATTTTCTGTAAAAAATTCCAATAAAAATTATATTAAAAAAAAGAAATGGTATAAATAAATGATATCAAAAGAAAGAGTTGGCCTTCGAACAAACTGCTCTAAGAAACACTAATGGTAATCCTAATGCTTAATATTAATGCCCAGCTCTAGAATATGATTCAGAAAATTACCTCAAATGTTAGGTCAGGGATTGAAGAATTTTGGAATTCAAAAAGAAAAAAGACTTGCATTTACACACCACTTACCATAACCCCCGGATATCTGAAAACACTTTGCAGTCAGTGAAGTATTATTAAAGTGTTAAATTCTCTATTGTAGTGTAGGAAACGTGACAGGGCAATTTGCATACAACAAGGTGTCCCACAAAACATAATGTGATTATGGGCAGATGATCTGTTTTATGTGAAGCTGGTTGAGGGATTAAATGTTGAGCTGGCCACCAGGGAGAACCTCCCCACTCTTCAGAATTGTGCCCCACAATCTTTTATATCCACCTGAGAAGTTTGATCAGGCCTCAGTTTACCAGCTCACCCGAAAGATGCAAGGCTGGCACAGCCACTGGGTGAATTAGGCGTGTGCCGGTGTGGCAAGCTTGGCTTTTAAAAGAATTTGGAAGTGAAACCCAGAATATTGAAACAAACCAGTCCCTCAATTCCTCATCAGCAACCGAAGAGGAAGAAGCTCCGATTGGCATCACCATGAGGCATTGCCACGTGGTGACATCACATTCAGCGCAGTGCCGCCGAATCAAATTCAAACCAAAATAAAACCCAGGTGGACTCCGATGGGCTGGGATTTCGGTGGAGTGTGGATGTCTTCGAGGAATCAGGCACGAGCAGCGAGCCAAATGCGATGGGCACAAGCAGGGTTTCAGTTGCCACTTCTGATTGGGTCAGTGATTTGTTGCTAAGGGATATGGGTCAGTGATTTATTGCTAAGGGTTACAGTAAATGTTCTCGCAGTGTTTCTATTAATGGCTCTGTGATGAAGTCAATCAGCAGAGCTTTATCTCGCACACCCGCTCATTGTTCAGCTGTGTTCCCAATGGGCATTGAGTCGCCGTGTCAACCTGCTCCCTCAGCCTGTCTCTAGGTTCATGGGACTTGCTTCCCTTCAGTATCCGCTCGCAGATTGCCGCTAGCTTGTCTGTGGGTGGGCACAGGATGAAGGTTCAAGGGCAGCAAACACGGTTGCGCCAGCCCTGGAAGGTGAGCACCTCCGACACTGCTTCAGCACTGCCCTGGAATATCAAGCTTACTTTTAATACTCAAGCCCTGGAGTGAGTGAACCCCTGGCCCTGTCACCCCAATGCTTATACATGCTGCTGATTGAAACCAGATTCTCTGGGTCCATTCGTGCGTGCAAATCCCATTATGGCTGCAAAATCTTGCGAGAGGGCCATAGTGGGATTTGCGCTGGTGAGATTTCCGAGCATGACACAGGTGCACAGATCCCTAAAGGCAGCAGTTCAAGTAAAAACAAGGTTGTTAAGAAAGCATATGGAACGATTTCCTTTATCGGCAGAGGTACAGAATATAAAAGTAAGGATATAATGATAAAATTGTAAAGAACACTGGTGAGCCCACAACTGGAGTATTGTGCACAGTTCTGGTCACCACTTTGCAGGTAGGACATTATTGCTCTGGAGAGAGTGCAGAGGAGGTTTACAGGAATGTTGGCAGGGTTAGGAAAGTGTGGCTACGAGGAGAGGTTGGATAGGTTGGGGTTATTTTCCATGGAACAAAGGAGGCTGAGGGGTGCCTTAATTGAGGTGTACAAAATTATGAGGGGAACTGATAGAGTGTTCCCCTCATCAAATTGTTTCCCTTGGTGGAGAATTCTAGAACCAGGGGACATAGATTCAAATATGTGACAGAAGGTGTAGGCGGGCAGGAGGAATAACTTTTTTAATGCAGAGGGTAGTGGGGAGTCTGGAATTTGCTGGCCAGGTTGGTGGAGGCAGAGACCCCGAAACTCTTTTAAAAGGTACCTGGATTTGCACCTTAAGTGCTGTAAGCTACAGGGCTGTGGGCCGGGTACAGGAAGGTGGGATTAGAAAGGACACCTGGCAGTCCTTGGGCTGGCATGGACAAGGTGGGCTGAAGGTCTCCGACAGTGCTGTAACTTTTCTATGGTTCGATGATGGAGGCTGGGCCCTTACTGATGACACAATCAGGTTCTTACCCAGAAAGGGCGTGAACCGGATTTTCATAAATTCGAGTGGATGTAAATGTCATTAACTGGCTTGACACCATAGCTTCGGGCAACGTAGATACTTCTGCCATCCTCCCCCACCCCTCTCACCCCCCCCCCCCCCCCCCGAAGTGTGATGGCACACCGGCAGGAACCACCACTGGTTTCCAAATATAGAAACCAGTCGTGATGGCCACGCTAGAGGTGCGGAGCAATGAATAGCGCCCGGGTGCACTGTCCCTTGGCCCTGTCATGCTGACAGGGACAGTACCAGGTTGGCCCTGCAAGGGGGGGTTCCCAGAATGTGAGGGGTGTGATGGTGGAGCACAGGGGGGGTTTGTGCCTGCATGACGGAGGAGGGCACAGGGTGGGTGGGAGCCCCATTGTCACGGACGATGGGTGGGGTAGATCAGGCCACCCTGGTGCATGATACATGGAGAGGGGGGGTGGGGGGTGGGGGGGGGGAGAGGGGAGGTGGGCCTTTATGTTGGAGGATTGGTCGTGTTTCCCTTACCCTGCTGGGGGGTCACAACGTTGGGGCGAGAGGCAATTTTAGGAAAAGTCCGCCCTCCATGTCCAATACTGGAGCAAACAGCTGGAAAGTGTCGTCTCTGCCTGCTGAGTTGAGTTAAATGCCGTATTGTTCCGGGAGAGATGTTCATTGTCAGACAGTCCTGTGCGGGCGGGTGTGGAGTTTGCAGCTGCCAACAGCAGTTATCTGTCGGTGTTTTCAGTGTCATTTCCAAGGGAGGCTCCAGATTATCGAGGTTCATTTTGCTGGGAACGGAGCCAATATTTATTAAAGATGCGGCAGCCTGTGTGGGCAGGAGCCGGCGCTGCCAGCCTCGACATTGACAGCGGGTGGTGTGCAATGCCCCTTTAAACAGAGGCAGCCTGGGGGGGGGGGGGGGGGGGCGAGAGCAGAGGGGGCAGCCTGCTGGGGGGGTG